>NT_176452.1:276301-296359 GCF_000188095.3 Bombus impatiens
AAAAAAAAAAAAAAAAAAAACACGCGTTTTCCATAATTAATTTAAATAATATCCATAATATCCATACGTTATTAAACACGTTATAATTTTTCATTTCGGATGCAAGCCAGTCAACGAGGTTTCATCTCGTAAGCTTAAAAACGCTTTCAACTCGTGGCAAAATGTACGAGGCTGCTCTTTATCGAACTAGAAATAAGTATCGTTATCGCAAATTGCAACGAGAGAAACGATCCTCGTGAAATTATTAAAGGCATTCTTCAAAATCCATTCTGAAAATCAACAGAGCAATGGTTAATCGCACAAAGGATTGCAAAGAATGTTCATTGTCCGCGATAATTCGAACGCAACGTTCCATTAATTCGATTAATTACAAAGTCGAGGATAAATGGAGGGAAAAGAATGAGAAAATGTACCGTAAATTCGTTGTATTTTTAGACGAAGTAGCCCTAATTCGATACAAGCATCGATGTGAAAGAAATATACATAGAGAGAAAGAGATAGGAAAGGAAAATATCATAGATCGGTTTAAAAGGCGAATCACGTATGAGAAAGATACATATGAATTTCGTGCCGCCACATGGTGGCATGTGGGTTGAATGAGGTTAATATCGTTCTACCCCGTGACCAATTTAAATGTTACCTACGTGCATCATAATACAATTCCGCGCTCTTCTTCTTCTTCTTCTTCTCCATCTTTGTTTTTTTTTGTGTATTTCTGTCACGTGATTCATATCACGGTTCAATTTATCGGCTATTAGAAGACTCCTGTCGGGTCGTTTATACAGAGGTCGTTATTGTTCTGAAATTGTACTTCATTCTATTTGTTATTCTATTTTTAACGTAGAGTTCCGTGTTGTGCTTGACATGTTCATTGCTGATTGCATCTCCATTAAAAACGTACTAATAATTTTTATCCGTTACTCTTTGTAATTTAATGTTCCGTTTTCTACTTGACGCGTTTATTGTTTATCGTCCATTGGAAATGTATTAAATTAACACCGATAAATAATTTTCAAAACTATTTCTATATTACGATTTACGTAAATCATCGTGAACTCTTCTTTAAAATAGTACGACTTTTAATTCGCATATCCTTATTCTATACATATATATATATATATAATACCGTAAGTTTTTAATTTATAGAAATTACGTATGTTCATTAATCAAAGAGAAATATTTCTCAATAAAATATCATGTTGCACTCATATAATATCATAAATCGTAGTTGTACTTGTTTCGAGTTGCTAAAGAGCATAATGCATACTTCGCGAAGACGTATTTCACGAGAAACTGCAGTTGCTATTAAAATAATTTCAGTTGAAATGAATTAATCTCCTTCGCGAGATTTATGTGACATTCCCTACGAATTCGTATATAGAGAACATAATAATTTTAATTTTTACGGGGTAGAAGAGAGGATAAAGGGTAAAGGAGGGAAGGAGGGGGGGGGGAGGAACAACTGCATTTTAATAGCGATTCATTCGTCTTAATTTCAAATTAGTTCTACTTTTTGCTGCTGCGTTTGGATTTATATGGATCCGGCAAAACTGGCACGCTTAATTTTTTATAGATGAAAATTTATACCCACCCCTTGTAATAAAATAATTTGATAAAATATCGTATATTTCGTTATCTTTGATTCTTTGAAAATTAAGCGCGTCGAGCATAGCAGAAAGAAGTAATGAAAAATTTAGCAACTCCTGGAAAAAGCTTTCGTTTTCAAGAATATTATCCTATTATCGCTACGCTATTAGTTCATCTAATAAGATATTGAAATAGTTCAATTTTGAATTTGAATAATAATGATAAAGTAAAAATAGATCTTTGATGGATCCTTTGGTTTTGTATTCGTTCAATGAAAGATTTCATGTAATTAGTAATTTATTAATTTTCGTTCGTTCAAAAGCGATCAATAGGGCGTTAAAAATCTTTATTACAGCTATAATTCATAGGGAAGTTAAGAGAAGGATTTCAAGTTTATTCTAAAATGCAGTTTATAGCTTATATAAAACACGGGTCGAAGCAGTTTCGAGTTGCTTTTAGTATTTTCAATTTCATTAAGCTTTTCTATATTCGTATTTACTACTTACGAAATTTACTGTTTAATCTTCTCAGTTAATCTCCTACCACTTGATTAACTTTATTAAAAATTGTTGTTCCGTTATCGACCATAAAGAATAAAGATAAAGTATAACGCTTGATTATGATGATTCAAGTCCGTAAATTATTTGTAAGTGAAATTCGTATCACTAATCAGTGTCCAATATTCACTGACTCATATAATAGCTAGCAAGTTCGATATATCGCTTTACGACGTACAACGAATCGATGAGCTTGCAGTTTCGGCGAAAGCGGGCGCAACATAGATTTATATGCATCATGAACTAATGGCAGGGAAGATGTTCCAAGACTAATTACGTAAGAAGCTATACGGCTAGAATATCGAGTTAAGGAAGCATTAGAGGTTATAACGTTAACATTTTTCCAGAGCAAAAGCAGCGGAGAAAGAGTAATTTCATATGTGTACAGTATAAGCCATAAATCGAATAATTTCAATTATAATGGACAAATATTTTATGATGTATATTACAGGAAAGAAACGTGGAAGAACTTGTAAAGCGCTGTATTATATACCATTATACTATAGTAAGAGATAAGTTGAAAGTTAGAATTCCTGTTAGTCAGTTCCACTGAAATCACTCGGCTTTTCCATCACCGAGGAGGCAAAATTACCATCTAAAAGCAAGCAAACTTACATCACCTTATCAAATTAAACAAGGAAGAGACACATTCACGTTTTCAATTTCGTACTCGCGAATCGAGTTTCACGAACGCAATCATTCGGTCTCTTAGCAACGAAGCAAATCGGTTTTTTCTATAGAACAATGACGATCATTATGGACAAAACAATGGAATATATTTTCACCGTAAAATCTGACGCTGCTTCGCCACTTCAGGTTGAACCTGGAATTTCATAAATACGCTCCGCAGTTCTCAACTAATAACGAAATCTCGCCTACTTCGTGTTGATCATCCCTCGATTCGTGGTAGCCTGGACGAAGCGAAATGGAATAAAAGCTAGCTGCAACCTGAAACTCGAGCATATCTCGCGTACAATACCACAATCTCGACGAACCTCGTCGATTTGCTCTTGTTTCCGTCGTTGGTCCCTGGCCACTGGCCACTCACCGAACCGCTCAATTTTCACGCCTTCGCCATGAGATATCGATCGATCCTTTCCTAACGATCTTCTGTAACGTTCAGCTTCTCTTCTTCTCCCTCTTCTCCTTCTTCTGCTTCGTCTTCTTTCTTTCTTTTTCTTTTCTTTTCTTCTTTTTTTTTTTGAACAGGATTCATCGTCCAGCCGAATTACTAGGTTCAAGTTTAAATTTGAATTATCGTTATTAGTATGAATTTTCATGAACATCTCTCGCCTCTGTGGCGATAGAACGCCTCTGGTGTGGTTCGTAGGAGCAACGGGCCTGGTCTGGCTCTTGGTACGCCTTTTTTTCGACCAGTCTCTCGTAATAGCATTGCGGTGAAATAAAATTTCCTAGATCCTCCGGTCGACGTTATTCATATTCCGGCGTACGTAACACTGGGAACGAGTCGCCGCCGGAAAGAAGAGAACCCTCCACTGTCGTGTTTTCCCCGTATCTTATTTTTGCACGATTTTTTTTTTTACGATCGAACGAAATTTTAAGTTTCTGGGATAGGATAATGGAAACTTTAGGGTGAGACGGTGTTTGGAATGGTTTCTCGTGGAGTTTTTATATCTGAGAGAGGAAAATGGTACTAGTATCATATATATACACGTATAAGTATCAATAGCAACAGTATCGCCATTTTATTATTGTGCTTTACCGTATCGCGTTGTATCAGCGTCAAATCCTTTATTCCATTTAATCATTACTTTCTGAACGCCGAATGAAAGCAAACGATCGTTGCGAATTACAATTTTTACCTCTCGTATGCGAACAAAATTATGATAATAGTTCCAAAGATATTTGTATTTTAATATTAGTTACTATATTCTATCGAACAAATACTTTTGTTAATATAATTCACAATTCACGAGTTTCACGTTTAATTTTTTTTACACAATTTCGAGGTTTTTACGCGTTTGATCTAATCGAGCTAGTATTGCATAGAACGATGTTTTGAAAAATTAAGAAATTAAGAATGTGCAATTTCATGTAAAACATGTATTTCTACAAGTTCGACTTATTTCGTCGTAACAAATTCCTGCGCCGGTAAATTTTATCGCAGTTTCATTCGCGTATCGTATCTAGCGCTGCGCAATGTGCATGACATACAAAAAGAAAAAAGAACAATGTCATTTGGAACAGCACGAAGTAAAATATTTTTCCACGAGGTATTCGATACGCGACATTTCGTGATGGACATTTTATCCACAAACCGAGGTCCACGGAAAATTCCTGTCTCTCGTTATAACGCAATATTCAATTGATTTGTCGGTGAATGACAACAGAAGATGGTTTAATCAATTGTACGAAAGGCATCAAAGTTCGTAAAAATAAGAAAAAACAGCACAAAGGTATCGCGTATCTCTTTGTATACATATATGTTTTGTTTATAATTTTATTTTAATTATTTGCGATGTTATGATCTCTTGCAATCCAATCTTTCTCGATGTTTTCAGTACTCTCGATATTAAAAAATTTAGAAAACATATCGATTTAGCTTGCCAGACAGGATGTAGCTTTCATAGAAAATGTCAAGCTGAGAGCAAGTGGATGTTCGGGAATATTTTATTCGATGTTTCATCTATGCGGTTCAGGATTTTTTGTTTAAATTACGCCACCATCGTGCCACAGTAGCAGAGATATTTCGTTCGGTTAGTTGCGTAGAATTTAATAAATCAGTATTTTTTTCAACCGGATGTATTATTTTGTCACAGAGAAATATATAGGATATCAAGCGAGGATTTGTTCACTTTGGTTGAGTCAGCCCGTTGAGAGATTTGATGGACGTAAAATACAAAAAAAAAAAGAACAGTTTTCCAGTTGGATTTACACAACATAGAGTACATTCGAATAATCTGTTTGCCTCTTGCTTTCATTTTTGTTCTGTTAAAAACTGTATCGTGCGTAAGTGTCGTGTATGTATCGCGTTTCTCTGCGGAATTATTTAATAATCGCGATTCAATTTGTAATTACGTATATTTGAAGTTATTTAATCGTGTTAGACTAGATATAAATACGTACGTATACAGAGTGTTTCGCTTAACTGTTGTAGAAACGGCGAAACGTCTCTCGAGGAATAAAGTTATCAAAAAATTGTTTTTACAAAAGTTGCGTGGTATGGGGGGTGGGGGCATTAGACGGTGCAAATAATTTTTTTGTAAAATACGTTTTCTCGTAGCTGTAGTAATTGGGGGAGATATTAAAGTTAAATTAATTTTTTTTAAATGGAAATCCTACATGTTCTTATTCCTAATATAGTAGCGTTTCTTTGAGACGAATGCAACAACCTACCACATAATATCATTCCATGGAGTAGAACGTCGTAAATTAGAGTACAGTAAATTAGAACCAAAGATCAACGTCAATCGGTGATTGAATCCAACGTGACTGCATTGCCTAATGTCATCGAATGACGTCGAATATATGTATAATATTTATATATAATATGAAGACTATAGAGAATAAATATATGACAAGTAACATTTCTTATCTTCTTTTAGGAAAAACATTTTTACTTTCAGTACGTCAGAATTATCTTCTCAATCTTGGAACGCTATCACATATATATTTTTGTCATGTGCGGTCGAATATTTTGAAACTATCGACTGTCACAAAGTTAGTCATGCTGCAGTTCTTATGCGAATGTGTAATTTTCGACTATTTTTAAGCAGTTTGTATATCGCACCTACCAAAAGTCTCCATTTCAACTGTCAAGTTAAAATACGTGTTTAGACACCAAATAAGATTAAAATTGGAAAAACATATTTATTATTCAGACGCGATCTTATAAATATATAATTCCTTAGATGTAGATATCTTCGTTAGAGCAATTTGTTACAGAGAAATACTAATTTTTGAACCGAAATCTCCGAGAGAAAACTTACACACATATATACGCAATGTGTGTATGGAGAAACGTACGAAAAAGTTATTCCTGCTCTTTGAATTATCACTTATTCATACATATTCACTTCCGGTGTTATTGAAATTCAAAATTGCAGAATTGAAATATTTTTCTTTCATAACACATCCTGCTTGATATTTTTCGAAAAGTATTCGCGAATTCTTTATTCATAAAATACCTGTTTTATTACTCTATAATTTCTCGGAGGATATTCAGTTTTTCAAGAACTTGATGTTTGGCTATCATTAGTTTCAAAGGGTACGCGTAAAAGTTTGCGAGCGAAAGATTCCAGAATAGAAAGTTCAACGTCGTAAAATTAGCTCCGAGACTCTATAACAATTTTATGCAAGTCCATGGTCCAGAACGCAGATCGATATTTGATAAAACGGAATTGTCGTTATAGCAATATAGATGCGTAAATGTACAAATATTCGTAATTCGATTATAATTCGTAACGTAACACTTACAGTTAGAATCGCAACGTCGTCGTGGTCGCCTACTACTCCCGGTGCAGTTCCACGTCGTGCACGAGCTGCGAGCGCATTTATACTCTCGTGTCTAGTGTCGTCAGAAGTCTTGCAAGGCTTCGCAAGTACGACAACTCGGTCACAATCGTAACTTTTCCCTTTTCGTTCCCCTTTCGTCTCTTTCCACCTATTCTATCTTTCCTTTCTTTACGTTTCATCATTTTCACCCTCCATTTCCTTGCTTTTACCTCATTTCGCTGGTTTTCTTTTTCTAATCCCTGTCTAAACTTATTTGATCTCTTTTCTTTCACCACCACACTTGACTTTTTTTTCGTGGCTTTTCACCCTTTAGACGATCACTTGCGCAGAGCAGCTACTAAGAGACCAGAAGGAAACCCGTAAACCGTGAAAGTCGAGGGGAAACGATCTCGAGGACGGGGAGAAATGAAGCTGAAAATGCGGGTGCGATGAGGAGCTCGTTGTTGCCTGAAAAATTCCACCTTTGCTTCCGGTTATGAATTATCCGCGCATCGATCACGCCAGTTATGATAATATTCCATGAAGATGAAATTCTTTTCCGCGTCAAATGAAATGAAAATAATTAAACAGAAGGAGAAAGTTATTTACTAGATCCGTATATATTGGACAGCGACAGAATTGGACTGCGTTTTCATAATTTTTCCATTTTCTCTAATCCATTGTGTATCAAGGAATCAAATAAAATAAGATAAATAAGATAAAAATAAAATAAGATAAGGAATCGGATAAGAGCGAGACAAACATAAGATTATCGAACGATTTGCAAAACAATTTACCTATCGATCTATCGAGATACAAGAATCTTTTTTTTACAGTAATAGATATTTATAGAAAATCAGGAACACAGAAGAATTTTTAAACGATTTATCGAAAATATCGTAGCTTATCGTAATGATATAAGCATATACAATTTCTGTACTTGCCACGTTATACCGCTTTGCGTCTAAAATCTACTATCCTCGACGGATATTTCTTTCGGTGGGAATCGACGGATCAAGCTATCGGGATTGTCATCCCGCGGATCTTCGCGCGAAAACGAATGAGTTACAACGCGAAAAACGTGACGTTAACGCGAACTGGATAAAGCGCGTTATCTCCCTCCCTCAATGGCATTCGAATGAATATGAATGGATAGATTCAAAACGTCGATTCTACAGGGTGGCAATAATAGAACCGCGGATGAACACTTTAAAAAAATTTGATAAAGTGCACAGTATTTTGTGATTCGCTTTGATGACGAAAGGATTAACTGTTTTTGGTTTGGAATTTAATCGGGTGTATAAGCTATGTGCATTTACCTATAGTTTTGTTCGAATCTCTCTTGTATCACATTGTGAAAGGCGTAATATTTCAGGTAGAACGAGGCAGCGTCAATGTCTTCCTTTCCCTGTTCAATCGTGAACGGATGATTGATATCGAGTGAATCGAGTGACAACCAAGCATTGATTACTCGTACTACACGTATTACTAATATTTCCAACAGATGTTGCTTCTGTAACATAGCGCAATATTTGCCACTAGAAGCCAGAAAAAAATAGAACGTAATAATTTTAGATCGGTTCGATCGTCACGCAAAAGGAATTCCGCTATTTGATGTTTGAACATAGTTACTTTATTATCTCACCCTGTATGATTATTAAACGAAATTAATAACGATTATTAAAAAATTAGAAACGACCGAATTTCGCTTAAAATTTGAACACGACTGTCCGATTTATTCTTTCAATTGAAGCGAATATTCGGCAAAAGTGTATGCGCCAAATTGCTAAAAGCGATGCTTGTCCTTTGTTTCTTGCACGCGTTGTAACTTTGTCTTGTCTTGCACTTTACACGAATGAATTTTCCAATACTTTTCCGTGGTGCAAATGTGACGCATAACATGCAGACGAATATAGATGCATACAAATGTACACAAATGCCCCGTTAAACAGCGAAGTTTTACGTGATCGAGCATAGCAACGTCTCTTTAAAAAAAGGTTGATGGACTATCGGAAACGATTGTTTATCATTCCAATTTTCATCGTTCGCATTCGCTCGCGGGCTTGATTATTCACGGTCCGATTATCGAGATTTTCCAAACGCTGCTCTCCGAGTACTAGTCCGGGGAAAAAGTAGTTTAAGTGCCAACATACGCCTCCATTCTGTGCGCATCGATCACGCAGCTCGTTTTAAATTAAAACACAATTTCGCAGTTCCTTTTTTCACAATCGTTGCATTTTCCATTTCTCTATTCTGTTTCATTGTAATTGAAATGGAAAACGATTGTACGTATACGCTGTCGTATAGATAATATATTAGACTGTAATATACACACAATTCGTTTGTTGTAAGAACTACACAACCAGGAGAAGTGGATTTTTCAGAAAATTGATTGAAAAAATTGGAAAATTTTATCGAACGTCGATTTATACCTTTTTTATTCAAACGAATCTTTTGTTTGAAATAATATTGGAAATTGTTAGGTATTCTATCTGCAAAGGTATAATTCCAGCTATTATAGTAGAATATTAATATAGTTTTCGGAGAAGTCGAGCTCTAAATCTTCTTCTAACGTCATCAGTGTCCAAAATGCGGAACGATGGAAGATTTTCTAAAATCCACGTATCATCCGTTTCAATCCTGTAATAAATTTCTGATCAAAAGTATTCTACACTTGGTCCTAATTTTTAACCGCACACATCTGTATTTTTCTCACTATCATTGACATGTATTCTTCCAGATTATTTTGTAATTTACTAACGTATTCGCTCGTTGAAATTTTTTTTTAATTAAGATATATGGGAAATTAAACAAAGGTTAAATAATGGTGTCCTTACGAAATGCAATCGTTTAATTAGTTCTAGTTGTGCAAATTTAAACAATGTCTCCGTACAGCTGATTATCGAAGCACGCTGAAATCTCCAGAATCTGAATTCTCCTTTAAATTCATCGAAGCTTCGTTCGAATCGTGTTTTCTCGTAACTCGAATCCGTTCACGGAGATGCTTCGTTGTCGCGCCGATATTCGCCAGGTATTTCGCTTAATGGTACATGGCTCGTGCAAATATGCCCCATAAAAATCAGGTCTGCGCATTGAATTAGTCGTTTAATCGCAAATACTACAAATTAATTAAAGGTGATATTTAACGATGATTGGATTTTTGTATTTTTCGTTGAACCTTTTCTTGTTCACGTCAAATAATATTTAATACACTAAATTTTAATAAATTTCAATGAACCACCAGATACGATACTGCTAGATTATATATTCTGTCTTTTGGTACATAAAACGAAGAACCCATTACTTCCATTATCATATTTAAGACATCGACACGTTTGTATGTGTAACAGAAGAAAACTATTACACGCGATACGATATTCCCCAAGTTTGATGGTGTTCCCTTAATGATCATGTGTCACGATGCCGCTATATATTCAGCCGGGCTCTTTACGTAATCGAGAGGCAAGCTGAGTAAACTTTAGGGCGGATCGCATGATTAACGGGCCGTTTCAAAGGGCACGGATACTTGCAGCTTAGACATCAAATCATAAGTCATAATTTGAGCTACATCAGGGACCTGTAATTAGCGAAGAGTTCGTTTAGCAGATTAACACGGGAACATGATCGTGAAACTTGGTAATCGGACGCCGATTTAAGATACGCTTTTCGGAAGGTTTAATAGATATACTATGATTTTAAAGAACAATAATTCATACCATGATTCATACGAATGAATCGTAAATTTTATGTTATCCGATCATAGAGTAGCTTAGAGATGGGAGGATAAGGAACGATTTAACGTACAAAGAGAAAAGAAATGTAGGAAATCGAAGTGATTTTTATGCAGTACAGGTATAAATGAATCATTCGGGAGACAAATTGAACATTTTTTGAAAAAGTCTTCGGTTTAGCACCAGAATATCCGATCGATGTTTGATTCTTCAGAGAAATCAAACGATCATCAATGGAGTTGATTAGACGTTCACGTGACTCAAATACACGTGAGTTATAGTAGAATTTCTCTCGTACGAACCTGTTTGGAGTTTATACGATATTTCATTGACTTGTACCAATAGTTATTTCCACTGTTTATGATTTTTCGTTCGTGTAATAGGAGTTTGCGTTCAGATAAATGAATTCTTTTGGTAGAATAGACACTCGCGCAACGACTTCGGATCGATCGTCAACTAATGTGACGTTAACAATTTCTTGTAACACGATTTAGCAGTAGCACACGTTTCTATTTAAAATCGTTCGTATTTCTTATGAAAAATTGATACGATAACTCCTACGATAGGATCGCAACAAATTTCGTCTAATCGGATAAAATCCAGGCTCAAGGTGGATTGGAAAGCGGACAAACGCGGCAACTATTCGAGCAACAAATCTAATAACAACCGGATAAAAGAAAACCACTCGATATTCCCCGAATGTCGCCATTTTAATTCTGTTCGAGAACCGATTAATTCACCGGCAAACATCGAGTGACCGCCTTTTGTAATTTTACGTTCCTTTTTCCCGTCACGTTTTTCAAACTTTCGCACCGGAGTTTTCCTTTCTTTTCGCACACCACGTCAATCTTTTTCGTTTACCGTTCGACTCCCGCGAGGATCGTCGGGTACACGCCGTAGTGAAACCGTTTAATGGAAATCGAATTACTGGAATTAAACTAGAAACAACTCTTGCCACTCCCTTTGGGGACCACTTCGCCAAGAATAATATATAGGTATTTTCTCGATTTCTCGATAGAAAAAAGTTGATCGACGAAGCAAAATCTTTCTTCTTCTCCTCTTTCATTTTTCTTTCTTCCATCTTCTTTTGTTCTCCTGCTTTTTTCCGAGCGAGAACTTTTAGTCTCGAGTAGTCTCCACTACTTTACTCTTCTCTCTCCGTCTGACACGAGCAGCTTTCCTTTCGCGTCATCGTCTTGAATCTTCTTTCGACTGCGAGTTTCGTTTCTCTTATCAACTTCATTGCCATGAACCGGTATTAATGAAGCCATCTCGATTTTGCTAGCAATTAGCATTAAACTGCGAGCTGGATATACGCTTTTCATTCGATTTTTATTTCTGCGCTGATTGTCCTTCTTCGATATTTGTTCCTTTTCGACTGCTCTTTTTATCGTTTAAGCTATACATCTTTTTATTACACATCGAAGGCTTTGAAATACTTTGTTCTTTTGTCAAAGGGAAAGGGAAAGTAACGTTCCGTGTCTTTTTAATATTAGTAGAAAATTATTTGATTTTGGTAATAAATATAATTCGATGGCGTAGTAATCAACGATGATATTAACAATTAGCAAATGCTTCTTATCGTTACGAGATTCGCACTAAAATTACCTTTCCTTTTTTCATTCCTCTTTTCGTCTAGAATCTTCTTCACCGTCTACGTCTATGCCTTTATGAATAAAATATTTCATTTTCACTGTCCGCAAAGTGGTTCCAATTCGTCATTAAACATGAAATTCCAAAGGGACATAAATCTGCTAAGTTTTCAGTACTTAATTCGACGAATGCTGGAAGATACTGAAGAAATCTCGAATATATTCGATTAAAAGTGTTACGAAAAAAAGGTCTATTTTAAATGGATATTTTTTCAGTCAGGTCAACGTATGTGAAACAAATTCATTTCGATTAATGGCGAAACGATGCAAGGATTTTTGAGATAAAATTTGATATTCCATTATTGAATATTTTACTTCTTCTATAAAAGAATATCGCGAATAAATAAATTCCGCGAAATATTATGATCTAGTACGGGAGAAGGTAATTGTCAAAAGAAATCTATAAAATTATAGATACCGAAAGTTATTCGAAATAATAGCGACCATTGATATCTCCGCTTCTTTGTCGCGAATTTTCTATAATAATATACTCCTTTCATACCTTTTTGAAGCAAAAGTAATCTGCCTGGCGTAATTTAAAATATTTCAGTATAACAGTTGTACAAACAATAATTAAAAGTCTTCGATGTTTCAATGGAAACTGGTAACTTTGTCTGTATGCATTTCAACTGATATTTGTAGTACGCGCGCGGCTCGCGAGTGAAATTGCATCAAAAGCCATCAGAATTTCAGCGACTCGAGTTGGCCTTCTCAACGAGAAAACGGTTACAATTTAACTTCTCCAAAATTACGTGGAATCGTGATAAATCTTCTCCTAAATTACGAGCCAAAGGAAACACGCGTAAACTGTAATCGAGTATAAAATGTATCGATAATGGTAACGATAAAAAAAAAGCTGACGATTCAATGTAAAATGGAATTAAAACCTTCTTTTTTTTTCCTTTAAAATATTTGTCTCGGAGATAAATAATATTATTACAGTGATAGATACGCTACCTATATTGTTGATCAAAATTTTATTTTATTTTTATCTGACAATATTTCTAAGCTAATTACTGAAAACATTTTCTATACAATTTAAGTTAATAATTAATTAATTGTTCAAATTTCAAACAGATCGCGTTATCGTAATGATACGATAATGAATTCGATTAAATTACATAAAGAATGATCTTCCTCGATTACGGATCAACTATCGATCAATCGTCGATTTACCAGTAAAAACAATTGCAGCGCTGTCAGGAAACAAAATTCAGATAAAATTTCACAAAATTCTCCACAGAAGTCCTTCGAACGGTGTTCCGTTCTAACATTTCAACAATTTCCAAATGCTTCGAAACCTTCGGCGGGATAACAGATTGACAAAAAAAGAAAAAAAAGAAAAAATGCTCAGTGTCTAAATTGACAAAGGTAAAACTAGTTTGCACGTTCCTTGGTAAATTCGATAAATACAGCGACAACAGGATATTTCACTTTATCGGCAATTTCCTGTTGCGTCCGATGCAACAATCCTGTTCGCAAATCATGGTGTCGCGTTCGAGCTGTCGTTATTACTTCTTATCAAGCGGATGTGTTAATGTAAACGCGGGCAACCGTGAAAACTGATGGCCGGCGAACGGTCTGAACCAAGCATAAATTCGGAATGACGTTAATTTTACCGTCTGATGCCGGAACGCGGTTATTTCGTGACGTTATAATACGCTGTAACGAGAGTTTCTGAATCAATTATGTCACGCAGACGTCTCTTTCTATTCTCGTGTTCGAGCTGATTAACAGGACTGAGATCTCCAGAATTTCCAAATATTCGATACTGATTGTACATTCGGAATATCGGATATTTATTCGATTATATCACTAAATGGAAATTCTATGTAAATCTACGTGTATTTTGCCTTATGGAATGATTTCATATCCTAAACGAAGTTTCTTCTTGTTTTACTTACTAAATATTACGAATAGTTTGAATATTCTACTTAACGCCAGAGTATTTTTATCACAGTATTTAACGAACGAATAGATCTATTCTCATAAATACGATAAAAAAGTTTTCATCTCGTTACGCGAAATTTACACCTCATAGTTATGCAAACAGTGCGTAGTTTTCACAAATTATATTTAGCATCAAGGTTAAAAGTCTTAACAAAACCAGAGACTAACGTATCAAGTGTTTCGCCAACTAAAGAATAGATAATCTGTGCCAAAAATAGTATCCAATGAAAACTTCACCTTCCATACTAAAATATAGTTAACTCGTCTTTCGGATAAACAAAAAAAGAAAAAAAAAAAAGAAACACATTCGTACAATACCAACGCCGTCGACGGAGACAAAAAAGAAACTCGTCAAACTCGTACAGATTATTGTTCTTGGCATTCTGTGGGACGTTTAAACGGAATACGTAATTCGTGTATCGTGGAACCTGTTTTCGCTTTATTTATTCATTAATTAGCCGATTTATGGCGGCACATTCGGGTGAAAAAGGCGCGTGTATACGTGTGTTGAACGACGAATCGGCCCGTTTATGACGGATATTATCGCCACCATAAATACCTAGCCGTTTTCGCTGGACGGCCGAATAATTATTTCGCGATACGTGAAACACGTTTCTCTACGAAATCGCGGCTATAATCGGAACGGAATTATCCGCGTGATACCAATCTCCCACTCTTCCTCCGGCATCGAAATTAATTACGATTGAAACGGGGTCGCGTCGCGTCTCGCTTTCGTCATATTTTGATTGAAGATTTCCCGATCGTGTGCCACGCGGCCTGACTGACGTTGACAAATTAAATAAATCGTCGTCGCTCATCCACGCGCGAAGTGTCACTCGCACGCGTCTTTGTTTCGCGAGATTCTCCGCTTTTTGCTCGTGCAAGTAACGCATACGCGAGTATCTACGCGTGGCTGTTCGTTTCGTCAAATTATTTTTATTATTCTGAAACACGGAACGACGTTTACGCAGTTTGTCTTTTTCTCGTCATTTTATTTTTTTTTTCAGCTAGGATCTGGTTAGGACTCGCCGTGATTCGCTCGTTAGGCGATCGAGATTGAAGTATCGTAGAATCATCGTGGATGTTTGATGCGCGAGTGATCGGTTGGATTGAGAGTGATTAATTACGATTTTGAAGGATTTATGGAATCGGGACAGCGAGAAAAATAATAATATATGCGTATTTAAATTTTATTATTTTTATTATCTTTTATTATTTATCGACGGTTTTACTATTTAACGTTTGCTTTGTTTAGTTTGAATTTTATCGATCGAGGAAGATCCATCGACATTTCGGCTAAACGGTTTGATTTGTTGTTGAAAGACTGGTTGATTTATCGAAGAAATTTTTAGTCTGTGCTTTAAGATCTGACTTGATCGTTCTTGACGCGGATTTTCTTAAAATAATTAATTATCGAATTACTCTGGAACACAGACCGAGTAATAAATTCGTTTCATGTCTCGATCAAGTACGAAAACCGATCGATTTTCTTCGAAGATTTATCGAGAATCGAAGCGTCGGAGATCAAGATGATTGAGTCGACTATACCTCGTCCCTGTGCCACCTGTGTATACGCACATCGATAGCGGCATTATTCCCGGAGAATGCTCGTGCCGCTTCATAAATCGCTCGATTTATCGTTGCTGACTCACCGGGTTCCATTCGCGGTGCATCGCTACCCCTTGGGGCTATCCTGTTGGACCCCGATGACCTACGGCCTATGGGATACTTGGACAATTTTCTTGGACCTCTGACGAGCTTTTTCTTTCCCCCTTTTTGTTTTAGTTCCAACGGTAATTATTTTAGCGGGGATACTGTTTTTCTAACGAATCGTATCTCGGTGAAAGTACGTCATTGCGAGAAATTGTTAAAGTCGCACGAAGAGACTTTCCATTTTCTATTTTACTCTTTTTCGTTCATCCGTTTCTCAACTCAAAAGTTGAGTAACTTTATAATACGAACGTGACAAGATTCTTTGGATAAGCAAAGGTACGGAATTAAAGATCGAAGAAAGTTCAGAGAAGGCTAAATCTATATCCAATATTACAAAATTACAAATGAAACCTGATCAAATGAAGTTGGAAAAACGTAAAAGGAGGCATGAGAAAGCAAATATTAATGAATGTAATATAGAAAAGAACATTTCCGTATAAAGTTCATAATTCTAACGGAACGAAAGATTTCTTTAATTTGTTATCGACGAATTTCTTTCTCAGACCTCCAGCAGTTACAGATATTTCTAACTAAACATAGACACAATCCAAAATTCTACCGTACGTTAACATTAAAGAAACAGAATTCAACTATCGATATTATTAAAATTGCATGTGTACTCACGTTGAAGTCGGCCGTGCATCTTACCAAATCCGCTGGATGTCCGGAATAGAGCTTCAAGGATTGCAGTAGACCCTTTAAATAAACAATCAGGAAATAGTAGACGATTGCACGGCACACATGATTCGTCATGTCTCTTTTCGAACCTCGTCCGCTCCTCCTTCTCGCTGTTCACGACGAAACGCTATGGTCACAGTTCTCGACGATTACACTTTTCGACGTAAAAGTCACTTCTTTTAAATAAACACGAAAAATCGACCCGACTTTTTTTGACAACTTTATATCTTATCTATACGTACGTTTTCGATATAAAACAGCAGAGTACTTTGCTCTATAAAACGTTAATAATTCACGAGGTTTAAATAAGTATCGCTTCTTCTGTCAGAATAATCTTGTCGTTTATTTATAAAGCGCTAGTAATTGTAAAATCAGAAATTACTGCACGTTTTCGAGGATAAATCATGCCTCGAATATAATAATAGAGTGTATGAAAAAATTTTTTAAAGAAAAAATTGTACACAGCTAATATTAAAGAAGTTGTACATAAAAAATTGTACATTACGTATATTCTTATGTATTCTTGTGTATCTCTGTATATTCTAAAAGAAAGAAAAAAACAATCAGTGTTCTCCTTATCATAAATGATAAATAATCAGCCACGCCTCGTAGACGAAACATCGATTTTTAAGATTAACACTTCCTAAACAAGAAGCGTTGGAAAATTTCATTGTGGAGAGAAGAAAGTTTCCAAGTTTTGGCTTATTTCCACGTAAGAAGCTGCTTCCTCGCTTGGTTTTAACGTTAATCGATCGTCACCGATGCACGTCACCTGACAGAAACATCCTGGAAACCCTGAACGACAACGGAATCCACTTCTGCCCGCCCCTGTTGGATAATACGCTTATCAATCGCGCGAATTGAATTCACGAGGTAGCTATTTATGAGCTGCCGGAACGGGTAATCGCGAGAAAATGCACAATATTTTTACGATGACGAATTCGGTCGCGTGATTCGGATTCATCGGTGGGATAAATTCCGGTGCCGCGTGTTTCACGATTTATTTCGCGACAAATCTGGATTATGCATCGCGACCGCTCGCTCGCAATCGCGTCGACGTTTACATCAGGATGAAAGCTCTTCTACGTGGATCCACAAATAATTTTTTGTCGCCGATAAACTTGCGCTTTCTCGCGTTCTGTATAAATCGCGCGGCGTGAAAGCAGTAAATTAACTGTCGGTTCGACAGTGGTGGATCGGTTCCAAAGGAATAACTCCACTCGCCACAAAGTGGAGTATTTGGTCCAGAAAACTGTTACAACATTATCGTCTCTGTCTTAATAAATTTAAACTTGCTTACGGATGAAAACCACGAGCGACAAATATTATATAAGCGAATAACAGCAATTTTCTCTGTCGCCTTTTATGGCAGAGTCATTTAAACGTTGTCAATCAATTTTATATGAGAACGTTTCTTTCGTTTGATCGTTGGGTGAAATGTAAGATTTCGTCACGTACTTGAAGATTGAAAAATGTATATTGCTTATTTATAAAATAAAAAAGCGACACGATCGTTGGTAAATAAAATAAATATTTTCTGAAACATTATTTGTGCCGCCAGGGTATTGAAAAATCGCGCTAAAAAAAGTTTGCAAATTTCATTGATCTTTGAAAAAAGACAACTTCAGGAATAAACAAAAATGCAAAACGATGCCTTCTTTGTTTTAAAATGTTTGAAAGCTTAAAATGTTTGGCCGGCTTTATAAGCCGAATACTCCACTGTGCGATGTGAAAAAACAAGCTCGTGTGCCAAAAATGATGGAAAAACGCGTGAACGGATACAGTTTCGATTCGAGATGCGTGAACGAGTACCAACTTAAAAAAGGAAAAATTGGGAAAAATGATTTTTGCGCCCGCTCGACGTATAAATCCGCGCGATTTATCCATCAGCTTTTCAACGGAACACGACAATCTTGTTCGGATTGTAATTAACCGGCAACCCGGTGGATTGACTAACAATTTAGACTCCTGGAAAATATCCACGAGCAACTTTTGCAAAGCATGTCCGTGTCCCGGTTGATTCAGTTCCCTTTTTTTTTCCTTTTCCTTTTTTGTTCTGGCTTGAAACTTTGATTGAAAGTTTCGCATCGACGAGAACGCGCAGCTTTTCCCTCTCGATCGTGAAAGCGATCGAATAAATTCGTGTAAGAGTTATTCTATCGCGTTTTTCTTGCACTGTCTAGCTTTTCGGGGCTTCTGGTTTTTGTCGAAGAAAAATATACGGGATGGGTACACGAAACGTTCGTTGGTTGTAAAGGATCACTTTTATGGGTCTCATTTTGACTTTTGATATTTGAGACGATACTATTTCCTGCGTTTTCCGTGTACGTTCGTCACAAAAAAAAGTACAGTTTAATACTTTCCTTTCTCTAAAAATACTTACAATTACATATAGAATTATTCCATCAGTTCATTTTGCGTTACGTTACATCTTATTACTAGTATTAGTACATTCGTTCATTCAACGAATAAATTAAATCCTAAATTAAAACCTTCGATCTTGCGTACAACTAATTTCCCAACGTGAATTTCTCTTCACGTACGTAGCTAAAAGTGATGTTCCCTGTTCCTAAATTCGATTTTCATCCGAACGAGTTACAAAATATTCTTTTAATCGCCGATGTGAGATAAAAATGTCGAAAGTACACGATCTTAGCTGTTCCAGCTACCTAAACAAAGTGGAGCTCTAACATCAAACCACGTAACATTCCATCTTCGTCAGTGTCCTATAATTTTATCATTTCGTATTCAGTATCATTTCGTTATTCCCATCACATACCAATTTACCAATATCTCTCCAATGTTTCCTATTGAAACTACTAAGTAAATCAACAAGACTCTCTCTTTCTCTCTCCACGAAAGCAAAAACACCAATCTAAACTTCCTCTCTGAATCAACCCTCAAGACCATCGCGTAAATATCGCGCAGATACGTAACAAACTTCCACAACGCGCAATTGTCACAGAGTCACGGAATAGAACAGCGAAGGATAGGGGGAAAAAAAAACGAGAATCCACGATTTATCCATGGTCGACAAACGAATTCAGCGCGTTTTATCCGCGAAAAAAGAAAGCGACGCGTTGGAACGTCGCATCGATCATTCGGAAAGCGTTCGCGGGGATCGATCGATCTTCCCAAATGGTTCGCGGTAACGCGCGCGTTACGACGCGAGTTTTTACACCCTCCTCTCGGTACGTACAAGGTTTTTTTCCAGGTTAGTCGTCGCGCGGCTGCTACATCGCGGATTTTTTCAGTCGGAAAAATCCTCCTCCTCCGTACTCTTCTCCCCTCCTCGCCCGCTCAAGTGGATTTGCCCAGGTAAAAAGTCGTTTTCGCGTCGCGCTACGCTGCTGGAAACGCTCGATCGCGGTTTCCTCGACGCCGATTAAACCGGCCACAGGATGCAAGTTCGCGCGCGCGTTAAATGCGACTTAAAACTGCGATCGCGCGGTCCGCGAAATTTAATGTCGGACTTAGGAGATTAGCCGGCTTGGTAATTTTTAAAATACCAACGCCGCCGGCTGTTAACCCGTTCCGGTTCGAATTAATTCTCCTCGAAATGAATTTTCCCGCGACCCTCCTGCTGGTTGCGCGCCGCGTGAAATGTTTCGCCGTCGGCCGTGAACGCGCTGAATTTTTGTTCCTTTTCTTCCGGTTTCGTTTCGTCTAATTTCTGTTGCAGCGATTATGAGAAGGGTTCATGACAGCGAAACGTGCTGATGTTGTAGGGGGGGG
>NT_176452.1:296392-357444 GCF_000188095.3 Bombus impatiens
GGGGGGGGGGGGGAATTGGTGGTTTGTTATAGGAGATTTTTTGCTTTCTCTGTTATGGTAATGATGAAATGAAGGCGTTGTGGAAAGAAATTCTTTCAGAGGTTTCAAATAGAGGTACTGAGAGGGGATGATTATAGCGTTTGGGTGGTACGATGTGGTCGGTTTAGACGTCGATAACTCGCGGTTACGGTGAGATTGCTGAAATATATGTGTTATATACTAAGTAGGAATTTTTGTGACGAATTTCGTTGCTTTCAATGTCTCTATCGCTTCTCGAGATACGAAAGAACTTCATTTATAAAAGCTGCGCGGTTCGGAGGCTGTCGTAGCCTGTTTAGTAACAATTCATTCCCTTCGTTGGAAATAAATTATGTAGCTTCTGAAATCAAATTAGATAACGAAATAATCCAAAGAGAAATAATCTGCTTGTTTCAAATACCATTTCACCATTGTTGAAAATGTGAGCAAATAAAATTATATATCGTTCAAACGACCATTTTTCAAATGTTTTCCTCAAATAATATCCAAACTCCTATTACACACACTATTCGCAATAACACCGTTCAATCTTGTAAAACTCGCGCCGATATAACAATCGAAAGAAATCTAATCTGTCGATCAAAAACTCTGTCAGAATATCAGAAGTTCCATTAACAGAACGATGGAGCGAAAACTGCATTTACGTAAAAATCGCAAAGCACCGTACAGATAAAATGCGAAACCACTTGTCCAACTAAATATTTCATCGTGTGAAATATCGTCGTTGAAAATCGATGTTCTCACCGAGAAAAGAGACAACGGTTCCACGATTCTGTGGATGGACACGCGTGGCAGGAACCGCGAGCGATTCTAGCGGAAACGTTTCGGTGAAAAATCGCGGGCGAAAGTTTCGACGGTCGAGCAGCGAGGTAGCGGACTAATCGGACGGAAAACGGGCACTTCCGGTCGCGTCTCGACCGATCGTTTCGTTCGAGATGAACGCGGATGACTGTTCTACCACGCTAGACGTCACGAGACTCACCGGCGAAGAATCAGAGAGAGGGGAGAAGTGGTTCTTCCGTCTGGTCCCGTAGCCGTAGCTCGTTTTACGCTTCACGATTTTTGTCCGCAGAAAGGAAGCATCAACAAACAACGCGTGCCACGGATGAGGCAACGGGTGATTTATAAAGGAAGAATTACGTGCTGGCTTAGTTACTTTCATGCGAAATTCCGTTATTTAAAAGATCTGCAAATTTTACCGCGTACAGTCCCTTTGAGAAAATTATATGAAAGATTCGGAAGCCAGAAACCAGTACGAGTTTCATTTCATTAAGAATTCCGTTATACCGTGTAAATGCCATTTCAATGGATTTAGTCTAACGGGTCTAATTTATCGGCGATAGCCTACAATTTGGTCATTGTTATTAAATGTGCGTAAGTGAGAAAAAATATTTTGGAACTTTGGTTAGGAAAAAGAGAGATCGATAAAGAATATTTTAATGGATTATATCGTGATAATGTGAAATGTTTCCATTTGGTAAAACATTATCGAGAATTGCAATAGTGTATGTAAATTGATTTGATATTGTAACATTACCGTTCTAATATTTGATATTTTCCAGGCGATTTCGATGACTAATTTGCAGAAATTTGATATTTTAATTGCTCGGTACAATACGTTAAATACTATGTGTGTATCGCGTTAAATATTATGCGTGTATCGCGTTAAATATTATGCGTGTATCGTATTAAAACCGTTCGATATCTGCATTTCACGTAATAATTTTGCAATTGTAAGCTAGATTAATATATGTGCGTAACCTTTTCCCAGAATGTAGCGATACAACGTCGAAAGAATCATTTCCATTTCTATAATCAACTGTCAGTTGTCTGAAAAATGCCGTCGTTCCATTGCTCCACCAAAAGTTCCATGATATATTTCCTAATATTTAATTTACGCAAACTTGATCTATTTCCTAGAATCTGTTTAATAGTTCGAGTCAAGCTCATTAACTAAAAACTATCACCCTTATTTATACGTACAAATACGCGCATAACGTATTGTTTAGATTCCATAGATTGCCGTCCTAGATTTATCAGTCCTCCAGCAAATGTCAATTTTATTTATTCGCGAGTGTTAAACGTTTATGGAATCCGCTATGTAAACGAATAAATAAAGAGGAAAAAATTGTCTCTTTCGACGTTGTAAATATCCCAACAAATAAAAAACTTTTTATATTTCGTTTCCCAATTTCGATCGGAAGCTGATAGCGAGCCGTGTTTGCGCAGCCATATATTTAGCAGCATTAAATCACTCGTGACCCGTATCAATTAAAGATTAGTGATATATGTAGTTGTGTTTCGTTCCGCCGCTACGTTTCGTTCTAGCGCTTCATTCCGTTCTATTCGCGTTCCGTCTTCGAGCGTTTTGGATACAATGAACTTACACTACATCCTACTCGAAACATTTATTCTCAACTACGATAAAGGAAGTTTGACGCGATGTTTATTCTTAACCAGACATTCGAGCAAGAATATGCAAACTTACTATTGATTCTGAATTTAATTTACTTGTTCTACTCGGCCCGTGTTGGATTCATTTGCATTTAAATGGAGCAAGCGACAACACACGCTTATCCGTCGAGCCTTTTTTTAAAACGAGATTCCTTGGCTTATGATCGAAGCGTAAATAGGCGCTAATACGTAATCCATACGCTTCTTTTAAACGCTTCTACGTTCTCCTTTTTACCATTGTTTTGTCATTTTCTTCTTCTACTATCTTGGATCAGCTTCCAGTATGAATAAAAACACAACTTGTTTGGGTTAGCAAATATATCAATAGGTATATAAGGCTATTAATTGTCAATTATTCAGTGTAGTAATGTCAACCTAATATGCGCGTATAAAACTTGTTAACTTGAATCGTGTTTGGCTTACTGGCCAGCATTTATCGAGAATGAAATATCTACATTTAATGTAACGCGTAATTGACCGAACAACATTATCTCAAATGGTATTTACGAGAAAACAGGAAATAAATCATCCTTATCTGCGGCATGTTATGCGTGAAAATATTAACATACCAAAATTTCGACAACGATTTAGTGTCTCATGAATATGCAAAATGTGACAATAATAATCTTTTTCAGATCTTGTTCCTTGTACTACAATCGACTACTATGGACACGAATAGCTACATAAAATATGTGCATAAGTTCGCGTAAATGTTTGCTCGTCGTTTCACGACGATAGAGATATACAAAAATTAATTGCCAGCATCTTTTTTCGTAAAGGGTAGATTTCAGATCAAAAATAGATAACAGGAAAGTTATAGTAATTAATTAGTAAAGAAACTGTAGTAGAAAAAAAAAAGAAGAAAAAACAACATGCTCTGAATACCTAACCGAGTTTCTCTAATCCTTTTTCCCTGCAATTTAGCATCGCGATTCAACCCCCTTCCGTCTACAATTACTTCCTCGTTGCGCGTGTTTCTCGGCGCATCGCGGTCGTGAGTCGCCTCTTAAAAGCCAAGTCGCGATTATTTCATTCCGACGAAGAGTTAACCAAGAACAGCGAGACGTCCGGCAAATTTTAATCCCCACGGGTCCGTCGGTGCAAAAACGAAAGGCGGATCGTCGGAATACGCTTAATTTTCCGGATTTATTAGAGCGTGATAAGAAATCGAGTTAACGCTTTTCTAAGCGGCTCGCGGGCTTCCGAGGGGGATTAAATATTTGGTAGAATTTTCGGCGTCCGCCTTCTGCGTCCTGTTCGTCACGTTTTATATATAGAAGCGACCGCAAACGCCCACTTCAAAGATGAACAGAAGCGCCACTAGCTCGCCCATCCTATTCAGGCGTCTGCATCATTTTACAAGTTTACATTTCAATTTATTGGCCGTGTCTACAAAAATTTATCTCTAGTTTGCAAATTTCTCATCTTTCTCGGTCTTCGGTATTTTTTTTTTTTTCTGGTAAAGAATTTCCGTGAAAAAATATTCTTTCTCGGCGAGGATCTTCTTGCAAGGATCTTTTCAAGGATATTATTATTTCTTACATTATGAAAAAATGCGTTTAGAAAGGTGACGGAAGTAGACATTTCATGTCCGTATACGTGACTTTGAGGTTTCAGAATTTTTTAATGTCGTAAAACAGGTAATAGTCCAAGTTGTTTGATGTTGAAAGTTGTTGTTAGTAGCCGTTGTTAGTACTTATCGTTAGTACGTATTGGTAAACTAACAGTTCAGAAGTCACGTTGATCAACTGTATAAATTGAAAAGTGGAAAAAAAGAATCGTGTTACGAACACTGTTCTCTAAAACTTACTTTTCAATTTGCTACTATTTATACAATTTTCCTGCAATAATCTTACGAAAGTAATCTATTTGCTTCTCGAAAATCGAATATTCATCGTGTAGTTGTTTAAAGAAATTGAAGGATTTATAAAAAGTGGTGTTTATCAATCTGATTTCTGAGAGGCTCAGATGTTAATCGCTAGATTATTTCCGAGTTACGATTTAGTATGTTATAATTTATATAATTTAGTTTGCGTTTAAATTCGATCGCAAGTATTTCGTACTCCTCATTTATATTTTCTGCGATAAAAAGGTAGTTCGGTTATCGACAAGTTTCCTTTATTTAGAAGCAAAAGGCAATTTTGCATTTTCACGTGTATTCATGTTAACTGTAGCATAAAAATTGCAAGCGTCAAACGATGGAGAAAATTAAAATATTAACATATATTGGATCGCTATTTGGCAAACATTCATATTTCGCTGCTTCCCTTGTAAAATATTTATTCCGGCTACTGTAAAATTATGGCCTTTATCGAACAATATAAAATTCTCATACACATATTAAAATTGTTGAAATTGCTTTCGTTGCGATTTGAATATAGCCAATTACGCATATATCTTTACTTTCCAATTATTTCTCTGAAAATTCTCTGACGCAAATTATCATAAAATAAATAAAATACGTCACGAAACCAACTTCATCTTTCGAACATTTTCTATTTCAGAACGATATTTGAAACGATTAGATTTCGACGGTATCTACTTAAGATGAAGTACACCCGATCTTTCTGCTACAACTGGCAAAGTTCAGCATTAGTTTTTTCATGATTAATCTCTCATCGTGAAAGAAACACTCTACAGATGAAACTTTTACTCCGATATTGAAAGTTACCCTCTTACGATCTAGAGCTTAAAACAAATAACATATTCCCTTTCGTCGTTCGTCTTTTCCATCTTCGCTAACGTCCCACCATAGATCAAAGCAATAAACGTTGTAATTTTACGAATCTTCTACGATTTAAAAAATATTAACTATACCCGTTTCCTTCACCAACAATCTTCCTTAATTTCGAGTTTATACGCCAGATTCGAGTCGTCAAACAGAAATACTATTCGTTTTTAGTAATTTTTTATCGATTTCGTCAAGCTAGAAGCATTTAGTTTAAAGAATACGAGTCGGAGCAGATTCTTTTGCACGAGCCGCAAGAGGATAACCGTAACGCGAAAGGACGCGACAAAATATCGCAACCAGCTCATGCAGAAGCGTATCGCGGTTCTCGATTTGCGAACATTTGTTCGCCACTCGTAAATGTATAATTCGCGAGTAAACGAAACCGCGGCTTTTAATGGATTCCCATTGTTCTGGCCGCGTTCGAGCGCAAACAATGCTCGGCCATTTTCAGTTCTGGCCTTGCTCCCCGTACTTCTATCGCGATCGAAAATTCGCGCCATTCTCCATCACCAGTTTCGATATTCGGCCACTTTTGCCCTGTATACAGTTTGTTGAAATGATGTCCGTTTAAATCTGGTTCGATTTGCTCTTCCATGCTATGCGATCATCGAGGCCGATTCAATTCGCCAATTTTGTTATCGAACGCGCTCCGACTAATTTCCTCGTGAAACGCATTGTAAACGGGACTGCTTCAAAGGGATCTGGGTCAACGCACATAAGTATTTGCATACGTATATTTGCATATATTTAGAGGCCACTGTGACGTGTATTTTTGCCATCGTAGGTACACACCATCTCTGGTAAATGTCCCGTCATTTTGCTCGATTGCAATAACGATGTACGTGAAATTTATCAAAATGTATAAACTAATGAATGAATGACTAGGAAATTTCATTACTAATTTTAAAAGAAGATCTTTCTCCTCGGATCAATAGCTCAAAAATTAAACGATATAAGGACAAGGAGCTTGTTGATCGATAGAACCGTTGCATAACGTGATTTCTTAATTATAGACGTTAATTTCGTTGTTTTACATGTATATTACCATTTAAGAATCAATTCTATCATATTAGTCTGTACTCTATCGTATCGTAGTAATAGCAAAAGGCAAAATTATTGTAGCTTTTTAATTTATAATTGTATAATAAAGTTACATATATTGCCAGATATAGGCAAGTGTCTAAAGACTTTTCGATGATAAGGTACGTGGATCGACGAACGAAGGTATACACGATGGACAAATTTTCGAAAACGATGGAAATAAAGCTACGAAACTACGAACGTCGCTTATTTTGTTGAGCTTCCAACGTCTAGACTCTAACAAGTTAAGTTTGAACTTTGGATTTAAAGTTTTGAAGTAAACTCGAAACTTAACGGTCTGCTTTGGATTTAACTTTAAACTTGAAACTTTACGAGGAGGAGTTTTAATTGATGTGAAAATAATTTGGCGACGGTGATAGATGCGAGTATGTTTCTAAGGATTTAATACCTTCCACCCTCTACAGATTTCTATGATACGATCAATTAGAAACTCTAGTACGACTTTACGGCGTAATTTTTTGAAACCAGAGATTTCCCTTCGAAAAGAAAAATATTATAAACGATACACAGTAAGTTTTCCTTCTTTCACTTTCCTATCGATGAAGATTATTACTAAAAAGTAATTCTCATGCTATTAATGTTAACGTCTTTTATTTTACATTCTTTATCGCGAGAACATCTCCTAAGTTGGAGGAAAATACGAAAGAATCATTTTTAAAGTGTTCAATTTCTCGTTTCCATTTTATATTTGAGATATCTTTAAGATATTTTTCTTAAAAAATGGCAGGTTTCTGCGTTCTTTTAAGAGTGTACTATATTGGGATCCAAAAGTTCGAAGGTGATATCGACGTTTAAAGGAATTCGATGTTTAGTAATGAAATTTTAAATCCGTTGATGCGTCACGTGTTTATATTCCGACATTCGCAGTTGAATTTCTCTATCCCATTTTTTATTTGGCGACGAGTTCTCGTATGCATAGTTAAGTATTTTAATCACGTATTGTGGACACGTTTGGCATATTTTAATAAGCGGAATTCACTAGAGAGAAACGTACCGTATTACATTTAATAAGGTGATAATGAGATGACATGTTTTGAAATGGCTAAAATATGTAAATGAAATTTTCTTGCAGAAACACGGTCGTTTGGACCTTGCAACTAATAAGATTTTCTTATAGCGTTTAATAATTCACGAAGAAATTATTTTCTGAAATAATTCTGAAACTTTTTACGAGATAACGAGCAAAGTAGCTGCAATTAAAATTTTATACAATAAGTCCTCCAACAAAGTAGCATTGAAATGTACTTATATATATATATATATATATATATATATATATATATATATATATATATATATATATATATATATATATATATATATATATATATATATATATATATATATATATATATATATATATATATATATATATATATATATATATATATATATATATATATATATATATATATATATATATATATATATATATATATATATATATATATATATATATATATATATATATATATATATATATATATATATATATATATATATATATATATATATATATATATATATATATATATATATATATATATATATATATATATATATATATATATATATATATATATATATATATATATATATATATATATATATATATATATATATATATATATATATATATATATATATATATATATATATATATATATATATATATATATATATATATATATATATATATATATATATATATATCCGCAATCGCATTACTTAGGCTTCAACCTTTGACTTAAGATCTCAAGATCTTTCTCCTAATAATAATTTTCCTTTCAGCAAAGGGATCTTGAATTTCTTGAATGAAAATTTTAAAGATAGAATGTAATAATAATACCTATAAAATAAGATTGCTATTTTCTATATAAGATAAAACTACATTTTTTATATTAAATAATTGGAAGAACTGTATTTATAATATTTGTTACTGTACTTTACAAATTATCGCTGTATTTACTTGAACATGTTATCGATTAATTAAACGATAAATAACAATATTTGGTAAAACCAATGTTAAATTTTAGTACATTATATCCTTTTTCAAGGACATTAGATATTTTTCTATCGTCAATAATCGATTAAAAAGACGTGCGTTTCACAACTTAAAAAGAATTCGATCTTTTTTTTATTTCAGACAAATGCAGGAATTCTTTAATATTCTAAATGAATCGCATTGTAAATTATCCTACTGATTAAATATCGAATTAAACTGAACGAAAAGAAACAACAATACGAGATCGAACAATTGTTCGTATCTGCATATATATTTCCCAGATGTGAGAGGGAAGAAAATTATGTTTTACCTGATAATACTATGTTTCCATACAGTTAAACATCATCGGGTTTAGGCATTTAGAACAGATTGATATAAAACATTAACGTGATTCATTCGGACAGCAGCGTGACAAGCCGTTCGCGAAATTTAACGAATTTTATCCTATTGTATCGCGGGAATCGGTTTAACATCGGGAATAAAATTGTCATTTAATTCGGTGTTGTCGGTGTCATCGATTAATTCGTTTATAAATCGATGCGCCTGTCGAAACGCTGGGAAATGAACGAGATTTAATTGCAAAGTGGAGTCGAGTAAATTTTCACGATTAAAAGTACAACCCTCCCCCGTGTAATTTTAACACGTCGCTCCAATTTGTTTTTCACGTTTCCGTGAAACGATTCGTGTCGATCATCTGACCCTAACCACCGATTATTAGGCCGCTCATGAAACAGGCTAATTAGTCGTATATGTACGCAATTTGTTAGTCGTGTTTTCCATGCGTTCTTACAATTTGTAAATGGTTTTAATCGAATGTTCAGCATTAAACCATAAATGCGATCTTTGTTAACAGTAAATTTTAATTGTAACTCGTTCGACTTTTAAGAACGATATTTCTTTACTTTGTGGTTCGTTTTTGCTCGACATTAAAATTCACGACGAGTAAAGTACAAAACTTGTACAAAAAAAAAAAGAAAATTCAGAATAAAAGGTACATGAAAGATAGATTTGTGTCAAGCAAATATTTTCTATATGCTAAATGCGATCTCTTTGTCAGAGATTAATTAAACAATATTTTAATAACAGCATTGCATTATTTACAAAATGTTGAATACCGTTAAAGCTACGATATCTGCCTAGCAAAAAGCATGATCAATTATCGTTGATCAATAATTTTACAGTATAGCGTAGTAAAAAAACAAAGATATCTGGTGGAAATATTTTTAAGCAAGTACGCGTTACGATATATCAAAAGCTTTTTCTCTTAATGTTTTCGTCCTATCAGACATCTGTTTTCTGTTCTTCCGACGCTGTCTTTTTTCTGAATTTCGAGCGATTTAACTCTTTTACAACTGATACAGTCAGCATCTGTAATAATTAGTTGTAATTTATATATTTAAGAAATTCCTCAGACTGTGCGTTCTTCCTTTTTAATCAAACTCAATTATATCTATAATTCAATCACGTTTTAAATTATTGTTCTTGCTTTAAATTCGCTTAATTCAATACAGTGTTTTAATAACAGTAATTTAGATTGAAATTCGGACAATAGTTTATTTGATTGCCTTAATTAATTTCTCCATTTATTGGATTTTTTAAAAATAATTCTAACATTCGAAATAATTCGGAGAGCGACCTAGATTCTGACGAATTTCTCAATATTTCATATTAAAATGCGACTTTTATTTTATTTAAAAAGCAGGGAAAATTAAATTTAAGCATAACCGTTTCTCAGTTTTATCCGGCGCTTTCACCGCCCAATAAAATACACCTAACGATCGCGCGTAGAGAAAAGGAACATTTGGCAAATTCTCTGCTCGAAGGAATAATAAAGAAAGCCGCTGGTAAATATCGTAGGCTTTCCCTTTCATCTAAATTGTAAAAGCTAATAATTGTCATATGTACAACAATTGTTTTGTACGGTATATAAAATAGAATAAAATAAAGTTTGGCATTGGCATATTTAGATGAAGTGCTTTTTACATAAAGTAATGCACGTGTAATTTCATTATCTATCAATTATTTAGCCACGTAAAAAAATCGAACATTCAAAGAGACAAGAAGAACCACATTTTCTCCAATCACACTCAACCATCTATCTTATTCCATTCACACAGGTCCTTCACAAACGATCGTTTAACCACAGCCCCTCGGCAACAAAGCAATCGAGTAACATTCAATCGAACACCTCGAATCCAAACGCGCTCTAAAGAACAATTAAAACCGAATCGAGCGAACAATCTCTTCGCGATCATCGCCGTTCGCTCGATGGATCGTGGAGATCGAATCAAAGAGGGTTTCGTGAGACTAATCGCTCGTGAGCGCGCCCTGAGAGGGTTGAGAAGTTAAACGTGACCCTCGTCTCCGCCACAATCCACTTCCATTTTTCAATTTTTCTTCGCTTTCCTTCGCTCGTCTCGTTAACATATTTATTTCTACGCATAGCTCGCAAAAGTATTATCATACTTCATATCATATCATAGAACGCTTTTACCCGTATAGGCATTGTGTGTGTGTGTCATATAAAACATTTCGAAATTCCATTGGCAAGCAAAAAAACAAAACTGTCACGATTACATTATTGTCAAGTTTCAAATCTGTCTAAAAATATAAAAGTTACTGTAAACATATCACGTAATATATTTTTATACATGATATTCCGGGGAGATGGAACAAGCCATAAATCCGAAACGATAAAAGATAGAAAAGAATTTCATCAATGATGCACGATTTGATGCGTCTCGGATGTGTCCATTTTGTAAACGCTAGTGTTTTACAGCTTCAAACGTAATACGTTTTTTCGTAGATCCCAGTTGCGTGTCACATCCTTCATAATATATTTTATATATTACATGCTATATATGCATCTTCAGATTGATTTCAAATTTAATCGATAGAAACACGTAACTCTTACTTTGTAACAAGGCTAATGAAATTCCAAAATGTTTCCTACAATATACATATAATATATGCATTCGCGGTTCGATGTCTACGAGTTCGAATACTTCCTTTTTGCTAGCAAAAATTGTTGTTCCTCCGACAACGTCGTCACACAGAAACAAAGCAACAGGCGCGGCTATCTTAACCTGATTCCAACGAGCTACGACAGGGACAAAACCTTCTCCGCCACGTAATGCAGGTTTATACGTTGCGCTATAGGAACGGCTGCGGTAATATTGTCGTTACGATGAACAGTCGCAACACGCAGAGTGGAGGCTGCGTTTGACACGAGGTACTACGCGGATTATTATTGACCACGAACGCATAATAAGCTTCGGCGAGCTTATTTCGCGCACCGTAAGGCTACGCACGCCCGGTCAACCGGGGATAACTATCTCGATCGGATCGATATCTTGTACAAAGAGAGAGCCTGTGCATTCGATAGCGCGTACGGACCAGGTGAATTCGCGATTGCTCGATCGGAACGTGCCGCGGTGGAGGTGGTGAACGATAGCAAGAAGCGGAGAATAATGGGGGAATTGCATGGTTCGAAGATCCCGAATCGGTGATCGTTAGTGGTTGGTCGGAAGACGCGAGTTTTGCTGCGTTATGATGCGTGCACTGGGAAACAATTCGACCTAGATGCGTATAGCGATTGACGAAAGTGTTCGAGTATCTATTATGAATAGACCGTGACTTTCTGTGCATTTATAGGGAATTAGAAGATGCAAAAATGCATAGAATGCACAAAATATGCAAAGCTGTATGAGATAGCGTGATATCGTAAGATCATAGTATGGAATATTTATTTGAATTTCTGTCTAGCTTCCCTTTTCTAAATTATATTCATCAAAATTACGAATTCGCATAAATACTCGCACTCTAATTATGGAAATCTTTCAGGAATATATTACGTGTTTTGTGAGAGACAATGATGTTGTATTTGGCAATGAGTTCCTTGAAAAAATTTTTAGACCTCTGCAGCATTCGATGTGTTGTCAGAAAGAGAAAGAGAATGAAGAAAGGAACAGATATTAATAAAATGGAGCAAGTTACTCGCGAATGTTAAACATTTTCTACTGATTTTTCATTGAAATATAAGGATTTTTGTCTTTTTGGGAAACTGTAACTCTTTTTATTGGTCAACGTTAAATTGTTCATTTTAATCGATGCATCTAATGTCCAAGTGCAAGCGATATTTTGTACAAAATATACAATAAATAATTCTCCTCGAATGTTATAAAATATTTGTTATTTTCGTAGTTATTTTTTGGACAAGTTAATATGTTATACAAGACCCTTTTGCTATTAAACCAAATAATTGAAATATGTTTCTAAAATATCAAACGTACACGAGTATACATGCGTATATCCGTTTGATTAAAAATAACCTCCATTTAGAAACCACGTGCAGTACTATAAAAATACAAATTCATTTTTACGATTCCCAAACGGGAGCCGCGGTAGTAAATGGGTTGAAACAAAAACTGGAAGGTATAGACACAGGGTCCGTACATCTTTATCTGTCCGCCATACTTCTCTTCTCCTATAAAATCCACTCTCATCCTAACAATCTTTACAAACACAAACAAACTTTCCCCTTTAAAATCTTTGAAAAATTCGCCATACACGCATAGGAGACATTCGTGTACTATCCGCACGGATAAATATTTCGATGTATTCTTCTAAACATCGAATATCCTAAAATTGAAATCCTCCTTTTACATTTTTCCGTAAAAAAAAATTACACCGCCTATTTTTAAGCATGCATTTAGTAGAAATACTTAATCTTTCTCGACACATTTTCATTGTATTTTATTTTTCTTAATATTAACATTTTATCTATATTTAGCCTCAACGAAATATTTTATCAAATTTTTAAGCGAGAGAATCTCGTTCGATATTTTTGTAGCACTGCGCATGATTTCTAAACGGTGATTTTTTAAATCGAAAACAGATGCGTGTTCGATATTTCGAGAACATATCTCAATTCTTCGACTTTGATAAAGCAAAAATGGACAACTGTCACAGGGCGAAACGTGGTTGAAACTGCTTAAGATTTAGGCTACTGCATATTATACGTATAGTTTAAAAGTGAAAACCTGGTACGGTGCATTTAAATGGTTGAAAAATTCAATTAAAAACGAATAATAACGCATAATAATGTTAAAAAGTTATATTTATTACAATTAAATCTTTCTGTTGTTTTTTTTCATTTCTGTACATCGTTAGATCGTCAAACCCAGTTTCCTCCACTTGGTCCATTCGATTTCACGCGATTCCTTAACGAGACCCGAGCGTCCAAAACGAAATAGTCCCGGAAGAATGCGTTGCAAATGAACAAGCCCGCGCTGTCGGCTCTCGAACTATTCCGCGGGAGTGTTGACGGTAATTAAACGACGTTTAAAATTAGCGTCCGCGTAATCGTCGTCAACCAGTTAGTATGTAATTAGGACAGAGGTAATCATAACGCAATTGCAATGTTTCCCGGCTTGCTATTTGCGTTCAGATTTCCTATCCCCTTACGACGTCGTCTAAGAAACGTTGAATCCCATGGGGTGGGGTTAAATGGACGGTAAAAGGTTAATGGCTCGTAACGTTTACCAGGTGTTTCGTTGCTTTCGCAGTACTATCCGTTTTTCCACCATACTGGAAACGCACCGACTGGCTTGGCAAGGCAGACCAGACTGGTTTGGCCTGGTCGAAAATTCTTGGCCAAATAAAAGCTCTGGCCGCAACAGCGGGACGGAGAGTAAAAGGCTAGCTGCCCCTCTTTCTATAGAGTTCGAGAATCGTAACAACCTTCGTTTCGTTCGTTCAACTATTTTACTTCGCTGCTTCTGCACTTTGTTCTGCCATGGGAGTTATCGTCGACCATCCCTTGCCATCTTCTTTCTTTTCTTGTCTCTCTTTTATTCGCCCCTCTACCTGCTCCAACGATAGATATCTTTTCCCCTTGTAACGTGAAACGGAGGATGGAACGCGACAGAAACTACCGGTAGCATTGTTGTCGATTGATAATTAGCGGGGAGCTGGTCTTTGGGGAAATTTACAATTAAAGTCTTCACAGTGGATGGACTCGGAGAGTAGGTGGGGAAGGAACAAAGTCTCTGATTAAGGGAAACTCTCTTTTCCGCTTACCTCGTACGTCGAGTTCGCTTATTCCTATCTACCTGGAACAGCGCGATTCGAAGCATTTACGGACGTTCGCTCGAGTGTTCAATTTTAAATGACTCAAGCTATTCCGTGATAAGATCGTATCGATTTGTATCACGCGTAAAGTTTACTATAAACTTTGATCTACGTTCACCTCTTGCTTTCCTTTCTTATTTAACATTGTAAACTTTAATCCAAGACACGCTTATTTTTCTTATTTTTTGACCTCTTAGAAGGAAAGTATCCGCTGTATAACTTTTTAACGAGATAGAATGAAAAGATGTTTTACGTAAATTTAATTAAGTTCGACAACAACTATTCGCGAATAATTTCAGTTAACCTCCCATTACGAACTTTTGAAACAATCTAACGAAATTATATATTTGTACGTCTATAAGTTTCAGTCTTTCAAGGAGGAGAAGAACTACGCAGTAGTCTTTAACTTTATCGTTATCCTTATCGAAGGATGGTTATAATTTTATTTTTTGCAAATTCTTCATTAAGCTGTCACTCGAATTAGCGATTTTCGATTATTTTATCACGTCAAAGATCGAATGTTTTTGATATAACGATTAAAGTAGCTACTAATATAAGTAAAGTTACTAATTATCTGCTACTCATCCAGCGAGGAAAGTTTCTTTTACGATGTAACGATATGCAAGAATTTTATCTACGTTAGGTCATTAGATACCTTCTTCTTCTGCACTTCTCTAGCTAGTTAACGAGATATCTGCGTTTCTCTTTCTCAACAACTGCGATGCTTATAAATGAAGAAACTCCGATTACGAAGTGAAGGAGATTCTATCAAGTTCGAGGATGAAATATCGTTCTATTACGAGCGTTCAATTTTATCTTCTTGAATTCCATTTAATTACGAGTGAAATTTCTACGATATATTTTTGATCGCTTTAAAATATATCCATTACTGTTTTCTTTACGTCTACTATTAAATCCATCTTTATCACAATGCGACCCTAAATTATATAAAAATATGAGAAATAGGAGAAAACTAGAGAGAAGAACGAAAAATAAGAGAGCTTTAATTCGATAGAATTTATTAATTAAGATGGACACGAGATATTCTGGAAAAAGAAAGTCGATATACTTGGAATTTATCGTAAAAACCGATGAAATATCGACGTTGCTGATTTCTACAATCGCGGCTGACAGGAGACATTTGTATTCGCCGTGATATCCGATATTCTTCGGCCGCAACCTTTTAAAACGAAGGAGTCGCATTTACGGAAATCTGACGCAAGCCCCGCGAAAATCGTTAAAGATGGGAAATGTGGGAAAACCAGGTAGAAAGGAAGGAAGAGAAAATGCGAAAGTCAAGAGAGTGCAATCGCGCGGCAAATTAATATCTTTTCTCGGCGAAATTGCTCCAGCGGCGGCGGAATAACGAAATTGTAATTTCTGCGCGTGAAATTCGAGCGTAAATAACGATAAGAATGAAATCGCAGTAGCGTGGCGAATTTGAACGCGGGTATTATAGTAATTTGTACCTGTCCTTTTTCCATATAATAGCAATCGCGACACCCGTTACTGGATATTACCTTTTTATTTTCGTGATATCTTTATCGCGTGCAGTTATACAAGCGTGAAAGCTTAACGCGTTTTTCATCGCGATCCTAGACCCGATAGGCCTATATTTATTCTTGTTGCTCGACTTTTTGCAGAACTGATTAATGAATCGCACGGTAACCTATTCATTTTAGCTAACAAACTTTTATTTTTTAGTTCTTGTAATAACGGAGAAATCAAATTTACGAGTTTCGTCTGACATATCGGACTGTAGTAACAGGTAGATTATATAAGTACTATAATTGATAAATAACATTCTTGCTCTTTACGCGTCTCCCATATTTCGTCCATCGATCAGTCAGATCATTTTCTTAGGTTGTTACGTTTAATATTCATTTAGCTGTATATATATTCGTTCGAACTCTCTGTTCGTATATCAAATGTAACGTTTTGTTCAGAGATTCTTGGCTTACGTAATCTGTACTAGGTACATGTAAAATGACTATAAATTTTACATTTATATCTTTGATCGTGGTAAAGATATATATGCATATATATACAGGGTGGTTGGTAACTGGGTGAAAGGGGGTGATTCTAGGCGAAAAAAGAAGTCGAAAATATAGAATAAAAATTTTTCGTTTGAGGCTTTGTTTTCGAGAAAATCGACTTTGAATTTTCGCTCGGTACGCGTGCGGTACGTTACAACGGATCTCACTGTAGATCGTTGTCTCGATGGAAAAATTAAAAAAAAAAAATACAAAAAAATCTTTATTCTATATTTTCGACTTCTTTTTTCGCGTAGAATCACCCCCTTTCCCCTTGTACCACCAGTTACCAACCACCCTATATATATGTTGAAGTAACTATTTCAAGAAAAACTCTACAACTTTATTTATGTACATCCGTGACCTGGAGACCGCTGTTACGCAGAAAATAGAATTTAGTGAAACAAAAATATCCTAAATAAAGAGAGGTGCATATTATTGTGCCCTTGAATATAAATTTTGTTTTGGGTTACAAGGTCTAGGAACAAAGGAACTGATAAATAGATTTCTATTTATGTTCCTTGTAGCCTTTAGCTAAAGCTATAAGGTTAACTTTTTTGGTAATGTCCTTTTGCTATAAATATATGAACGCGTCCTCTATCGATTCTATTGTATCGTAACACTACGAGAGTGAGGATTTGGATAAACTTCTACATTATACTTATACCTTTATTTATTTAAATATATTTTTTTATTACAAATTCATTCGCTCGTTCTTCAATCAGTCAACCTCAACAATATACAAACACGGATTTGCATAAACATTCATAACGCACCTGTGTGACGTTACGTATATTTAACGTTACGTTGTTGTCTCCTACGATTTTCAACAACGAACAGAGTCATCGATAGTGAGACGCAGAACGATTCTTGCACACGAAATCGTACAACTAGGTAGCTTTCGAACTACCTTTGACATACGAAACGAATCGATATCATTAAAAATTTTACAGGCAATTTCATTCGAGCTCTCAATTCTCTTAGTCGGAAGTTTCCTTTGCGAAACCGCGATCCGTATCTATGGGATTTTCAGTAGCGAGGCTTCCGATTCGAAGAACGCGGCCAAGGGACAGAACCGGATGTGTCGAGCCATCGGTCGCGAAATTATCGTCCATATCGAGATAAAGAGGCTAGATGAGTTCCCGACCAGTTCGTAGAACTTTAATTCGGTTCCGATCAATTCGATCGCCGATCATTCATTTTCGATATAATCGTCGATCTTTCTTTTCCGCTTTTCCAATCGAGAGCGAACGATTCGCGATGGTTATTCGATGAGACGATCGTCTATTATTCGACGCGCTTTTTGCTCATCTCGTCATTCGAGGACTTATCGCGTTAAACGGAAAATTGGATTAAACACCGAAATGCATTACGTAATTCATTTGATAACGAATACGTTTATAATTAAGCGGACACATGAGCTCATTAAAAGCAACGTAATGACTACTGCTGTTGATAACGGGACGTAATTGGCAACGTGATTATTTGTCTTAATTATTTCAAAACCCGATTAAATTGGATTACGATCGTTTACGGCGTTTACGCGCCGCGTTTTACTCCGACTGGTCGCGAGTAATACGCTGCTTTTACTCCTTTTTCGAAGCGGACGCACGAATAATTATTAAATAATCATGATTGAACGCGAGATTTAACGTAATGAGATTGTTGTCGCTTAATATGTAATTGTATTTTTAATATCGGACTTATTTTACTGAAATATCAAACATGATTTTCTTAACCTGTTCAATACGAACACCGTTCATAGCGCATTCATTTTATCAGACTTTCCATCTCATTCGTAGTTTCTTTGTATAAGAAATATGCCTCGGGATCTTCTACTTCATTCGGTACCATATTCAATGTTCTTCATTCGGGATACACCGATTCGGCTTAACTCGCATTAAAGGAAAAATTAATATTTGAAATACAAAGTAAGCAATCTTCTCTTATGGACATATTTAAAAAGTTAAACCTCTGAAGCTAAATAAGGCTATGTTGCGTCTTTTTTCAATTACATTATACGTATATCCTTCTTTCGATTATTACAACGGTAAGATTCTACCATATCACGAATAATTAAGGAACGCGATGTTATCAAATTTTCCATTCAATATCCTAATCTTTGCCCTAACACTGTCATGTCACAAGTAGGCTATCCAGTATCAGCGATCAAAACCCATTCTTGTATCGAAACTACGTCAGTCCCAAAGCGGTGTGTGTCGGCTGATCAGTTAACGATTTCATTACACAAACTGGACGTGCTTTCTCGTAGTAGCGGATCTAGCAGGCAGCATCTCTCGACGGATTCGCAACCGACCAACTTCCGGAACATCTGAAATCCCTCGGAAACAATGCTCTCTATCTCACATCTGTGGGACTATTGTTTTCGATCGGTGGAAAAGCCCACGTAGAAGAAGAAAGAGGAAAAGCAGAAAAGAGGATAGGAAAGAAAAGAAAAAGGGTAGAGGGGAACATGGTTCGAACGGTATCGCGTGTGGAAACAGCTCTAATTAAAGGGAGCAGTCTGGCCGACCTGGCACAAAAGCCGAAACGAAGAGAGAAACGCAGAGAGAACGTTGGAACTTCGATTCGGTTCGCGTATCGAAAGGATTGAGATAAAGACGAGCCTTTCGTTCGGCTTAGGTTCTCCTCTTCTGCCATGTTGAAACACTCGTGACGCTTTTCTTTCGGCTTCATCTTTTTTTCCCGCCTTTCATCTCACGGTTGGGTTAGAACCGTTCTCTTATCTCTGCTATTTTCTTCGTTTCCTCTCACGCCTTCCTTTCCTTTCGTTCGTAGCATGCTTTAACCATCGTATTTGTTAAATAAATAGTGTGGCATCCGTCTGTATACTTTAACTTGATTTTCATTACCTGAGTTATGCGTTTATTAACTCTTGAAATCCTTATGATTATTAAAATTCTTAAATACGTACGAAATTCGTTAAAACGAGATCAAGATCGAAAGTTAAATACTCGAAACAGGTTTTACAGAGAGATACGATTTGTCAAAAAATGTATCATTCTTATAAATGAAAGTTATAATATATTTTTCTCTAACTCTAATAAAAATTGGATGGACTGCTACGGAACTTTCTTTAAAGAAGATTTATTTTCATCAACGCTTCAAAGTACGACGTTATTAGCGGATTCGCTCGGCAAGTAATTCTAAGCACTAAGGCTTGAACGTCGATCGATTACCAAAGGAAATAAGCAGACCGTTCCTGAAACGATTACATCCTTATTCCAGGACAGTTTACTTTAATTTTCGCTTCTCTTTCCAACGAACGATTTATTAAGTTACATAGACTCGTTAATCGTTTACCGAAACGAGAGCGAAACTGGGACATAAAAATTCAAAGATCGTATAGCAGAGCTAACAGAGTGTTGGAATTAGGGCAAGAGTGGTTACGAGCAATTGCTTTCAAGATAGGTTCAAGCAGGATTTGATTAGTTTATTAGCGGAATGAACGTGTGAGAGGAATGAGTAATTAATTGATTCGTTTGTACGTTCTTCATAAATTTGAACGGCAATTTTGCCAACGCTCGCAGTTTTTTTGAAGCACCTTCGAATTCGGCGGGCACAAGAGTTTCGCCCGAACTGAAAGTTCGAGTGTTTTAACGCTCGGAAATCGAACAGCTGGAAATTGTGAAATTTCTCCGAGTTTTAGTTAATAAGCGTACTTAATAATGCTTCTTGAACAGCGTTTCGTTTTTCATCGATTTATCGTAGCACGCGAATATTCGATGATTAATGCAACATGTTTAAGATGCTCTTGAAAAGCGCGATACTTTAGAGTGTTTCTAATAAATCGTCTTGAATTTACTTTTCTGTGCTTCCAATATTCGATTATCTTTATTTTAAACGTAGTCTTGCGATGGAAACGACGTAGCGAGGTTGCAGATCAAAGCAGTAAAACGATACACCGATTTACATCTACGTTTATCGACCTAAAGGATCCTTCAAGTGGAAATAAGTCGAATTTCAGGTTGCATTATGTCGTACTGTTTTACAACAATGTTATGACGCAATAAAAAGATTTTTAGGACCTCCAATTAATCGAAGAGTTGAAACGGTAAATGATAATTGGTCCAAGAAACAAAAAGATAAAGGAACAACTTCTCCAACGGGCAACTATGTAAATTTGTTTTTGCCATTTACCATCGTTCAGCGCTGGAAATCTATTTATTTCTAAATTTAGCAATTTCAATCACGATTTACAGTCGGACTAAACTTACAAACTTAAAACGTTACTAAATCAGAGATACAAAGCTGAGGACTTTTTTTTTACAGAATTTCTGAAAGCTTTCGACGCTCAAGCGGTTAAAATCATCTTCGTTGAACGTGATACGACGTTCCATTACCGCCGATCAAAGCGTGTCGTAATTTTGCACATTTTTCTGCGTCTATACGTCTCGTACGCCCTTACCGAACTATGCTAAACTCAATATGGAAGCGTTGGCCAGCGATGGAAGCTGTGTCAGCGTATTTTTTTACTACTCTGCTACGCAACGTGCGTATCTCTACGGAGAAAACCGGGTTACGGGGTTTCAATTGTCATTCATGCTGAACGCGTTTTACACGGCGCGCTTTCCAGCTTGATATTCCGGAAACTAATTGACGGGGCAGCTTGAAACGAATTGTATTGTTCGTAGCATGGGAGTTCTCCTTTGTCGCAGGGGATAACGTGTTTTGTAAATTCCGAGATTTTGTTTCGTTCTACGCTCAGCACGCACACGCGTGCGTCTCGTATTCGAGTCAGCACGTACTTTTAGGACATTCACTGGACCAGTCGCGAGACCCGAAATTAAAATTTAGCAAATTTAGAGAAAGGTTTTTACGATGGTTGGTAAATAAAACACGTATCGCAATGTCTGTTGGAGAGGTGATAGAACTTGTAAAACGTGTTCTTTTTTTTGAGTTATCATTATGGAGAAGTTTCTTCAAGGTTCTTCTCTCCGGTCATAAAATGAAAATGTTAAAAGTGGTAGCCTGTTCTTTTTTTTATGAGATATTACATATCGGTTTATTACCGATAAATTTGATTAATAAAGTAACAGTATCCGATATTGATTGATACAGATGTGAAGGAAGAAAAGGAAGATGTTTGACCTAATTGTTTACCGAAGAAGTAAAAATTTGCGCATTCGTAGCTTTATCATAGGCGATACGATAATTTTTCGGCCATTGTATTTGTTGTTATTTCTATACTCAGGGGTAAGATCAGAATAGTTATTATTTTATTGAATGGATAAATCTATCACATCGTTCTGAGCCAAAAAAACCTTTCTTACAAAAACTAGGGATAAAAACAAAAAAAACATCTTAAGCCTATCGATCAAATCTATCGATTGTAACTAGGATCATCCAGTAGTTACTATTTCTTACAACTAACGCATCCGCATATGGATGGCGAGCGCGAACTCACGTTGCCATTTTCAACAGTACTCGAAGACAAATCCGTCGATAATTATTAGCAATAAGCCGACAAAGGATTAAATATTACTGAAGTTTCCGCTTGAAGACAATTGCGACGTTTAAATTAAAATTCGAGCCTGTATTATTCTTTAGTCTCATCAATTGACAATCCTCTTCTATTTGGATAAATATTACCGTGTTTAATCATATTAAGGTTAAAATGAATTCTTCGCACGAACAGATTTCATTCCCATTGCGATTAACCATGGAATTAATTCTCTGAAAAGTGGGCAACATTTTACAAAGCTGTCCTACCCAATGGCTGTTCAACCTTTAATTTATACCACTTCGAGCTAAATATTATATATGTATACATTAACGACCAGGGAAGAAGGAAAAACGGTTCCAATTGAATCCTTCCAATATTGAAAACGTACTCGTTGCAGCTTCCCCACGTTAAATCTATTATCATAGGACATTTTTAAGCAGAACGTACGAAACGAGATAAGTCGATAATATAATTCTTAAACATTGCGTACGTTCGTGTTGTCGTATCAAGCGTGGATCACATTTTGAAATATATCTTCTTGCCATTTGGGATAAAAATGTACGGACTTGTTACTAGCGCGTCTAGCTATCGTTTGCACGAAGTTCATTGTAATTTAAGGTGGAGTCGTGTTCGACAAACGCGAACAAAGCGTATTTATTTGACACGTAACTCGCGGATTTGGAAAGCGTCACGAAACAGGGGCGTGACAAAGTTATCGCGGTTTCGAAGCTTGCACCTTCGTTTCGTTACGAATGGCCGCAATTCTCCGCACTCCAGATGCTCCGCCGATACTAGACTGATTTATCCATTTCCTCCCGGTCTTTTGCTCCCTTTTTAAACCGCAATTCGACGAAGATGCCACGCTTCCATCCGCGTGAAAAACCGTCGGCTCTCCGCCCGGGAATAAATGTTACCCGGCCGTTCCGTGGCATCCAGGGATTACGGGGCGTGTTCTCTGCTTTTTATTTTTCCACGCGAATCGCCGTTCCAACGAAAATTCCAACGAATCGCGGCCCTCTGACTTTTCTATCTTTTCAATCGCTTTTATCCTACCATCGTTTCACAGCATTTGGAACATCGAAAAGGTGGACGAATGTTAAGACAGTTCTAGGAGTGAAATTTCGTATTAATACTGTGACTAGATCTATGGCAAGTTACTGCAGTAACTTTTGATCTTTGGTAAATTCTTATAAAATCTATAGACCATTCTTTTTATAGTAATAGCATCGTCAGTGAATTTAAGGCTTTTATAACTCTCACGAGTTACGATAACATCGCCAAGTTTGATTATAGAACAAATGAAACTTTACGAACGATCAATTGTTTGGTTACCTTACTGACGAGAAAATTGCAAAATTTTCGATATTATTACTTTGAATACCTGAAAGTTAGAAACGACAAATAATTAGAGAAATATATAAATATAAAGTCACGTATTTTTCTAAATAATTTTTCAAGTAAAATTTCCGTTCAACGTTTAGTGGGCGAAACAAATCTGTCATTTGGTTCCATTCCGTTAGCTGTGTTTACGAAGATATGCGTTCGGACAAATATTCGCAGTTTAACTATTATATGTGTATTCTCCTAATGAGATTCTCCTAAAGAGAAATTCAGCCAATCAAAAATTCTAATCAGATGTTGATGTTTTATCATTCTTACGTGTTTAGATGAAATAAAATACCGTGAAAAGGTTAATCGTACGTAGACGAGATAATAGGATTTACAAGAGACGTACGACTGAATTACTTCCAACGATCCATATAACAATAGTACACTCGGTTCTCGTTCATTTTACGAGGATCTAAGACCGCGTTAATGACGCGAGATTTCATTCGACTCGCTCGAGAGGAACAAGTTCGCTCGAGTTTTCCCTCTTTTCGTCGCGTCGTTTTAATGAAACACTTTTATGGCCGCGGTTTCGTCTTACTTTCTCGCGACTCGAGAATTTCGAGAAGATTACACTACACAAGATTTAGCGGTTAATTAACGAGAGCGGACTATCTTCGGGGCTTTACAGTCATTATCGTCAGCGAGACTTTTTCGCGTCACATTCTTATTCTATTCGTCCTTTTCGAACGTACGCGGGGACAGATTCTCGCCGATTGCGCTGTTCCTGCGATCGCAAGAACGTCGTTTGCTTATTTTTGCAAGGAGAAAAGGAAGAGAGGATAAAAATAATTCCTCACGAGCTGTAGGTGGAAGTGTAGTGTTCCTCCAGTTGTACAAGTGCTTTTTTGTAAGCATCATTGAACATCTCTGCAGATTTTTACAACGTTGTCATTAACACTTTGAAGCTCTGAATCCGTATACAAGGTGTTCCTCCCCTTTCTTTTATAAGGTGAATTTTAATGCAAATAAAAGTTTTTATAAACAGAAACAAAGAAATATTAGGTTGTCCGAAAAAGTGTCTTTCTTTTATAGACCCGTCTTTTACAACGATGCATCTTTATACAAACGTGAAACCTAATCTGTCGAGCGTTGGGATCTTTATCTCGATAGAACAAAATGGATCATACGTAATTCGATAAAATAATATAAAACGGAAAATGCTGTGCATCCATTATTTCCTTATAAAACGAAAGAAACTTTTCGGACGACCTAATAGAATTTAAGCAGAGAATTTTACTGACTGAACGTCGGGATAGTTACCGTACTTTGGATATTTTACGCGTTTCCGCATATTATATGTATCCTCTGCATTTTTACGTTTCCATAGGACAGAAACGAAGTAAGAACGTCCGGAGGACGTACTTCAAAAAAAAAAGAAGATCTACTTACGACAAGCTCGAAGTTAACGTGAGCTTTATAAATGACGCGAGCGCAACAGTAAAAATGCAGTGAATCCATCTTCCATTCTCAGAAGGATCAGTGAACGAATCGATAGTTCCTCGTTCATTGCTCTCTCTTTCTCTCTCTTTCTCTTTCTCTCTCATGTTGTCACGGACTTAATCAAAATACCCGTAATATATCCTCGATGCACCATACGTTGAAAAAATACAATCAACATCGTCGACGAAACAAAAAACAGTTTCCAATTCCACTTTCGCTCACCTCCCCAGGATCGATTACTATTTTTCAGTTGGGAATAGAGCCGAAATTTTCATCCGTTCTCGCAGCGGTGCGCTTTCCATCCAGAAACGCGACAACGCCACCGCAGGAAGCAAATCCATTTTACGAAACATCGAAACACTCGAGGGAATAGAGAAACAGAGAATAAGCGCGAAAGAAATGTGATGGAGGAAGTACGAGGACAAACTGACGTGGTTATTGTTAAGAGAAGGAGAAGCGAGCGAAGAAGGAAAGATAGGAGAGAAAAGAAAGTAGGGGAAAGGAAGAAATTCTGAAGATCGCGACACTAAAAAGAGCTTGTACTCCCGAAGGAATACGTGATCTCCGCTGAGGGCTTACCGAGGATACTCGAGCATAGTCGAGCTCGGGTTATGCCGCCGGGTATTTAACTTTATGCATTCGAGCTCTCTTGCTCGTTGCTGCTGGTATACGGGGTGTCCTACAGTGAAAAATCGTTGGCTTGGGAAATGATTGTTCGTAGAATTCTTTATGGTTTTCAACGAGTATAACAGAGATACGAAAAAATGATTAGATTCGACAGAGAAATTGTCGAGGAATTGCGAAATAAGTATGGTTAGCGCGAATCTCGCTAAAGAAATACGAATTTGTTCGTCGACGATAAACGAATGACGGTGGAAACGATAATAAGCTGAATTTGGTGGAATCGTTTAACACGTTTGCAAATGCTGATTTTTCCGACAGCCTGCAATAAGCCACGAAGCGCTTTCTTTCCACTATAAGTTCTTTCGAACGTAATTTTTCATTTCTTCGATAACATCGTTTTTACTTTGGCTTGTTATTCTGAAGTTTTACACGGACGTGTTTCACCGATTGATAATATCGTTTCGTTTGGTCGTTGAATTAAATTGATTCGTTTGATACGATTGGCTGATGGATATAATTGTTTCGTGTATTATGATCGTAATATTAATTCATTTAGCTGATGGATAGAATTGTTGCGATAGAATAGGCTTCGATTTTAAAACTCGCTGACATATACTCGAAGGAAGAATGATACGTGGATAAAACTGATTCATTTGGCTGGTAGATGAAATTGTTTCATTCGGTTACTTGTCGCCGATGAACTTCGATTCTAAAGCCTGGTATAACGTAGACGAGTAAAATGTTGTCTAGAAATATCGTATTATTCCGTAGTTAGAACCTTGGAAGTCATGGATTAGTGCACATTTGGTAAGCACGTACGCTTCCAACGTCCTAGTTTCCTTAGTTATTGGAATATCATAAACCTGCGATTGTATCATGGCAATTAACGGATCTGTTAGCCACGTAGGCACCTGGGACCCCTTTGATTCCTTGTGACCCTTCCTGCTGCAGACGTCACCTTCGCGTATCTCACGGTGGTTGCACGTCTCAACGAAGATTGCTCGGTACGTTTACGACGCGGATCATTGGCTATTCGCGACACTCTCACCTTCATCGTTAATATATAACAGTTGAGAAAATGAGAAGCTAGAAGCGAATACAAACGAATAATCTGTTTCGAGGATTTACTATCGGAGTAAATTGAATTAGAACTGGTCGTTGTATCTTGGTATCGTAAGTAGAGCAAAATATAATGTCAATTGCAAAATAAAGATTCAGACTATGTATTTAGTTGAAGAATACAAACTCTACTGGCGATACAAGTATAAAGTATATAAGAAAGAAAAATATATCGATAGTTAAACAAGTTTCAAGAATCGCGCTTCTCGTTTAAATTCGCTAGCTCTTTCCTTTCGAGGACACCTAGTAGAGAGTTCCATCGTTCCATCCTCGTATTTCCTTTCTCGTTCGAACTTCCGCACATGGTTCTGGAAGAAGGATGCAGGCAACCGAATGTTCATGGTATAAGGTCGCTTTCTCTACCGTGCTCCCCTGGGCTTTATATTAAACTCCGATTTTACGCGAGCGTAATCGTAAAGATAAAGGTACGTAAACCGCCATATAAAGCAGGATACGCTTTCAGCCGCTTCCTTTTGCCCGCGAGATGCTTAAACCAATCCTCCATGACGCCCTTTCCATCTTCTGCCTAATTCTCTATCCACCAGAGTTACCCAGGCCATGTTACTACTTCGATTTCGATCTGAGCTACCACCGTCTGAGATAACGTTGACCCGTTTCACTTCGCGCTAGTTACTGCCTCCTATACTTCACTGCGGCTTACGTACTCGCAATTCAAAATCCTTTTATATTTCAATTCCGAATTAAATGGATCGGAGTAAATTATTTACTTTCCGAGGAATTTAATACTAACGATTTAGCTCAGTAAGTAACAGAAAGTGGTGGATTATCAGTTTTCGCTTTTACAAGGCTCGAGTTGTTCCAGACACGGCAGACAAATGAAGAAATTATATATCCACGTATCGATTTCGATAATCACGATATTAGCAACAAGCGACAAGCTTTAATCGTTTAATCGCTAAACTAACTCTTGTTAGCAGATAAAATAAGCATATCTGCATGCGTGAGTTTAGGAACGCAACTGTGATATTAATTGTTTCAACGATACGTAAAGTACCGCAGTAATAAATTGATCGTTTATCAACAAAAGTTATTATTTCAAAGAAGCTAACTAAATATTTACTAAAAACCTATAATAATCTACCTGGCGGCGGGCGTACGAGATCGCAAATGTTTACAGCTGATTCGTATAGTATTTCCTGGTAGCGAACGTATCCAAACGGTTCATCATTTAGGCAGAAATGAACTTTGGTACCAGAATGTTTGGAGTTTGACTGCTCGATTAGAGCCGAAGGTAGTTTAGTACTAGTCCTAAGCTTGAAACGACGTCGAGACTAGATCCGGTATTAAACGCGGAAACACGGGTAATCCGATATTGATGCAACGTTGGTATATGATGCTAATTAAGCTCCTATCATGTTGGCTCTCGATATAATTTGTTCAAACTCTTCTTTCTTATTTTTATTCTATTTTATTAGTAAAATTCATATATTTCGTTATGAAATATTTGACGATATAATGTTTTAGCAAGAAGTTGCGGTATTTGAAAAATATATTTTGAAAGAAATGTTTGTGAAATCGATTAAATCGAGCAAATCAAATCGTCATTATTTAACAATTGTTATTATGAGTAATTATTATAAGTAACAACATTTTTATATTTTATCGTCCTTTAACATTATCAGATACGACTGGAGTTCTGTTTATGTAATTAATTAAATTGAAATTAATATCGTGAAGAAGGAAGCTTTTGAAACGACGGACATACGTTTTGATATCAGGAAGAAAGACGTAATTTCGATTACTATGAAAAAATAGTTATTCATTTTCTGTCAAAATAAATTTGATCTAATATATCCACCACATTATTCATTGCTTGACTCATAAATATGGATGCGACGTATTATATAACTGCGTATGTTCAACGATGCGTAATAACAGTGGTAATCTATTTAATTTGCATTTCACATAATTAATATCGAAGCCATAGATAATGAGATTTCACGCTAATGAATTACTAAAGATTAAAAGTCACGAATGTTCGAATTATGCGAAATAATGCATTTTCTTCGGTTCACTTACTATCGTTACATAACCAATGATCCTTCTACATTTTTTTTAAACGTTCCGTAACATGTCCAACGAGATGTTTTTATTTTTAATCTAATACTTTCTAAATTGAAAATTTACGCTTTATGTCGATATTACGTCAATTAAGTTTATCGGATACAATTTATCGTCCTCTCAAACAGCTCGGTCTTTCGATCCTTTGTCAAAAAAAAAAAAAAAAAGAAGGAGAAAGGTCTGATCACGTAGTCAGTCCGGTTGTCAGTTAGTCTGGTTAATTTGGTAATGCCATTCGAATATCGATCCGAGTTCAACGACTTTCATTTCCCCCACGAGAATTAGGATACTCGGTGGTTTCAAAGGAAATTTAATTGCCCACGGCTTCCTTCGTTTTGTCCGATCACCTTCGCCGTGGAAACTCGGCGCTGCTTTGAAATTTTAAATCACAGAAACTTCGTGGCTTACGTCACTTTTTACGTTAGATTATCGATGAAATTTAAACTTTGATTCCTAATCGAAAGAAGAAACTGAGAAAATTAGAAGAAATCTCGAACTTTGTGCGAAAGGCCATTTAATCCTTTGTAAAGAAAAGATGACTTACTTTCGAATGGATTTGTGTTTCTATCGTGGAACGCTGAAATTTTGTCAATAACTAAGAAGATTATCTTCGTTCGAGACACGTGATTTATATCGGATAAAATGCAATTCTTGCTTTGTTCCGGTGCTTTGCTTTAGATTAATTCTTCAAGCGTCATTGCTTCGTAAAAATAATCAAAGGATTGACATAGGTTCGTTTATTATTTTTTTTAAATAATCCCATTAGGTTCTTAATCTTTCATCTGTTCTTAGTTATTTATATATTTATAGTTATCTACGACGACATACGTACATTTTTAGATATTCCAATCATTTGTTGTAAAATATATAAATAAAGACTCTTCTTTCCACTTGCATTATATATACTCTCCACTTTTATTCTTCATTTTATACGAGCTTCATACGTCAATTGTCGATAGTTTTACATAGCTAGCCCTTTCGAGACCGAATTTTTCCTTATCTTGTAAGAAAATTAATCTCTTATTAACTATTAACAAGAAGAACTCATTTCTTCGGGCGACTAAACCTGAAACCAGTTTTACCAAAAACAGATACGCTTATCATTTAATTAATCAACAACTTATAAAAGTGTATCGAACATCGAACGTAAAGCAGCTAAAAGAAAAGACCATTTTGCAAAAAATTACATTACGTTTTTTATTAAAATACTTTTCTCCAACAAATACATCCCTTTCTCTAATCTCTCCAACGATTCCAATCAGAGATCCGTTTGTTTTCAATCAATCAGAGATAAAGAGCAGTTCTGCGTGGAATCTGGATCGATCAGTTTGGAAAATAAGACAAGAACGTCGAGGAAGTTCGATCGTGCCGGAGACAAGACGTATCGGCAATATGAATTAATTACGAAGCGGTGAGGCGTCCGATGAAACGTGCCGGAAGATCCAATTAGAACGGAAGTCGAGCGTGATACGTTCTAAGCGTCGCGTCGCCTCGCACGCGCGGGATAATGCATTCGCGTTTGTGTGTTCGAGAAGCGAGTGCGGCACGTGCCTTTCTAGCGAAACGACATCGTCGCTGTCGACGAAAGGACAATTACAATTTGCTTGGGAAAAGACAGTTGCCGACGCTTCGCTTAATGCGGATCCTGTATTCATGCGTTGCGTTTAGTAATCAGAAATTGCCGTGAAGTTTTGCACAGAGTTGAAGCATTGCTTCGTGTGCCCACTCCATTGTCGAGTTAATTGTTTTAATGCACCTTTTGAAATAGGCGTTTCCTCGTGATCGTGGCACTGTTTTAAGTTCGTTCCCCTTTCATGTTCTAGTCTATAATTTTATCGACTACTTGTCGGGTTTGTTGTAGAAAATTATGGGGAATTTTAAGGGAGAGTCGAATGATGTTGAAACTGAATTTTGGAATTCGTAAGGTTTGAAGAAATATAAAAAAGGAACATTTTAAATGTAAAAATATATAAAAAGAAAAGAAGAAGAGACAGGAAACTCGCGTGGAATGAAAAATACAGCGACAAAAAGAGAACTTCTGTTTATAAATGGTCTTAGGAATTTCACGTTTTGATTCTCATATCTCGTATCGTTAACAATAATTGTATTCATATTTCAGTGTTTCATTTCAAACAGAATCCAATATACATTTTTAATATACATTCACAGTGGCAGCCAAAAATTTCTGGCTAACGTCATATTTCTTGTTTAATTTAAGCTATATATCAACGAAATTCTCTTGATAAAAAGCCTAATAATACGTATATGCATATTATAATATGCGATAAATATTATATTAAGTTGTCCCAAAAGTTTCTATTGGAATTCCAATTGTTCCAATAGAACAAAATGGCTCATACATGATTCAATAAAATAATATGAAACAAAAACCTTGTGCATCTATTATTTCTTTATAAAACGAAAGAAACTTTTGGAACAATAAAATATCTATGTAATGGGTATTTATTTTCGAACTTGGTGAATTAGCGGAGATCTGTGTAGGCTACGTATATTGGTTACAAGAGATTTTGCACGTGTTAATGTTTAGAAGTATAGTGGTTTCTTCCTTGGAGATTACGTTTAAGTTTCCAGAGCTGAATTTTCTTTAACTTATTTTTTTTCATTATTATTATTTAACTTGTACTTTACAATTTATCCAGCTGGACATTTGGTAAATTTCTTTAGCCTGTGAGAAGAATTGTTTCGTATTGACCATCCATAACAGAAATATTTCTTCGGATATTTTCATAGAAGACGCAATACGTAAAAATTTGAGACTGATTAAATTAAACACAAATATATTTACATTATTAAATTACAAGACAGTACAAACTCAAAAGGGTTAAAGATATTGTCTCTCGCGTCGTTTTCCTTCCAAATAAATCCATATCGTTATCGATATCGTCGAAACTTTCTTGCGGGTACACCTTATATCTTCCTATCTGAAAGTCAATCCGTATTAACAAAAGACTTTGCGAAAGAGTTGGAAAATTCGAAAGTTAGGCGACGAGTTCGAGGCAATCTGACGCGGGTATGCAGGGACAGCTGTGTTTACGATCCCGCAGGAGTCTAAGTCTTCGAGAAGGGATCCTCTGTCGGTCGGCACACATAGCTGTGGATTGACATTCGACTCTCAAGTGGAAGAAACGCGCTGCGAGAATTGGCCGTGCAAACATCGGCTCCCATCGTTTACCGAACTGGCTAGAGAAACCAACCCGTAAAACCGCGCGAAAGACATACACATACATACACGTACGCATAATATACACACACGGAGAGGTGGTGCAGGAAGATCGAGGGGGAAAAGGACGAGAGAGACGCGTTCAACGAACGTTTGTGCAAGCATCGTGGCCGCGAATGGAATCTGAAATGCGATCTTCAGGCGTGCAGTTCGGCGCAGAATGCGGCGATCCGGTTGCGCGAAATATTTCCACCCACCCTGTATACTCCTGTGTCCTCTTCCTCTCTTTGTCATTTCGACGCGGTCATTGCAATTTTAATTACCTTCATATGGCTCACAGCGAAACGCGAAATCGGACGCGTAGTGCGATCCCCGTGCAAAACGGAAGCTGGAATTTTTATCACGCGATCAAGATCGAGATCCGACCTGTCCCCGCGATTTTGTATTTCGATAGGACGATCGAAGATACTCGCGAAAATATTCCGACACTTACCGTAGAAAAATTTCTACTATGGTATTACGCACGTTATATGAAACTTTTTGAAATTTCATTGGCACTGTGATGTGGCACGCCTATCGCGATTGATAAAATTTGGAATTATTCCGGAAATTTTTTTACAAATTTATTACAATTTATTACAAATATCAAAGCAAAAGTTAGTATACAGGATGAACAGGTAATTGGAATATTTTAATTTAATAATGTGTAACTAATTTACTCTTAATTAGGAATACTAAATAAATAATGAGTATTAGCGATGTTTGAATATTATGACTTTAAATATTCTGGTAACTTTTATACATTCAGATTCGTTTTAAAGTTTACTGGTATAAGCAGAATAGTCTGATGTTATTACAGTGCTAATGAAATTTCGAAATGTCTTTCGGAAAGTTAGAAATATCTTGATCAAAGCTTCTTTCTACTAATATCTTCATTTTTGCTGATCTATAGACGTACTACATACTATTTGATAAATTCTAGCTGTTAAGTTAAAGCAAAGAAACTGTCGCACAAAGTTTTGTTGTTTAAAACACAGTGAGAAGTTGCTGTAAGGTAAAATTCAGCTTTTCTGTGCGCAAACTTTCTGCGACTTCATGCACCTTAGCAAAAGAATACAATTACAAGATACGCTTTCTTGCTTCTTTTTAAATTATTATTTATTAGTATAAAAGGTTTATTCTTAAGAGTTAGTTAGTCTTTAGTCTCCCGGATACTATAGAAATACGAATGCAGAGAATTTTAACGAAATCTAATAAAATTATCAACTTTGTTTCAAACTATTGTTTAAAAGAAGAACTAAAATTGAAGCGCAGGTAGAGAATATTTAATCGCGAGTTAATTATATAAGCAAACGGTTCATCGACCAAATCAGTTGCTTAACAGAAGACTTGAATAATGCAATTTATTCAGATAATGCAATTTTGATCTCTCAGGAAGCTACGTTGTATATTTCGGGCAATTATGAAATTGTTAAAATAGACATATTTTTCGAGTCATCGGTATAAATTGAACGTTCCTAAAACAATCCAGTATGCCGATTGTTATCGACATGTAATGTGAACCCTAAGGAACGTTTCGATTTGATAGATGTGTAGGAATTTTTATTATAAATTAACGGAAAAGACAGTATGATAAACACAATATTGTTACACTCTCACAAAATCGAATATAATATCGCGTTTCACGAATTCGCTTTCGTTATTTCTATGTCACAGCGACACGATGAACTTCTCTCGACCACGATTAATTCAACTCTGACGGCATTACCACGCTCATTTTTCCTTTAACAAACCTTGGTAACGCTCACAACACTCCTTGACAACATTAACATATCTTGACAACGTTTATAAACAATCAGCCAGGTCCTTCCCTGACGTCACACCATCCCACAGATGCTTGTAGGACTTAAGGACCTTGACCGTAAAAAAATGCTAAAATTTATGAGGGTTCCTTATTAATGTGGGTTAATGTGGGAGTATGGTTTACGGGGAGGGTCACGGGACGTGACACTAATTTTAAAGCTAATATAACAACTGCCCTGAGACTTCCGAGCGACTATACGTATTATTTCCTATGAATGTCCTGATATTTCTGAATGATGGTGTATACACGTACATATTCACAGGAATAATGTGAAGTAAGGTTGCCTTACGATCCTTAGAATCCTTAAGATCCTCCTTCAATCGCGTCATCGATGCTTCGTTTCCTCCAAGTTGGAAAACACAGAAACTCGTTCGTCTGCCCGTTTTCCCATTGTACAATACTTGGAGCGCCTCCGACGCTGTTTGAACGTCGAAACAAAACGCCCAACTCCTCATCCCTCCTTGCCTCCTCTCAGCCCTTCTTCTCTTTCACTCCGGCTTTAATTAATGCAACTTGGCACATCGCAGTCATATCCGCGTTTGAAGATGCGTTTTCGCGCTTCCTACGAAACTTCCACTTCCACGTGAGATACGTTCCAGTTTACATTTCAGCATACTTTGAAAGTACCGCCATTACCGTTTTCCAGCGTATCCCGCGCGAGGAGAGAAGACCGAAAGGTGCGGAGATTCGTCGACCGTTCCGTTCTTTCTTCGTCCTTTCTCTTTCTCTCTTTTTCTCCACCAACTAACAACCAACTTTTTGCCGATAGAGAAACATTATTTCTTACCGTGAAAACGTTACTTTCTCTGCTGGTCTACGTTTATGGTCTTGTTTCTCCTTTTCCTAGAATATCCACAGGCAACGTTTCGTGCAACGTAATGGATGTAAATGGTCTTTGTTAGGGACGGAACCGATTTTGGTGCAAGTACGTTTCCGCTCGAAACTCTTAGAACAGTTATCGTTACATTGTGGATTTCTACAGAAATGTATATTTTCATGAACATCGATTAAAGAAGTAACAGCTAAATAGGCATTCGTTTGACAAATAAACAATTATAACGGTTATTTTACTTTGAATATTTTATATGTCGGAGATGAAAGGACACCGTCGATGATGTGGCCCGTCGGGTATCTCCTGGTTTTTGTGTGTTCTTTCCTGGCTCCAATCTGATTCTCTTTCAGTACTCAGTTGCTTTATGTCCAATATTGCCACAGCGGTAACACTTGCCCCGGTAGTCCGATGACCTTCTTCTTTTAACTTCGAGGCCCGTCGGTAAATTTCCTGGCGTAGGTGTTGGCGGATCGTCGTCAGGAAGAAGATTCATTTCATCGTAGAATTGATCCTCCGTCTTGATATTATTCGCGCGTGTTAATCGTAGAAAACGTTGGTCTCGGGAGCTCAACATATAAAGGGTGAAGGCATTGAGTAATTCGGGCGTCGTTAGATTTCCCAACCTCGTCTGTATCATGGAACGGATGCGACTACCATAAGCTCCTAGGGATTCGTTCTCCAATGGTGGTTCTCTGGATATCTTTATCAGCATCGAGGCTGCTGTCTCTCTTCCACCAAAACGTGATAGAAATCGTTCCTTAAGCATTGGCCAGGCAAACTTTCCATCGCGCACTATTTGTAAAAGTCAATGCGCAGCAGAACCCTTTAGAGCGCGATTCAGGGCAGAAAGTAACGCACTATCTTGTATCGGGTGGTCTTTCAAAATCAGATCAATATGTGAGCACCACGCGAATGGGTCGGCGCCCGCGCCTTCAGGGTTAAAATGCGGTAACGTTACATCCTTAGATTCCGTACTCGGTCTTTGCTCCCTCGGCTGAGTTAACCGGTCCACGATTCTCATGAGTTGTTCCATGATTTTACATGGGCCTGATTCCACTTCTGATGTCGGAGAAGCGTCAGGAATAGGGTTGTGGGCGTTTGATAAATCTTCATTTCATTTCAAATCAACCGCGGCGGTTGGGCACTCGCGACACTAATGACGTTGGTCTTAGGTTCGATAACGAATCCGCGGTCAACGGGATGATAGATATACTTGCTCACAAAATCTAACTCAAACGTGTATTACTCGCAGATCGTAAGGCGTTACTCTCTTCGTCGATGAGATCGCAAGAAAGAATAGCTTTTCGTCCCAATGATGCCACAGAGGAAAACTATGATGAGGTGTGTCTAAGGATACGAGATTATCGGATTCGTCGAGTATAGCCCTCGTTCAGAAAGTAAGGGAAATTGACGTTGCTGCCAATTGGTCAATTTGTGACAAAGACTGCCTGTCCGTTTGAAGAACCGTAATTAACAAAAACCTAGGTTTTATAGCAGGTCCTCAGGCTAGCTGAACTTGTGCTGTGTAGGTGCATCAACATCTGATACTCATTTTGTCCGAAGGAACCGTTGGAATGTTTTACTGTCAAGTACCTCTACGGGTATTTCTTTTAACGAGGGTCATACTACCACTCCACACCTTTGCTAGACGACGTGCCCGTCCCGTTGATCGCGGCTACGTTCGGCGACTGATGGTCGCCTTGAGCTCAAGTTTATTATCACAAATCGCAAATAAATACAATTGGGTAGAATGACGGCAAATTGTTTAATCGCAGCTGTAACCTTTAATTACAATTTTACGGATTTTCCCGAAGTTTCAGAAGGAAGGTCTCCGGTGTCCTTTTATCTCCGACATATATATTTTAGTACGTGATAGTAAAATTTACCGCGTTTAGAACTTCTCCACACAGAAAGCCTAGTTAGTACCTCTGTTTCTAAAGTGAGAAATTTCATATAGTAATAGCTAAATGGTATGATGGAATATTAATTGTCTTGCTGAGAATCACAGTGATGCGAGTTTGTTTACTAGCAATTTCGTAAAATAGTGTTTTACGCGTTTAACTTCTTCGATATACGTTCATAAGAATATACATCTATGGTATATTCATAAAAGAGATGATCATATTCCTGTATATTTCTGCATAGTAACGATTTTCATTCAGTCGGGAATTAATGTTAAAATTACGCTTGTAATATAGGCATTATATATTATTTTGCATTAAATAAATGTAGCGTAATTTTGCAATGTGGAATTACTCGTGGTACCAGGTTTGTATATCTTATAATAATTAATATGTTGGAACATGTTGACTTTTTGTTTAAAGCAAACATACGATTGACGTTCGAATGCCATGCCATATTGTAATCTGTTGGAATAAAGCTGCTTGCACTAAATATTTGTTCTATACTAATAGCGTAAACAGTGATACAAAATAATATCAAATACACGAAATCCTGTTCCTCTATGTGTACTTGCTTTAGATACATCTTTGATTGTTCGTTTCCATTTTTGTTCATTTTTCTACAATTGTTTCGAAGATATCTAAAATAAGACATGTTTCGAGATTCACCGATGTGAATTTTAATAAACAAATACGACGTGAAAATTAAACAGATGTGAAACTCGTGATATCTAAATTACATATCGCCTTTTCTAAAAATGAAAAGAATTTTCTTTGAAACTATTTTGTACACAAGTATAGTTGCATTAAAAAAGTTTTAATAGATAGACAAATAATTGTCCTTTTTTTAGCTATAACAATTATATTTGTTTCCAACATTAAAATGCACATTTTTCTGCTTTTAGGTCATTTCTTCTACTAGATTATCCGTTTTAAATGCACCCCGTATAATTAGAGCATGCTGTTAGTGTGTGTCTCCAATAATATCTAACGTATCGGTTGATCAGCTACATTTCATTAATTTTCAGATAGTGAACCATTTAACATAACCATGCCCCATGTTATATAACACGATAAATTCCTCTTATCGTTAGAAAGTTAATAACACGACACGCAAGTTTCTAACTGAAGCTATCTAATTCTGCGAGGCCTAATTTCTCGATATCGTTACAAATGTTGAGAATTGTTTAAATAATTGTGAAATGTTTGTGAAACTTCCCAGCGCGTTTCTAACGCCGTTTTTCTCTCGTTCTAAAACAGAAATACGAGAACGTGACTCAGAGCAGTAAATCTTTCGCATAATTAATTGTAGACTGTACTGCTTGCTTTCTTTCTTAATATGTTAATGTTATGAACCTTAACTATACTTTCTTATGATAAAACGTTTTCTTTTACACTTGACAACACGTGAGAACATTTTATTTTTCTTTAACACTAAAACTACCCATGACACTCGTAACACTCCTAATACGAACCTAAATGTGTATCTAAAATAAATGTATAAAGTTTTAACGAAGAAACAAACATTTTTGACGAAATTTGAATATTTGTTATCTGCAATTACTAAAAACACACAAAAGCGCTTGTATATTTTTAGCAATTGCAGAGAACAAATATTCAAAATGCAATTCAAGCTCAATTCAAGATCGATTTGGATATAATTGGATCTTAAATCGAAAGGCAAGTAATTTTGTCGTCTCAAAATAATCATCTGTGCATTTAGCGGTAATTTGATGAACGACGTTCTATCTAGATCTAGAAAGAAAATTGATAGTAAAAATGTGACGTTCGTTAGTTCCATTTTAACTTCTCAATTTCATCAGTCTAATAATATATATTTTTCAGTGGCTATTTTGTGCCATGGCCTTACATTAAAACTTTAACTATGGAAACTACTTTTCATTACTTTTATTTCCCATCTTATTTCCCATAAGATCGTTTATTTCGAACAACTTTCCAAAATCAATATCAAACAGTAACGAAAGCTTCTAAATAAAAATGTAGTTTCTATCCTTTGAATTTTCCTTTAAATTTATATCTTTCAAATATCTTGGCACACCTCTGCATCTTCTCGGTGTTCCGAAAATATCTGTTTTATTTCGCAATAATTTCTGCACGACCTGTACGCTGTTATAATCGCTAGCAGCCGACGTACAACCACCCGCCGTGCCGTGAGAGTGTTAAAATACACGTTTCGACTGAGTAAGTAGCAGGAGAGAAGGAACGTGTCTTAAATGGTTCCTGACGCGTTCGAACCTCCAACACGTAAGTTAAATACGAAACGCGGGGGCGGCCGTTTTGCTGACGCATCGATCCTCAGGCGGTATTACGCTGGAAATCGCGATAACAGACGAGGGCCTGACATCCTCGCGTGACCGCGACGGTTTGACTTACGAATCAGTGGCTCGTCAGCGCGGCCGACAAGATAGTGACAGCCGATTATGCTTTGCCAAGTTTATAAGCTATCGGCGCTAAGCAACGATGCCATGGAATAAACGGGACGCACGCGCCGCCGCTCCGGGGGCCCCTTGCCAATTTAACGAGCGTCTCGAACTTTCATGAAACCTCTCGTGACACAAAGCGGCCGCTTCACCGCGAAATTCTCTTGCGAGCTGAGCAACCGGTCACAAACGGGGCTGCCTTCTCTCTGTTGCATGGTTGACGAATGACGGACGTTCCATTCGTGAATCATCCGCTAACGACGATAACGATTCGAGCAAGGAAAACTCGGTTAGGACGATATACATTGGAGCTACAACATATGTGGAAGATACAATATGTACATGGGTTGGACGTTAATGCAATAGGAAAATGTCGTTTTACGTTAGTTATCTTAATATAACATAATAACTCTATCTACATTTTCCAAGAAACCTATCGTTCTTTTTTAAATCCTTCTTTCTACGTTTATTTCCAGGCAATATATTCCACTATATTCTCCTCGAAGGTTACTTTGCGCCGTGAAAATCAATTTTCGAAAAAGTATCTACCGGCTCTGCCTATTGATCCAATAAAATATATATATACTTAGTATAAAAGAAAAAAAGAAAAAAAAATGGAGAGACGAAGAGAGAAAAAACACGAAATGAAACGGAATCGGTCAAATAGAAGGCACTTGCATGGTATTCCGCATACACGACTCTGCTCGTGCAACTTTTTTTTTTATTATCCTATTTCGAATCTTGCCAGCGATCGTTTCGCAAACTGCGAACTGCGAACAGACGCCTCGGGCCGAGCACTCTCGTGAAGTTCGCTGGGCGGCCGCAGGGGAATCGGCTTGGATCGTATGTTCGTGATATCCGGATAGATGTCGAGCGACGTGTGTCGTGCGTGTAAACGTAGATAGTACAATGGTTGTACAATACCGAACCACGAAACTTCCACGAGATAATGTTATCGTATACAATCGATTGTCTGATCTGACCATCGACCGCGAATTACGCGCTATTATAATCCACGCTGACTGTTTTCGACGCCACGATCGAACAACGTTGCTGGAACTCGTGGAGAGTGCGGCGCGTACAGCTGAAAGACAGGGATAAATAATTCATTCTCGTCTGGCCTATTCCCACAGCCGTTTAGACGGTAATCGAGAATGATAAATTATCACGGCTGGTCGGTGACAGTGGGCAAGTTTGTTCTACGAGATCCGTTCGTGCGAGGTTAAAACGCGTTGCTACAAAATGCAAAGATAGTTCATCTCTTCCTGAGTCGAAAAAGCTACTTTTCGTGTGGAAGATTGAACGATAGATTTATATAATAATGAATAAATACTAGAAATAATATAATAAATAAATATTTAACCGATGATAGAAGTAGATTGGGTTGCAGCTTTTTTAGTAGAAAAGAAATACGTGCGTAAACGTGTATTTGAATATTGTGTACAATTAATTAGAATATATCGATGGAGATGAAACTGAGTCCATGTTACAGAGAACGTTAGTACTTTTAATAAATGATTATTCAATATTTGAGTTGAGTGTTATTTGCGCTCTTTGTAGTGAAAGAGTTAAGGATCGCGTGGGTTTAATTGAAAAATTTCTATCGACGATGTAAATAAAAATTATTAACCTTCCTTTGTGACGTTGCTCCTCTGTGAAAAAATAATCGATAAGTTTTCTACAAGTCGGCTTCCTTCGACCATTCAGTTTGATGTATATACGAATAAAATGATCGCGGGAAAGAATTACAAGACATAAAATCATCGTGACAGTTAGAGAGTACAACATCGTCAATCATATTTTTGACGATAACAATCAACAATTACGATCGTGATTCTTTCTTTAACGCAACCAACAATAAAATGTTTTAAAAGTGATTAAGAAATTCCATTAACTATCTCGTGACTATTTTCCCAAATAGATCTGGGCAAAGGAACTTTTCCTAATCGATTTGCGCCAAGTGGTGGCGATCTCGAATCATGGCTGAAGGTAATTACCAAATATATTACGTAGGAAATTTTCATAAATTTCTGATGCCGATATACTCGCCTTAATAAATATTCGAGTTTCACAGGTTTAATTTCGCAACTTGAGGTATATAATTTTAATCGTAAACTTGGTTAATCAAGAGATGAAGTAAACGTGTCGTATAATTTATCGATACGCAGAAACGTTGAAACCACGTATAATCAAATGTCTGCAGTTCGAAAACTTTTAATATTAAAATTATAAAATCCATGAGTTTCTACATAAGAATAAAAAAAGGATAAAATCCTGAATATTCCGTATAAAAAGCATCGATTCGAATAATATAGAACCATCGTGAATTCCTCTAATTTTTCGAATGAACCATTTTCACTTCATCTTAACGAGCTATTATCATAAGAAGGAGTAAACGGGAACGGTCTGTCATCCAACACGATCGACTACGCTTTTCCTCCACTTCATATTCATTTCGTTCGACCTCGCTCTCGACAATTGCACCACCCTCCATTGTCATTCTTATCATCTCATTCCCGTAAGACGCTTCTGAAACGCTCTCGATCGCTGCTCTTATATCCAGTAGCCGTAACTGCACCTGTCTACCTCGAAAGGAGAGTTTTACAGAGAAAAAAAAAATCACCTGTACCTGGTAATTCGACTTGAACGCTTTATCCACCTTCAACGACAACATTCGAGACATCGAGAGTTCATGCTCGTCCTTTCGTTCCCAAGCAGCAGCTCTGTTCTCATGAAACTCGTCTCTTTGAGCTTTGATACGAGAGCAACTTGCGTGACTACGATTCCCTGCCTCTATTTCTTTCTTCAACGAGCGTAGTAGTAACGTGTCGAAGTTGAAATGTGCTTGGAATAATTAATCGATAGATGAGATCGATCAAAATTAATAGAAATTCGTTGTGTCTTTCTAGGCGAATTTTCATTTTTCCCACCTACGTTGGTTATCGTCTTAATTCCACGATTACTCGTAAAACGATGGATCGAAACAGAGAATAATTCTTTTCTGATTTTTATATAACGATTCGATCTTCCACCTATTGCGAGTTAAAAATTACTGACTTTTTTCATATATTATACCACTTTTCCCGCAAACCTTCTCAACGATAAAAATTGAATAATCTACATTTGAAAAGATACCATCAGTTATTAATATTCCCCCAAAAAACTTTTCTCCCCTTCTATTTTCCCATTCAACCTTCCAAAACGTTTGCTCGCACCACGTATATGTATCTATTTCACATAGTAAACAAGCCGATTCAGTGGCAAAAAGTCCGATAGCGCGAAAATGAATCCCCGATAAAAATCTCTCATTTACAGTTACTCTCGCGTTTGTTCCGTGCCCATGACGCCAAAACACACCTAAAAAAACAACGCCACCGACAACAAAAAGGACGAAAAAGTGAAAAAAAAGGGTTAAGCAAACAAAGAAAAAGAAAGAATCGCGTATCCATCGACGAGGTGAGCGTACACGAATAGATTTTTAATTTGCCCCACTATGCCCGGTTCTCGAGCCAGCTTTTTATCCTTTATCTCGTTATTCGACCGGCTCTTGAAAATTTGCCGGAAACAAGAATGCACTCCGAGAGGTCGACTCGAACAAATCGCATTAGCCGTTGCTCGGTGCGACCTTTTGAAATATTGATGACACGCAGCCCTTTGTGCAATTACCACGAGGCAAACGGCCATGCAAAAAGGAAGACACGAAAGAGAGGGGAAAAAAAATTACGCGAATTTCCACGATATTAACGTTCGCCGGGCAGAGACGTTCGCAAAGCGTTTGTTACGTTCAAGCGGAAACGTCGTCTGGGTTTGCGGTTTCAGGTTCGCCCCGAGTGTTCGTTTTTTCCCTTTCTCGCTGTAAACGTTGAAAATTTCGCACTGGAGAAGAAGGATCGCTGGATTATTGCTAGCGACGTGTCGCACACGCTGCTGCAATTTGACGCCCGACGTGGATGAAATCCTGCCAACGTTTGCGACAGACCTGGCTTTTACCGGCCTGACAAACGAGACCAGCCAGCAGGCCCTTTACACAGGATGTATCAAAATATAAATTCGTTTCGGGTAGCGAAGAAGCTTTTCCCAGCCACGTAAGTTCTGATTTATGTTTGTTTATTTAATCCCGGAGTTGCTGTTTGCTCATAAACGTTGCGTGTTTTGTCACGCAGATGGTTTGAGATTAACTAATTCGCGGAGCATATATAGAGCGACACGGTAAATGTTTGCGTTAAGCCTGAATTTCTAAAGGCCAGTTCGCTGCCGCTTTCGTCAAGTTGTGCGTTTAGGGTTGCACGAGTTGTGCGTAGACACGCACGTACGAAACAGTTATCCTCTTTGAGTTAAGAATTAATCGCATGATACGCGTGCTTTATCTTCGCTTCAATTGGTTGTAACTTTAGGTTTCATAGAAATCGATCGCTATTTCTAGAATCATTAAACCAGTTAAACTAGTGCTTCTTCTCGTCGTTGACTAAACTGAAGATGAAATGTTTTTCCTTTGCAATGAAAAAGTGAGTGTATCATAATACATACTCAAATTTTCTTTCTATGTATCACCAGTCTATTCCATTTTCATTAACCAAAATTATTTCATCATTCTCTCTAACAAAGTACCTACAAGTATAAACATAAATTGTTGGCATTTTATTACGTACATCCTTCCTATGGAATAAAACTTTGTTACGCGTTCGCAGCGAACATCGTATATAACTGCGAGCGCTTATAACCTTTTGTTATTTTTGTTCCAGACTAACTGAAAATTACTTTTTAAGAATCATTAATTCGTACCAATCTAACCTTTAATGTAACGTTTAAGAAATCCGCTAAATATAGATATGTATTTAAACAAATTTCACATCCCTTAAAAGGTACGAACCATTCTGCTTTACCTTGTTTCTTTGTACTATAATTTAATTATTCTCGTCTTACCTATCATGATCCTAAACAACAAATTAACTTCCAAGATTACAGGCCCGTATCAATTACAATTTCTAGAATATCCTAAGAGTTGCTGGATAGCATCGTTAATATCGAGTTCCAAGTACACGTGTTTCCATATACTATGGATATGGATGTACAAACTATGATCGAATATTCGCGGGATCTCGAGCGAGTTTCCTTGAGAAAATATTAATATGAATAAAATTCTGAAGAACAATAGTTCACAGGCGACAGTGGCGTTAATACAAGCCCGCGTCGCAAAGTAGTACCATAAACAACGTCTACGCGGTGGCGTATCATTCAAAGAAATTAGTTCGCCTCACGAGGACATATTCTTGCGACACTGTACCAGCAGGAGCATAAATACATTATACGCCCTTCTTCTTTCCCAGGCATGTCTACCTTCTTCGCGTTTCTCATCAGCTAATGTCACCTACACGTAGCTTCTCATTATTAATGCAACCGAACAACCGCCGCCAGAGTACCTGTTCCTCTCCCAAACCACGTTTCCATTTTCCCAGGATTTTCGCGGATTTTTCAACCATTTGAATTTGAATCATTTATCGAGAGCTATAAATCACAGCGCAATAAATCGAGACGAATTCGAGTTGTTGAATTCGGTGGTTCGACTATTCTGTTCTTTCTCATTTTCACTCTCCTAGGTACATCACTGTAAACGCACCACTGCATTTGTCAGACAAACACAGCCAATTGAAGAAACAACCAACTATTTCTGCCGCGTATCACGCAAATCGATCAATACCGATAAATCAATTAAATTTATTTAAGATCGGATCCACCGCGAAACTAAATACATTCCAATCAGGTTTCTCAACGATCTCGCCAAATCCCTAAATCGTATCTATTATATCACGACAGGCCGTAGTATGATTTACCGACCGATTTGTACACATGGCACAAGTAGAGTGAAATCTCTTTTATTGAAGCGAAATTTTATTTAATTCATTAATAAGCAAAGTGGAGAAAAATGGTGGGTTTCTATGATTTATTCGGGTTTCGTATGATTTATTCATTCCTCGATGAGTGGAGTATCGTACGTACAACGTAGTAGCCAGTTAAAACACAACCGCGAGATCATAATTATGCGAAACTAAATAAGATGTAAAGAAAACGCATTCATCCGACATTAATTGAAGTCTTCGCGTTAGTAAATCATCGTTAATAAGCTATTTCAAACAAGTTGATTCGCTATGGTATTCGCGCGAGCCACCGTTCGATCTCACAAGAATTTCCACGAAATTCTGACGAACTACTCTTAGACTCGCTCGACTTTCCCTCGTCAAAGAATGACCTTACTCTTTTCCTCGCCTCTCCTCTCGTTTATCGAGGGTCTTTCGCTAGAAAAAACTCTTTTACTTCTTTAATAAAGCATGGTTTCCCTCAGAGCGAGAGAAAGAGAGAGAGAGAGAGAGAGAGAGAGAGAGAGAGAGAGAGAAGTAATCTTTTTTGTCTGTTCGACATCCGCCTTTCGTCGTGCCTCGCGTTACGTTTTTTACTCGACGATTGCCTAGAGACCGCGTATTAGCCTCTAATGAAACGGTCTGATAACGTTTGCGAGACAAATCGATCGGCCGTTCCGGCCTGTTTGCGGTTTACTTTGCATTTTGATCGGCGTGCTGCTACGTTGAAAGCTACGATGAAACGACCGCCACGGTGACGATGTTTTATCGAGGTACGAAGTTCTTTATTGATTCTTCTTCGATTATTTCATTTTTTCTTTCAATATTTACGGTACGTAGTTAGAACTGAAAGAGACGTCGTTGGTTACTGTTCAATCATCGATATATTCATTCCATTGGATACAGGATTGTCGATTGAATCGAAGATAGTTTGAGAACCAAATATGGGAGAATAAATTACGAAATCTTTACGAAGCTAACGATTCTTAGTTGTACTATATTTGTAATAATATTTGATTTAGATGTGTTCTTCGATAAAAGAAGAGTCATGGACAACAAAGATGACGTAACTTCTTCTTCTTCTTCTTCACCTATGATCTTCGTTGAATTCTTCAGAGACTAAACTGAACTTTATTAATTTCCACGGAGACGATTGCCTTCCGTATGTCTCAAATGAATTTTTATTGAAATTATTGTTTTGTTGAAAATTTCCAAGAACTTGTTGCAAATTGAGAATACACGGAGCGTCCCATGTAACTCGAGCAAGACATCATTTAATAATCGAGCGTATGACAAGTAATTGAAAAATAATTCCCTCGTGTAACGCTGTCGTTAAAAAGAGAGAAAAGAACAATCAATTACCGAATTTCGCGTAAATTTCATCGAATTACATCACGATCGACACATATATCATGCTACCCGTATGACATATTATAGTCCCTCTTCCATATCAAATTCGAAGAGAATCAGGATGGATCATGTGCATCGTGTAATCCATTTTTTCACACCGATCCATCTAGCTTGAACCACGACCTGATTTCTCTGTCTCCGTATCGAAGGAATAAAGTATTCGACTGTGTTTTTCAAATAAACAAAAGAAAACATCGAAGCGCGGAGGAAACGAAGAAAAAAAGCCGAACAAACCGAAATGTTCAGCGATATTAACGATAATTGCTTGTTTCCTCTGATTTCTCTCGAAACTATTTATTCTCCTTCATTTTCAGGATAAAAATAATCACACCGAATATAGATAAATAATTCTTAAGAATCTTAAAAAATTGATAATTCGACCAACTTCGAACTCTTACGATACGACAAATTCAGCCACAAAATTCTACAATGCAATTTCAACACTATAGATTCTACCATTCCATAGCAATTTCGTCATTCAGTTACTTCCTTTACAGCAATTGTCTTCCTTAGGAAAATTAAAGCGACTCGCGTTGATTAATTTCACCCTTTGAGGGTAGGGCTCGCGGTCGGTGCACAAACACAGGAGAATACGCGTGTGTAGACTGCACGAAACGTTAATTGCAACCTCGGCTGTTAATGCACGCTGCTGGCCTGCCCTGTTTGTAATTGCGCGTGTAAATATGAATTATTAATTCCGGAGCAAATAAGGCCAGCCGCCGGGCCATGAGCACTTCGAAACTGCTTCCCGATTAATTAGATGTTCCTTCTAGTGTCTATGGACACCAAGGAGGATAATTAATGCGAATTATGTCGTTTATATTGTTTACGAGGGAAATTAGCGATGATAGTCGGAACGTTGTTGGGAAACTGTACAGAAAACTCGTGTACGATAGTTAAAAATGTATTCGGGTAATCGAGTAACTTTTGCTTCATCTAAAGCGATTTTTCATTCCATTCAAGAAGTTACAAATTTTAGTTCTTCCATACATTGTCTCCGATACTTACTGTACTTTAATATTTTATTTTGTGGAATTTAAATAATTCCATACTGTAGCCTCTACTGTAGCCGAGTCTAATAACAGCGTTAATGAAATTTTAAAGTGTCTCGCGTAACGTAATATAATCATAGAAGGCGTCCGTAAGTTTCCCAATACTTTTGCGAATCTGTGTATCTTCTCCCCTAAAAGCATCATTTTTAATGCGGTAAATTTTTCGAAATATTTGCGATAATATAACAAAAAAGAAAAAAAGGGAAAAAAAATGCTCATCGAATTTAGATATCTCCATTATTTTTCAGAGTCTGTAAAATTACAAAGCGACATCCTGTGTATTTAAGTGCCAAGCTATAGTATATTTGAAATTTCAACTCCACTATCATTGCCAATTTTTATTCAAATTTTCGAGCAAATTGAAATGTTTCTAACTATTTGTATAAACAAGGTTTGACGAACCTATTTAATCTTCCAACTAGCAGTTACTACTATTGTATCGATATAATGAGAAAAATTGAAATTCTGTCAAAAAAATAGCATCATCGAGTCATTGGAATGGAACATTTTGAAACTAAGCTAACGAATGGGATAAAAATATACCAAGTTCGTGGAGAGAAATCTGAGAAGTAAAAGCCAATACGTTAATTAAGTGCGGGAAACTTGTCTCGTTCGTGTGACCCTGCCGTTGATCGACTTCAGTAACTGCACGTATAGCTGTGAAAGGAGACGCCTAATTTTAGACTTCATAGACTTGTCAGTTCGTTGCGACAGAATTCATTGTTCGAGACAGAGGAATTTTTGAAATAATTTATTTAATTCCAATCAAGTAGGTGTAGCTTTTGTTTCGTGAATTTCAAAAGTTTCATTTTACTCCATTAATGTAAAAGTTCTTTAATTTTAACGCAACAATATAAAATTAGTATTCGTTGATCCGCCTTGCTTCGTATAAAATCGACCGTGAAATCAGAAAATAATGAAACGTAGTATAGTAAATGTGAAGGATACCATTATGATAATAACTCGTATGAGTGAGTACCACAGACCGCGGTTAATTTTGGGACAAATCTATTCTGTGATAGGGTACTTTATTAATTACTGGTTCTCCGAGATCAGAGCCGCCTTTGAATCTAATATCACTGCATTACGAATACCTTGCAGTTCCGGAGTCGCTCTCTCAGCATAGTTTACATAATTTTACATAATTCAACCAAACGATGTATATACATATATATGGGAAGTTTCGCTGCACTCTGTATCAGTATGTTTCAAGAATGTATAGCTGTTATGGTCTGATAAATCCTACATCAATTTAATAAATGTCCCGAGGTTTTAATATTATTCTCATCAACAATTTATTATTTATCATCAGATGAATAATTAATCCTCCGATAGGACGGAGAAATCTTTGTATTACTTTTTATTTTACTTTCGTTTGATCGAATTAAACAACTAGAAGAAATAATTATTATTTTCTTTCGTATTATGTATCTTCTGGCCTTAGAAAAATTAAAGATAATATTTTCAGATAGAAGAGGATGGGACAATACCGCGTTTAGCTTACAGAGCAAACAAAAACTTTGATAATTCGTGCGATAACGTACGAATTTTTAAAATTACTCTCCTCTATCTTTCGTAAAGGTACAAAATGCGACTTATCGCTTTCCAAAGGATTTTCGGAATAAAAGGATAATTACTTCATAAATTCTTACTATCGATCCTTTATCGTTCTGTTACCCAGTCAAAGAGCTAAATTTCCCATAAATACAGAGACATCGACGTTCTAACGACCACCAAATAATCAAATTATCGCGCATTTCGGACAAACAACACAAATTATATGCTTCTAAAAATGACTTACTTCGACCAATTCTGCAATAGCTTGCAAAATACACGACAGCCAAGAATATTTGATTACAACGGACGAATTGCGCGCAATTTGTTGACGCGAGAGGCTGCGGAACAGAAGCAGAATGGGAGAGAAGTTCGGTTGCTTGGAAGTCGCGTCCGCGGGTACAATTCATTCGGCTGCACCGATAATTGCGCCAATTTGTTCGCGGTAAACAGAAGCCGTTAATTCCAGTCGCAGCATAACGCGTGCTCATACGTCACCGGAATAAATTATGCAAACACATCGAGATGCGGGTTGGAGGTGGCCGTACCCCGGTAACGATGAAGGCTGCACGGTTTCAAGAGCTTGCGAACACCGGCCAATTCTGCCGCGCCAATCGAGAACGATCGCAGATACGCGAAGATCGTTCCCGCGTGATCGATTTATGCAACGTTCGTGCCTCGATTTTAGCGTTCTCTAACGATCCTAGAAATTGCCCTGAATCCTAATGCACCTGCAAGGACGAAGGCACAGGAAATTGTCAAAGAAATTCTCTTATCTTCTATTTTAGCTCGCTGCATGTTAAATTTCGTTACTCTTGAAAAAGGAAAACGTTAAACACACGTGGATTCTTCGGAAAAGATATTTTTATCGGTTGATTCTTCATAACGGCAGAGTTTTGTTACTTTGCGGAGGAAGAAGATTATATTATAATCGAAGATCGAAGGAAACAAATTTATTTGTATCGTCTCTGCGGATTAATAATACGAATTGTCGTCTTTACGTCTGAAATCTATTTGATGAGAAATATACGGCGAAATAAGTGGCGAAAGAAAGGTTTGCGATACGTTTGAGCAAATTAAAATATTCATGTAATTCCTAAATAATCGGATTTCGTTGCACTGAGTAACGAAATTGAAATTTATGCAGACGAACACGGAATAAAGGATGATATTTAATGTTAAATTGCTATTTTAAGTTCTCATTTATATTATTGAAAAATTAGATTTCTCGATATACATAGCTACATTTATAAATATCGAAAGCTGTAACTGCCTGCGTAATTTCACGGAGTGCTCATTTGTAGTCATTCACGGAAGAACAGTACGCATACGTGATGAATATATTACGATATTGCTCATGATTACAGTTAAATCACATTTTAACATTGTTTCATTTTATATATAGCATGCCTAAAATAAATTCAAGCACGTTCCATTTTTAACATAAATCTATCAATATCGTTAAAAATAAGGTTTCCGATCCAGAAACGTAATTGAATTTAAACTTCATCTTTAACGCACACAGTACTCGATTGAAAGACCAAGAACAAGTATGCGAGAATATTCTACATTAATAATTTTATCCTATTAGGTTACGATAATTTTAAACTTCGTAATACAAATATCGTAGCCTAAGAATTTATTTATAATTATCTTTTTTTGCTATTGCAGCAATTTTACCAGGAATCTCGCTAGCGTAAAGTTTGATTAGATTTCTTTGGCAGTAATCATCGAAGCATCGTGTTGCTGATATCCGGCTAATCCGGGATTGCCGCGGTGCCTGGAGATTTTTTCCCTTTGCAAACCCGTCAGCCGATGGACATTTATTATTCGACTGTGATTAATTACGCCAGCACACGCCACGACAAGTACAGGTGGCTCCAGTTATGAACTGCAGTTTGTTAAATACTCTTTTTCGAAGCCGACAACCAAGGACAGAAACACCAGACGCATTTTGACGAGATCCGACGAATTTCTCATTTACTTTTTTGCAATTTCTCTCTTCTACATCCATACGATACTGCTACTACGTATTTGTAGTTTCGTCGCATCCAAAGGCTTTACGTTTTACCGGAAATGTCGCACTCTGTTGCATTTTCACCATTTCTCGTCAGGAACGATCGTTGCTAACAACGTTAACACATTATCCACAAATTACGGCTGTTGGCTCGTACATTAATTCGTAAAGTTAATTGTTTCGCTAATAAAATACAATTTATTTGACAGAAGTTGCATAAAAATTCACGACATAGTAATTACAGACATAGACCGCTTTTTTTTTAAAAAGCTTCACGATCTAATTAACAACATTAGGATGTTCCTTCGACGAACTGACAAAGTTAAACGTAGGTTAACATTGCAACGGGCTAAAACATCAATTACTAAGGACATTCCTCAACAAACAGCAACGATCCTTCTCCCCTCGTGTAACTTTCGAAATACGAAAAAAAAAAAAAAAAGAAACTGCCATCGTCTAACACGTTGAATTTCCGCCAGGTTCTCAAACTTTCCGCGCGCTAAACAAAATCTCTTTCCATTTCGCTGTTTCACGTATTTCGAATTCGGAGTGGAAAGGTTGTAGCGGAAAAATACGCGGCTGACTTTCCTCATGTAGGACGGCAAAGTTGCTCGCGGCTCGGTGCAGCAGAAACGGCTCTGCAAAGGGCCAAGTTTTATTCCAAAAATATATCCCAGTTGCAAAGTTAAGAATCAGTTGCTACTTAAACGAAGCTACTTGAATTTTTCTGTTGCATTGCACATTTATCGTTTATATCGTAGAAGCGTACGATTTTGCATTTGACCGTATAACATTCTTAAATTTATGTTCTTGCGGACTCGATTAAAGGACAGGTATCCTATACGTTTTCACTTTCGAATATTTTATGTATTTTTACGTTTCAGTATCATACGTATTATTTCGAATTCCTTTCAAATTTTTCATACTACTGTTAACTATATGTTATCCTATGTATGTAATATCGTGATATGATGTGTGTTTACAAAGGAATGGAAGATAGAAAAGACGATTGTTGTTCAACCTGAACTATTCACGCCAAACGTACAGAAAGCAGCACAACTAGATGATTAGAATACGACTCGACTTTCGCAAAACGCAATCAACACTCTCTCGGTAACGCCACTCGCAAGCTCTGCTTCTCCGCTCGCACGCTGCTTCTCGACTCGCACGCTGCTTCTCGACTTGCACGCTGCTTCTCGACTGTCTCTGGCCGTTGTCGCATTTCATTGTCTTTTACCAGGCCCACCGCACACATGTTCTGCAAACGCTCGTGGCCAGGGTCACGTAGGTCTTTTCTACGAACTATGCACTTGAAAAGACCGACGACACTTTGATGGGCCCGACGGTGCCTCGGCTCTCGCGACATTGTTTATGGTTCGCCCGATATCTCTTAGGCCTTTCGTCCACGATACTACATGTATGCTACTCTTTCAAATTGGAACACCGTAACGGGAATAACAGAGAATTCTCATTTCTGTTAATTTATTTTCAACATTGTTACAACTAATTGTTTTCTTAACAGAGATCATACAACGCGTTGAAACATATCAGACCCGTAAATAAAGAAACTGTTATTTCTTACATACTGAGAACTTGAATCATCGCCTGACACGTTCAACATACTTGACGAATTAAGATAACAATAAATGCACACAAACGCGTAAAGCGGATATGAAAAACAAACTGATACATAGATAAAACGATTGCGTAATTATTTTAACCAGTATAAAATACCAAATATACAATCAAGTCACGTCGCGCGTCTCGTCAAAAATTCCAAAGAGATTAAAATTTGAAACATTCGATTTAACTGCTAAACGCGTGACCATGTCTGCAAGTCTGTATCGAATCGCGCGATTCGCCTGGGAATCGTTTGTTGTTGGGAAGTTTCTCGATCGTTGCTTTAACAAACTCGTCAAAGCGGCAATGACGTCCGATCCGGACGGTGGTTGGCTCGACGGCCGATTACTCGAGCAAGCGGAACGCTGACAGGCCGTGTCGTAGCCAGTTATGGCAGCCGCTTGTTGCGCTAAGTTCTGCAAACGTCAGTGTTGCGAGGACGACCCAGATAACTGGCAGAACGCGATTTCTAGCCGTTTGTTATGCAACGTAATACGGGATAATCGGTCGTTGCTTGTAACTAGGCAGTTGCTTCTTATCATTCACGAAAATGTTCTCCGGAGATAGTTTGCACGAGGCGGATGCATTAAGCGATAGATGAACGTACAAGGCACAGGTTCACGGGAACAAGTTTCTTTAACACGATGATGTTTGTTATGCGTAAGGTTGCTTTTGTCACTTGTTATTCTGCATTCTCTTGCTTACTTTACTGTTATTATTGCGCTTCGCTTTGCAAGATAGCGAGCGCGTGTTAGGAAAGATGCACTCGTGAAAGATGAATTTTGATCGTAAATTACCCTTCTTCGATAAGAATATTCTGCTGGTTTTGTCGTTAAATTTGTAAAACAGGTAGTTCAAAGATGTAAAAGTACATAGAACGCACACAATATGCAAAAATATATAAAATATCCAGATTGTAGCGTTTACTGTAACATTTAATCGAACAGAATCATTGTTTAGATCCTATTTCATCAGTTATGTTCGTAGAAATGTGAATTGTCTTCTTCCTCCGTTTGCGAAGTAACAATTTTGTGATTGGTAAGAAATCGTTCAGAAAGTGTCCACTTTTTTTTTACAGGTCACCTGAAAATATTATGTTCCGAATTATAAATTGAATATTTTATATTCGGAATTTGGTCAGCGTTGAGAATTTGAATATATGATCCATCATCCATCGACGCAATCTCCTCTCCCGTCTAATTCTTTTGACATTGTTACCTTTTGCAACGTGAAGGCGACGTGATCAAACCACATTAGCCTATGATGGATCACATAAGAGGTTAATGGTGTTGTGCTCGTACGTATACATTCATATTGTACACTGGGAAAAAGGAGAAACTCGGTGCAAAAGCATTTAAAAAAGAACCAAGATTGCTAAAGAAAAGATCGACACCGTTCGACGATATCGATAAATTTGCATAACGTTAAAAGCGAAGAAAAGACGCTAAAAACAATCTTCGATTACGCTTCAAAGCACCTCGAGCGAAAAATCGATGCAAAAACCACAGGCAACGATCGATAACTCAATCTATTCGCATCCAAAGCGAGCCATCTCGAGAATCCTGCCTCACACATGCGACCACATTGCAATAACCCTCCTCCGACGATAGGGGTTCGAAATTTCATTATTCCACCAAGAAGCACGTTGCACCGGCAGCGATGTTTCCCCCGCAACCCTTGGCCAATAAACAGAGAAAATGGATCACCTATGGTCGAAACCGCAAGAATCCGAAATGCGGATCTATCTAGGAGCGCAATACCGTTTCCAAAAGATCGTTTGACGATTCGAAGCGGAATAGCCAGCGCGTCGCTCTTTCGAGCGCAGTCGGTCGGTTTTTACTGAACGCATCGTATTAAGATTTTTGATTCGTTTGAACGATTGTCGGGTCTTTGTGCGACGGGAATATAATAGAAGCGAAGTTTTTAAACCCTGCTGTCAATGAAGGACTTTAACCGAACATGTTTCCATATTTTTTAAAGAGTATGAAATCCTTAAGTATTTATCCCTTGAGGTGGTGAGAAAATGATAAAGAACATGCGTAAATTTTGAAATGTTACCGGCCGTGATATTTGTTGAAAATGACAACGTGAGTTCGTGCTCGCCATCCATATGCAGATGCGTTAGTTATAAGAAATAGCAACTAGAGGATGATCCTAGTTACAATCGATAGATTAAATCGATAGGCTTAAGATGCTTTTTTGTTTTTATCCCTGGTTTGTGTAAGCGCGTGCAATAAAGGTTTTCTTTGGCTCAGAACGATGTGATAGATTTATCCATTCAATAAAATAATAACTATTCTGATCTTACCTCCGAGTATAGAAATAACAACAATATTCGTCCGATTAAAGATTAAAATTAACATAGGTGCAGAATATAATTGGAGAAAAAAATTAAAGGTAGTTCCAAAAACCAATCTTTGTACAGATAAAAATACTTTAGACTAACTTCTAACTAACGGGATAAAGAGCTAAATCTCATTCGAGTGGGATTGCTTAAATATCTGCCATATTTTTGATTACACGGAAATCCTTTCTCAGGACAAAGTAACGTCGTTCGGAGGGGTGCGCGTAACGGTGGAAAGAATTTTTTTTCCAGATCATTTTTACGGGATTCGTGGGACAATCGACAAGGGGTTGGTTTTATGCGAAAGAATAAATCCGAGATATAAAATAACTTTCTTTCACGCGGTGCTCATAACAAAATCCGATAACTTTTACCTATTCGTCGGAACGATACGTCAACCCTAACCCCAGCCTAAATTATGAATCATCTCAAAAAAAAGCACCACCATGTTTCTACGTTGTAAACATTCATCAGCTGGACTACAAATAAAGGACACATCGACCGCGAGATAGGTTCGCATTTAGAAACAGCGAAACGGAGTTAAGCGTTCTGTTTTACGAAGAAGGGGAGCGAACGTAGGTGACGCGGATCGTTGTGGATTCGCCTGGCTGCCTCGAATTTCCCGTAGCACACGTGCAGCTTCGTAATTGGGATAGCGCGGCGCGGCGTGTCCCGCGTATGTAGTTATCATAATGGGGCGAGGTAGTGCAGGGGAAGGAAGGCACAATTGAATCCCGTGCTCAGTCGGGCAAGCCAACTTCTTTGAGCAACCGGACTCGGAGTCGCGCCGGGGGCTTTTAATTAAATTCGAGACACGATTGGTTCGCGGTCGCCTCTGCTCGTAGCACGCTTAATTATGCTCCCTTTACCCGCTTGCCTTGCGACAGCGTCCTCATTTCGCGTGCAGAATCTGTTTCTAGAAAGGATATCGACTCGCATTCTATCGGTGAACGAAAGACAATGACCGGTTTGAAGTTTCGGATGATCGAGGTTGGACAGAGTTAGATGGGAGTTGCTGTCAGTGAGGTGGTAGATGGGGAGAATGTTTGCGAAGACCGTGCATTGGTAATGAAAGGAAAGAAAGGAAAAATTTATTCTGGCTTTAACCGTAGCTTTAGTTCGTCGGTGAAACAACACGGGTATGTCGATGATAAACCTTCCGCATCCACTTCATTCTTACGTACTTGATTCTTCTTCTCAGCCTTCTTTCAATCTTCTTGATTCTTTTTTGGTTATCTTCGTTAACTACGTTGCGAGATTTAAAGAACAGTTGTTTCATATGGATTTTGCATATAATTATTCACTTATGGGATGATAAGAAATATATAATTATTCGTCTTCGTTGCAGTTGTAAATTTTAGCAGTTTATAGCTTTCGCTGTGTTCGTGTCTACTGATAGTTAATTGGTGTGGTGTGTGTCAATGGATAAATAAGCGATAAATAAAAAATTGATTAGCAGTGAACTCGGTTAGTAAGAGTTGCAAGATCTCAAAGGCAACTGATAAGTATTGCGATAATGTAACAGTCATCGAATGACAGAAATTTCGTCAGATCGCATTTCTATCACGCGTGGACATTCTAGAGTTCCGCAATATTATTAATTCCAATTTCAGGATTCTGTGATGTAAGTATATTCTATAAGCTTCTCTCGACCCATTTCAAAGAACCCACGTACCATTCAATTCGTGTACTACGTTCTCTTTCATCGATTTCCAAACTTTCCAAAGTAACGCGTTCAGATTAGATTGATAGCTATTCATAAAGTCGAAGTCTTGAGAGGCAAGGCGATTAACTGGCGAGCGCCCAGTATCCTATTACACAGACGATCCCTTTGTTTGAAAGGATTGTACTTTGCGCCTCTTTGATCAGAACTAGGCGTTCGTGAAATTCGTAATACGTAGTAGAGAAATTTAAGTTTACCAACATTTGAAGTTAGCGAGGCAGGAAAATATCTCTCTTAATTCAAGAGGATGTACAGCGTGACCACGATTTTTTAAATATACAAAAAGATAATATCAGATAATAATCTAATGTATTATACAATCAAATAATATAGAACGTTGCAAATAACATAACAGAAACATAACATTCCTTTTGTCGAATATATATATTGTTAAATATTGTATAAATTTTTTAAATATCTTTTTACTAAAACAAAAATATTTAAAAAAATATTTGAAATATATAGTAGATCTGTGTATAGTTGATGCTCGAAAAAGATATTTTCTCTATCCTTTTATTGAGCAATTGAATCTGTAAAATCAAATTTATGCCAATTAAAATCTCTAGAATTATATAAAAATTGGAAAAAAGTTGGAAGTCGGTAGACATTTTTTTTTTTTTTTTTTTTATACAAAAAGATAATATCAGATAATAATCTAATGTATTATACAATCAAATAATATAGAACGTTGCAAATAACATAACAGAAACATAACATTCCTTTTGTCGAATATATATATTGTTAAATATTGTATAAATTTTTTAAATATCTTTTTACTAAAACAAAAATATTTAAAAAAATATTTGAAATATATAGTAGATCTGTGTATAGTTGATGCTCGAAAAAGATATTTTCTCTATCCTTTTATTGAGCAATTGAATCTGTAAAATCAAATTTATGCCAATTAAAATCTCTAGAATTATATAAAAATTGGAAAAAAGTTGGAAGTCGGTAGACATTTGTTTTTTTTTTTTTTTGAATCATCAAAGTTTGAAATGAGCAATTAAATGCTGTTGACGAAAATCTAGTCTTCCCTCGCATGGGAAATCATAAAATTCGTGCACGTAGTCGATAATAACGAGGACACGTTCCTCGCAGACAGTTATTATAATGAAGCGAGCAAGAAGATGGTATAACTCGATTCTTATAGCCGCTGGAGTTTCCGCCGCATTCTGTTCTTTGAACTAGTATTTACATTAAGTTGAGGATGAATTTAATTAAATTCGAGACTCGGTTTTCTTACTCCGCGATATAACATTGTATTTTCTTAGAATAAACCGTTTTTTTCTAATTACAGCGGTTCATTCTTTTTATTACTTGCAGGATTGTTCAAACTATTCCGTGTTACATATAAAAATAGATTCTTATAAGAAAAAGATACGAAAAGATATGTGTGTTTTAATATTTTTGTCACTTCTCAGTTTCCTTTTGCAACAAATTTCGTCTTTTTTTAACGAAGTTAATAATTGACAACGGAACAAAATTCGATAAATGATATTTTGGGAAAGCAACATTTCATATGCACTGTCTACATGTACATGGATGATATTCGTTCAGAATTTTCATTTATAAACTTACGTCAATATGTATAAAACATATGTAACACGTCTGTGTTCCACATGCTCGCATCCTTTTTATGTATACATATATCATTCACGTTGCTCGTAAGACTCGATCAGCTAAATAAATATAATGGAATAATAAATATTATGGAATAATACCAACATGAAAACTCGCAGCAAAAATTCCCAAACAGCCAGACTTTTCTATACTCGCTTCTATTAACATCCCTAATTCCATAATACAGTTTTCAACTTTCTACTTTCGCGAATCCGCATGCACCGACCAAAACAACCTGCTTTTCTTCATTCCGCTCGCGAGAGTGAATTTTTCTGAAAACTTTCCTAAGTGACGAAAGCTAATTTATCACGCAGGAAGAATAGAAAACCAGACGCTTCTCCGTTCTGCTTATATTAAATCTAGCCGCGGAGGTCGCATAAAAATTCTTGAATTTTAAGCAGCCACCCTACCCCTTTCATCTCCGACGTCTCACCCCACCGTGTTCTCGCATATGTATGTCGTTTTGTGAGGGAAATAATAATGCACCAACGATCCAGCCTGCCTCCGGTTATCTTTCTGTTCGCTGGAAGATATAACTTCAGCCAGGATCGTCAGAATAGAAACCGCTCACGGTTGTTTCAGTTTTAATCCTTGGAGAACAGTATACCGCGTAGCTTCCGACTTTCACGCGTAATTGTGCCGGCTGCAATTCGACAGTTTTCTACTAGCGGATTTACGCGATTCTCAGCGTCTCTGTTCTAGTTTCAGCCTGTCTCTGGAGAGAGATCGTGTTAAATCGTGTACTGCATTCGTATTTGTTCGTATTTGTATCTTGGCAACCAAGTACCGAGATCCGATTAAGTTGGTCGAAAGTAGTTCGATCATGAGAAAAATATCGATTTGTTTCGTGGGAAGTCGCTAGTTTGTAGGAAATGGTTCGTTGCGATAATTGACGGAATGAAAATCCTAGTAGCGGGGATTACAATTTTGAAGAAATTGCATTTAGTCGTGTACTTTCAACCCTTGAAAGTATCGTTCCCTCGGTTCCATGATTAATTAAGTTTTAGCTCCATTCTTTGTCGCGGTACGTTTTCGTGATTTGGAAGATTACAGCGAATTTTGTACAACGCGATAAAGGCAGAACGTCGTTTTATGAAAAACAGCACTATGATTATTATCCGCCCTCCTACTGTTACGATTATTTGCAAGAGTGTAGATGCGTTTGTGAGAAAGTTGAGTACGTTAGTGTCTCGAATTCTTACGTGTAGATTTCGTATATTTTATTTAAAAGAAGGATATTTATTTAAGAAAAGAATTTTCTAGTATTCGAAAAGAGAAATTATAGGGAATTCTGCATTTCCTGAAAATTTTTAACACGATCGATAGCAACTTCGACATATTTGCCTGATGAAACTTTTTGAAAATATTTGTTGTCAAAAAGAGAGAGATAATAATTCTTTTATTAAAATAAAAATAAATAATTTTTGTAGTCGACTATAGGATTTTCTAGATTTTTCTACAAATTTTTAAATATTCTTCTCGAATTTTACCCATATCATATCAAAATTCAATACGATTGAATTGCAATGTAACGGGGTTTTATTTAAATACGAAATATCGTTGCCGCAATCTATATTTTTAACGTTCACGTTTGCAACTAATATTTCACTTTCGTTTAAGCGATCTAATATACTTCGATCGAACGCAACGCGTTTATCGCGTCGAAAAATTATTCCGCTCAAGATCTTTTCCAAACCTACGCGAATCTCTCTACGCGGGCTTGCGTTAAAATTTCCATTGAAAGCGAGTTACTTTTATGCGAGCTACAAGTTACTTTCGACTTATAGAGCACCTTTACAAGGAATTTCACTTAGGTGAATTACATTTTCCTCAACTGGTATTCAAAAGCCAGTTTCAGCCAAGGGCGATTTTAAACATTCTGTATCCAAACTCTGTAGAAAATTCGTCTGCTTTCCAACTGTATCGAGTACAAGAAACTCTAGTATTGTACACGCAATATTACGTGCATGTGAGTAATCAAGAAAGAAAATAGCAGAGCAATGATATGAAAAGCACGTTCTAGACAATATTCTTTGTACGTCGACGCAGATAGTTCAGGAAATTTTTATATATTCTTATTCTAACGATTATTGAATCGTCAGAAAAAAATATCGATCTACGAATTGTAAGATATTTTCCAAGATACTCTAATAACGCGTTGATAACGCGTACATGCTCCATTTTTTTATGCGAATCGTTAAAAGAGAAAGAAATTGTGACAACTTTGACAACACGCTCCATTTTTTTACATTTAAATAATCGTAAAACGAGAGGCAGTGATCTTAAACGCACATATTTCCTTCAAAAAGCCGTGACAAGATTGACAGTCTCATTTTCTGCTTTTCAATATTTATGAAAACAAGACAGAGCAGAGATCTAGAACATACAGCTATTCCTTTCGAAGATTCTCGACTACGTTAGATATGAATATTCGCGTATAAATATTTTCACGTCTTGTTTCGTGTAACTAAACGACCATACCGTAGTCAATTATATGCGACAAGTAAACTAAGAAAAATAGCGTACGTATCAAAGAACAAAATAAGCGAGAGAAACGAGGCAGAATCGCGTATATCGTAAAATCTAGTGAAATCAAAAGTAAATCGAAGAAGTAGCAGAGACAAATGAAGTCGAAGTACAAATGAAAAAATCAATTTCCATCGCATTACGAAATAACTTTGCTTCTCGTGTATCGTCATTCATCTCATAACCCTGCTCTGAGTTAGATATTCGTTACGTTAAACTCGGATGAACTGAAAGAAAACAAAATAGGAAAATTGACTTATAATCTTCCTTTTCTGTAGCGTTCAACGCGCTTTGTAATGTTTTCATTAAAATTCAACTTTTATCGAATAATTCTTATTGAACAATTTCTAACTTTTGACAATCCCAAGCCGACAATCACAACACCACAAGGAAAACTTCGATTCAAGGAAGCGTGTCTTTGAAAACAGTTCAACAAATCGATTCGATCCATCGCGGAACAATTGTCTGATGAAAGAGGCGGCGGCGGCGGCGGCGG
>NT_176452.1:357981-358175 GCF_000188095.3 Bombus impatiens
ATGGCGTTGAACAACCATTCGATTAAAACTTTCGTCAACACGCGTAGAATGGAGTCGCCGTGAAAGTGATTCACGGATAGAGGACGAGACTTTAAATGAGAATAGAGAGTCGGATGGCGGATATCGGAACTCACTGTACAGAAGCGTGATCAATGAAACTGAATTTCTTTACACCCTGTCATTATAACGGCGGG
>NT_176452.1:358200-425948 GCF_000188095.3 Bombus impatiens
GCATGAAACGTCGTTGTAATACGGGTTTTGTTGTCGGTTACCTGCGACAATTCTCGGTCGTTTGCACGCGTGGATCCTTGGAGGATGGTATTCACCTAATGTTCCATCCATGATTGGCCCCGTGATTGCGTTCGCGTTCAAGTGAACCGTTTCAGTTGACCGGTCGCTCTATTTAAACGGTTCGATTCGTATCGTGTCACCGTGCTATCGCGAATTGTCATGTCACAGAACACGCCCGGTATTCTCTGCGCATACATAGCTCGTTGCACGAACAACGTTCCACCGTGTAAAGGAGAGGGGGAGAAGCATGGTGATTAATCGTGGCGACCAGTCGCGTTGAAACGATCTCCTCCGGCCACGGTTTAACGATTCCCTATGAATAATAAGCGATAGGATCGTTATAAATTAACTCCAACGAGGTTCTTCCCCTTTCTTTTACTTTGATGTTTGGATAGGAGGGTGAGGTACGCTGTTGTTCGTAAAGATCCGGAGGCTTTGATCTATTTGTAGCAACGGTATAAGTGGATTTTACTAGGGTGCATTACACTAGTGGTATATAAGAATATAGCAAAAACAGTTCAGCGCCGTTTCGCATTTATCGGTATCTTTCATGAAATCGATAAGACTACAAATTTGTAAAGTATTAAGGTATATTGGTCGATGTAGACGACCGCTAATTTTACGACTCGCTGTTTCAATTAATCGTGACTGTCTTCTACGCTTGTATCGGTTATCAGGTTAAACGATCTATTCATTATTTAATTTAGTTACAAAGTTGAGACTTGGGAATTGATTGGGTAAGATTGGGAATTGAACAACCTCAAGACGAAGAGTTTCTAAATACGAAAATAGCTGTTGGAAATAACGAAACAGAATTCTTATCTGATTTATTCATATTGGCCGTCCTTTAATCTTTCTAATTGTTAACTGTAAATTTCCACAGTTGTCAGTGGTGGAGAAATTTAAAGTACAAAAAAGATAAAATACGTAAAGTACAAAAACGTGTCAATCAAACGCGACAGTTATCGATCACTTATCAATCATTATTCTCCGGAATCCATTATCCACATGCCCCTTCCATTAAAGTATTACCGATAAATTACGATGCCAATTGAATGAAACTAAAAAAGAAGAAAAACCTTGGAAATCGTCCATGGAGATCCATCAAATTTTATTTTCTTCCGATCGGTTCCAATACGACAATATTTCACGAGGTGATTCCGTCGCGCCTAGGGAATTCTAGAATTGGCCATCAGTGAAAAATGTAATACATCGAATAAAAGGTATCGATCGATGGATCGTCGAGCTTTCGACACGTCCGATCGCCTGCTTAATTTTTTCAACGCGCTTTCCTAAAATGGCCTAAGAGTCGCATATCTGGAGAGAGATAACGCGAAACGGACAAGGAGAAAAAGCAAAATAATTGCGCCCGTGAGGCACCGGTGAACGCGACCGGACAAAAGCTTCTATTAAAAAATTCGTTTTGACATTCCACGCTGGAAATTCGAGCCAACGATTCGTTATCTTACTCGGTGACGCGCGAACCGGACTCGACCGGTTGAAGTTACGCGGCAGAAATTCGTAACGAGAACAGAAAAAATCTCGATACAAACGTGAAACGCGGGTTACCGTTACCATTGCTCAGTAAAATATCAATTTTCGAGCATTAATTCCGATACGCTTGTTACTAGATACTATTACTATTACAAACGCTACCACGCGCGATTTCTGCCGACTCCTTTTTGATTTATAAGTGTCATGATTATCTCCTTTCATAATTTTGAATTTCTTATCAATGCAACTGTTACCTGTTTAATCCTTCGATAGCGTAATAAAATGACGGAGAATTCAAGGCGAATAATTTCGAAAATAATCATTCCTTTATCGTCAAGATTTTTTGCGTTTCTGTTATCAGACACGTGAAGTATATACACAGTTTTGATAGTTGTGCGAATCTATCTCGTGCTATGTTTTCAAAGGATTAAATATATAAGAATGTTGCATCTTAAATATTGACGAGTAAAATATATTTCGTGGTAGTATGGATAAGATTACAAATTATTTTTCAGATTTTTGGGTCTTATAAAGGTATCCTACTCTTGTTCCGAATAGATTTATCGTCAATTAATGGTAAAGAGTACATAATTTAAAAATCGATAGAAGTTGTACCGTAATCTCACTTCGACGACCACTAATTAACTTCTCGAAGGATACTGGCACTGATACTGTACGCTACCGTGCCAGAAGAAATTAAAAGATGATAATCTAAATGGCACACAACAGAGGAAATTAGTTTATGAAATACATATATTATAAGATTAGATCGAATCGAAACTTTCTTTCTTAATGTTTCTTCTCGAGTGAATTTAAGTAGCATCAAAGGTCAATAAAATTAAAAAATGACTTTTATATACATCGACAGTAAGCTCTCTTACCGATAAGATAATTAATGTAAATTAAATTGAAAATAATTTTGCGTTGAAATGGATTTTTCAAATACACGGAAAAGTTATTTAATGGGAAAAATGGAAGGATAAGGTTAACAAGTGCTTTTAAGAGTTCCAGTTTCATAGAAATATCAAATAATGCAAGTATCGCGGCATACCCTGCTAAGGTTCTGCCTTGTAAATTTCACTCGCGTTTTACTAAATTTTTGTAACACAATAACGTTGAAAGCATTTCATTCCCTGGAATATTCGCATTTTCACATGCGAATTTGTACATCTGTGTCAATATAAATGTTACGTCCGTATCACAGCCGTGTGTCTTCATTTTGATTTTAGATTTATGGTAATGGTATAATGCGAAAATGCAGCGTGTATAAAACGGGGGGATTTTTAACGGTAAATCATTAAACATGCAAACTTAAAAAACACCACGTTCTAGAGCAAATTCGATATTTCGTTTTATTAGTCTACCCTTTCCCCAAATAGTGCGAATTTATTTTAAGATATCGCAAGTCTGATATTCTTCCTTTTTGAAAAGATATGGAAACCTTATATAATAGAATATATTTCATCACACCCTAGAAAAGAGACATTTTTTATTCCTTTTTAATTGATTAAAATAATTGAATCGAGGTGATTTAGAAGAGAAGTTACGATAAGATATAAGTCGTAAAATACAAGAGATAAAAATAGAAAATTTTGTCCCAAGATAGATTCCTTGAACACTCTGTTGCTCTTCTGTCAAGCTCAATAATAGATAAATAGATAAATTCGGCGAGGACTACTCGAGGCAATCGATTGAACAAATTTCGTACGTCGGTACCGCGCTAGTTTGCATTTCTAATTGTAGTTTCTATGGCTGTACAGAGGGTACAAACACTGTCTACCAGATCGAACCTTGTTCGTCCTTGCGAATTTCTACCTGGACACTAGTTCTCCTTGTACCGAGAGACAGAATGGCTTGTGGTTTGCGAACATCGAACTAACTAATGTCAACACGTCGACCAACGTATATCGCTTTAATATTTGAATAATCAACACGTCGTTTCACCGCGTGTTCCGGTTGCCTATGTGGGAGTTCTTGCCACATGCAACTACACTGTTGCTTCTTTTGTCACCGAAAAGTGAATATGCCATTCGGGAATATTCTGCTTGCATACGATTGATTTGGGGAAAATATCGTTTTCAAATATTTATTTTGGTTGGACGATAGACGTAACAAATAGTTTTCTCGAGAGAATTCCGAAAACGAAATAAGAGACTAAAGTTGTTACGCGTATTGTGCAGCGACTACCTTGTTTCCAAAATGTAGCATCAATTCGTGAAAAACATATTTTGCATCGTATATACGTTCAAAAGAATTCACCATCTTTATGGCCTGTTAGAAGAGCGATGCAACTAAGAAAATATCAATAATTATTCAACTATCGATAATTATTCAATCGTTTAGTAATACAAAAATCTGTTTCTGTTAAGATTTAGCTGTGTAAATAAGTAATTTTTTGTACTCTGGACATCTCTAAGCGAATGAATGAATTTTGAATTTTTATTATAGAAATCTAAATTATTAAATTATCGTAGAATTTATTACTATTACTTGTCCTTTCGTTGTATATTTTATAAATAAAAATTTGTACGTTCATAATACATAAATATTTCAACGACTACAAAAGAAAATAATAAATTCTGCGATAAATACGAACCAAGAATAAAATATCAGAGCACATAAACAGCATTAAGCTTTAATAGACTCGATTTCTGCCAAAGCAGCTTTCCACGAAGAAGCCTACTTTAATCCACGCAGACTTTACGGGGATTGTTCGCCATTGAACGAGCCGATTCGTTGTTCGAAGCTATTCGAACTTCCGAATTTATAATCTAAAGTATTTCGGCCGTGCAATCACAGTAATTAATCGTTCTTTCGAGTTCCGTTCCACGTTCAAACGGAATTCGGATCTGCAAATGCAATTAACATGTACCATCCCTCGCTCTTCTTCTCCCCTCCCCCTGTTTACTCCTCTTCCTCTTTGTCTAATTCCCTTTTCGTTGTTATCGAAAGCGAAGCGACGGTGCTTTTACGTAATTCCAATTGGCCGGAGAACGTCGTAAATTCGCGGACTAACCACGCAGATTCATAATAATCGAATTTACGTAACTTTCACTCAATGCAGAAACTCTGCGCTTACCTTTTAAACACCGATGCTCTCCTGTCTCCTCTCGCGAAACTGCGTCGACAGGATTTCAAATTCTTTCACAGAATTAATGGTACGGACAAGGAATTCTCGATTATCAAGTGGAAGAGCATCCAGTTTAGCAGCGATAAGAGTCCGCGAATATCGTGCACGAATTGCACGCACGTAATTTATTAAACTCTCGGCTAGACCTTTTATTGGACAATATTTTCTGCGTATTGCGTAATCTTCATGAAATATAATGGTATTTTCTGTAGTCACGACAAAATTTCAATGATTCTATTGATTTACGAGAGAAGATACGTTTCACGCGAACAATACTTCCGTATCGCGTTTTAGGCGCTTCTCGTAGCTACGGTTAACGCTTTCGTTTAATAAAATTTCGTACCGTCAGAGAATTTAATGTACCGTGGCATAACGTAGTACGGTATATAAAGTACGATGAAGTACACTGTGCAGTACAACGACAGTTTTGTAATACATCGACGATAGAATAACGCATTTAAGTCGATTCAAATAAGAACTGCGTGAGGAAGTTCGAGAGTCAGAGACACTAGTTTGTCTTGGTTTCCTACTGGAAATATCAAAGACCAAACTAATTTAATATTTTTATTACCACGATATAAGAAGTAATCTCTTTATATGTAGCTTAATTCGTTTTTAATTTAAAATTTATTATTTTAATGTCTCATTTTTCGTATCTCATAATTTTAATTTCTTTTATTCTACGGCTATCTTAACATTAATATTTCTAATATTTATTTATGAACTTCTCTGTACTGAGACGAATTATTAACGAAATCGCACTGATGTCTAACATATTACGTACTTATACTACTTGCACGGTCTAAAACGTTCTTGTTGGGCATTTTTGATGTTTCTATAATTATATGTGTCGATCAACGATATCGAATAAAATGTATTTATAATAATAGGTTGAGAAAGTAATTAAAATCTCGTGTAAAAATTTCTTGGTTATTTTAACAATAACTTTTATTCGATTCAGTTGAAGATATTTCACGGATAGTTCTCGTTCTTATAAATTCAACGGTACAAATGCTTTTTTATTAGATACGATTTATCTAGTGAAAGCCGTACAATAATGTAAACTGTTAATCGGAAATTTGTTTGAAAAGAAATGTAGCGTGCGTAAATTCTTGACGTGTAATGGGTTTAATGTCGCGAATTCGTTCGATCGAGCTCATTGCAACACATCACTAAAGATATGTAAACATTTTACCATGGATTTAACAAACAATAAATTGAACAAAGTATAAATACAATATAATTTAAGTGCCTTCGTTTAAGTTTCAACATCGATATCATCTCGAGATACATCGTTTCAGATTAGCGTAAATTTTGCGAAATATAAACGACCCTCATCGATTAATATCACAAAATATATCTATAACCCCGTGAAATTATTTTGGTAAAGTAAGGACATGAATCACTACGAATACTATGCTGCATTTGTACGACTACAGAAAAAGTATGTTCAACGCAATTTTCCAAGCTTATCTCGGTGCTAGACAAATGTACAAAGAATGAAAGCACCTTAAACAAAGTCTTTAAAGTTCTCGTCGATACCGAACGAATATAACAAATACAAAATATGCCTTTTATCGTATTGCGCGTAAAAGAAGTCACCACTATAGAGAAATTTGTTGCCAATGTACATAGTCACGTGTAAACTCTGAGAAAGAAAACTTTATAGACGTCGTTCAAATAACAGCATACTATCGATTACAACATTATCACGAACCGCGTATAACATATTACGCGATAAATACGAAACGAGCAGGCGAATGAATAAGAAATAACTGGTCAATCTTCTTCTTGCTATTTCAACGAGACTTTTCCAAATCGTTCGAGACGAAGTGAGCACGCGGCCGACACGTTTCGTCGAGACAGTGCTGGCAGCGCGTAATAATAATTTATTAGGAAAGTTCGTCTTCGTTGCCGACCATCTAGAACTCGGCTAACTTTTCTTAATGCACCGGCTGCTTAGCGACAACTTGGCAGCTGGTCGGCCAAATTAACACTAATGCCGGTCCGGCTCATTTTCTAATTAAGTATGTTAATTCGTACGCGGCCGCTACTTTTCTTTCCAATGTTTCCTTTTTCCCCTCATAGCTCTTCCGTTCTCAACGGACAACAAAAATTACGGGCAGATTAAGCCAGCTGCTTTGAATTCGTCCACGAACCACTACGTGCCACTGTACCCAACAATGCGTCTACGTACCTTCATTCCAATTAACGCGGGAACGGTATATGCACTATGCAGTGTTTAGAGATTAGGAAGGAGAAACTACGATGAATGTACAAAATAATGGTACTTTTAGGTACGAAAATGTACGGTGGTTAATGAAAGTATACGAACTAATATTATAAATGCCTTTAACTTATTTTTAATATACAACGTAGGTATATTACACGAAACATTTTGGTATCGAAAGTGGCGATAAAACCAAAACGATTGTTTTTCCGAAGAGAAAGGCAAAGCTTCTCGTTAGTCAATTTCGAAAATTTGTTCAAATTTAACGCGAATCGAGCCGCTAGTGCGAAGTCAAGTTCGATCAGTTTCTTGTCTCCTCGGCGAGGAAGAAGCACGAATCAAATCCAAGAACGCGGAAAAAGAATCAAGATGTTATCCGTACTTAAAAGCGAAGTACTACAAAGAATCTTCGAAGAGATGGTACTTTACCTTTTGAAGAAAAGGTGTACTCGGAAACTTTTGGCCGAGGGATGTAGTCGTATAACCTTTAGGAACCGATCTAAGAAAGGAATAAAGGGAACGTTTGAAAAAGCCATTCGATCGTTCTCAATGACAAGAGTTTCGTTTTCAAAGAAAAAGAGCGGGTGATTAAATTCTTTGGAAAGATTACGCGATAGGTTACGTAGTTCGAAGTTATAAAAATATAAAGTTCATATAATACAGTTACATTTTTTAGCTCGTGTTACGCTCTTAGCCATACAAATTTCAATGTCGATGTCTATTGAAAAATCGAAGAAAGCACGCGGCTGTAACGCAAAATTCTTCTCGCTAAAAGATTCATCGGTAGAACAGGCGAAGAAGAAGAATCCAACTACGATTTATAGCGAAAGTTGGGGGACTCTTTCTTCCGTTCTTCTCCGCCATCAACAGCAATCCACTTTTCCTAGCTAACTTCCCCGAACGGGGCAGCTACTTAGCGCCAACTCGGTAGTCAGCTTAACGCGAAAGTTAGCGTGGTCGGGCGAATGTCAACGGCATACGAAATGGCGAGGTCGCGAGGAATCGCAGCGCGCATTCTCGTTTCCGTTTTGCAATATGCAGTCGCGATGCGCGCTCGATGCTGGCCAACCTTGTTTCGGGCCGCTTCAATTCCGTATTAGAGTGTCCTCGTGGCGGCGCAATATGCCAGATCTTCGTGGGAAAAATTTCACGAGCGGCAGTCAGTGTCTGCGGACATCCCTATATCAGAATTTCGTCGAGCAAATTGATACGGAAATTTGCTACCCTCATATCGGACTATTTTCCACCTCCATTTCCGTGTTTCTTCCATACTACCTCTTTTTGGCCTACTGTGCCTGCCACTTTGTCAAAGCAGGATGTCTATTTTTGGTTTTGAAAAATTCCAGTCTCTCGCGCATGTTTTGAGTCGAACGTAAATCTTCCTGATAGTTTACGAAAGATTTCGTCTCATTTTAGAAATTTTTTCTTTTTGGTTGTTTTTTTTTTTTATGATGGGGAGATTTCTATGACGACGAGAATGCTTTTTGAATGATATTCACGATTCTCGGGAATTTATTGCATTAAACCGCGGATAATACGAATATTTTTGTCCGTTCGAATAGAATTCATTGTTTTCAAGTATTTATTGCGCCATATTGTTGTGTCAATAGTGTGAATACTTTTGTTTTTTTTTTCAGGGAGGGTGATATATGAGAATTTATTTGTTATTAGTGGAATATGGAATGCATAGAAAATACTAAATATTAAAATAATAAAAATATTGAAATATAGGGATAAGCGTAGTGTCACTACTATCGAGTCTATCACGCACTTATACTACTTGCACAGTCTAAAACTTTCTTACTTTCTTCTTACTTTGTTCCTTGCTCCTTGCGTATTTGGACATTTCTTTGCACATAGCATTGATTTTCTCGAAACTATAAGAAGTAACAATTGTATCTATCGATATACATATTTGTGAAAATGGAGGATAATTTAATTTAATATTGCTTCGAACATTGCAGAACATCTCGTAGAGAAGTTTTTGTGAAAATTTAATGGATATTTATATTCACTCACTGACATTATGACATAACGGAAAAATAACACACGAAAAGTTTCTTTATCTTTAGAGCATAGTAAATTTCATCGCGCAAAATAAACATTTTTAGGTATCGGACGAAAAATATTTGAAATAACGGTGACTGGAAATATCGTTATGGAAATGTTACATAAAAATAATAAATGGCGATGTTATGACTTTAATACGACGCTTTGATAAACGAGCAGGCATAATTACGAGTCATGTACTTTCCAGATTAAACATTAAATTCTCATATTATTGTTTGTTGTATCGTTTAAAAAACGATAAGTGAAATGTGTAAAATGATATTTGCGCAAGAAATGTAAGCGTACTTATCGTAAGATTAAAGCATAAATTTAATGAATTTCGCATGTGAAATATCGCTACGTTACGTTGGAACATACGTTACAACAACTATTTTAACGTACGAAAAAAGGAAGTGGTGACTACGGTTACGTTTGTTTTCGTGGACACAGTATGAAATCTAGTAACCAGGAAGCGCAACAACGGCAAACGAAAATTTGTAACAATCTGGGCAAACATAATTACTCTAACGAACGAATTTATGTTGCGATGTCTTTTTTTCGCTCGTACATAATGGTGCACCGCGAAAAGGAAAAGAAATAATTAGCGTTTAATGTAAAAAAAAAAATGGGGGCGACAAATATTAATATCAAGAGACAGAGAGAGAGAGAGAGAGAGAAGGGGGAGGAGGAGAACGGCGGGGAAAGGAACCGAACCGATATCAAACTGTTTGTAGGAATAAAATATTTACAGGCCCTTCTTGGATGTTACGACGCATAATCTGAATATTTTATAGCTCTGAAAGCATGTTGAGTTCTAGTAATCGTGATACTCAAATCAACTAATGACAAACTTTGTCACATATTTCGCATTAAACTATTAGTAGCAAGAGTAGAAATGTGCACAAATTAAATTGAAAAACATTGTGCAATGAAAATTAGAAAGTTTCAAGATTTCTAGTGGCAAAGGTGGAAAATTAAAAAAGAAAAAAATGGCAAGGATGAAAAAATATCGTTAAAGATTAGCGAAAATAAAGATTTGAATATTTTAGCTTCAAAGCGTTTTCTTCGAAATTTCTTTAACGAAATAACATCAGCTTAACATAGACATCGTCATTCCTAAAGTTTTAGGCTTCAAGGAGAAGGACCCGTGTCAGTATTGTTCATGTTAAGCTTTGCAGCTTAGCAAGCTTTTCTCGTCCTCTGCCAGTTAACTTGGCATACAAACGCTGACATATAAGTCTATATGACAAGTTTATGTTAGTGAAAGATATAATGCTAAATATATAAAAGAAGACAAAACAGAGAGAGAGAGAGAGAGAGAGAGAGAAAGAGAGAGAGAGAGGAAGAGAGTTAGTTGTAATATAATGTGTGACTGAATTACGCCACTACAATATTATTTTTCTATTCATTCACCAAGTGCTGGAATATATAAGACAATAATAATGTCATTAATATATTGATCGAAGTAGACAAGAAAGTAAATATTTCTTTATCTCAGAGTATATCATTCAGAATATTAAAAAAAATACCCTTTTGTCCCCATTTTGTCGCCCGAAATTCATGCCTCTAGATTAGAATACCCCCTTAATTAGATTAACAGAGAAACGAAAGTTTTCTTCCTTACTGATACACATTTTAATAAAAAAAGTAAGTAAATATTTCCTTAGCTTTATATTTACATTATCCGATATAGATAAATATTTATTGTATCAATTTCTATTTTCCTTTCCGATGTAAGAATATCGATTCAGCTATGTTAATCGTTAGGTGTCTCTTTCTATATATCATAATGTAAGAGCAACTGGTCTCCAAACTGAGAACGGCTCTTTATTACGGTATATCGGATGATTCTCATTGGCAAGGAGTAAGAGATACGTGGCCGCAAATTGCTTCTTGCAATCGCTGACGCGAGCTAACCTATGCGAAACTAAACTGCAGCACTGCAGTTGCGCCAGCTGCTTCACAGCGGTACAGAAACTCGCCTTGTTATCGGGAACCTCGCCTTGGATACCTTTGCGTGGCCCTTCTTGTCGTTGACGATTTCACGCTTGGACGTGAATTACGGAGCCGTCTTTCAGAACTCGACGAATCCGGAAACGACATAACGAGAAAATTGATTCTCGAAGGCAGGACGGTGGAAAATCCTCGTTTCTATTATTTCTTGCAGTTCTACTATCGTAGAATAAAATTTTCTATCTATGTGATATTTTTCTTTTCTTCGAATAATCCGTCTCATTATATCGCAAACACGAAAGAATTTTAATAAACAGATAGAAAACTTTGAAAAAAGTTAAGGATATCCGAGGATATCTGTCCAGCGATACATCTGCAATATCCGATCATTGTCTAATTTCGTCAATTAAAATATTTGGCTAATACGAATGAGTTAAATACGTAAGAATCTCCAATGATGCAGCATTTATTTATTTGTCTTTTATCTAAAACGTAAGTCACAAAGACTAATGCAAGTTAATAGCAAGTAATAATGAATGCTGTATTAAAGATTACTTAATAGAAATTTCGATAAAACAATTAATTTCTTCCTTTCAAAAATATTAAAAAAGATATGATATATACATTATCATAGAAAGAAAATGCAAAATTTTTCAATCAACCGAACACATTATTGCGAATAAAAGATACGTTGAAAATGTGATATTGATTTTTATAGTTGAACAAAGATATTTGCAAGAATAGATGGCCGTTTTTATCAAATTTTTATCAAATTCCTTTACCTTGTTAAATACTTCAAGATTAATTAAACCATACCATCCTGAATACAACGTCTCCTTAAAATTTGTATTAAACGTACTTAATTCGTAACGAAGATTGCCGGTAGTAACGTAAGGAAGCACTTGTCCGAGATCATTTCTAGCTATCTGCAAATAAATAATGTTTCTTCCACCCGGTTGCTTTTACGTCGAGGGCGTATCTTACATCGTTGTTAAAGCCGTATCTTCGGAAGCGTAAATGTTGCAGCAAAGCGTTGATGCTTCAAAGTCGAGTTCGCAGCACGAAAAACGCTTTGCATTGCGATTACGGATTCCGAACCGGAAGTACCGAAGCCGGAGGCTAGACGGAAGGGATTATTCCAGCAGTCGCGTTTGCGTCACACGTGTAATTTCACGCCAGAGCTTTAAATTCACAGATTCAAACGACCTTTAACATCTGCTAAATAAAAGAGTTATTCAATGATGGAGATGACACGTCGAAGAGGAAATGAAATTTTAATAATACGATGAAAAGAAGCACTCTCCTTGCTTGTACTCCAGAGTTTGATTCTTTGAAACTTCTTTAAAATTAAATATAGTTCATGCGTTAAAGATCAAGCAATGAAAAACGCGAATAGAATAATTTACATGTTGTTAGAAATTATTAAGAATCACTAGAAATTTCTATAATATGAAGGGGCTAAGAATTCGAATGGTATAAGTCAGTATACTGTTTGCATAAAACAATATGTGTTCTACGTTTATTTATTATAAAAATTCGGTACATTTTCCCAAGTCTTGAAAAGGTATCGTGGCGGAGAATTAAATTATTTAATTATGAAACTAAAGGGGTGATACTTTTAAAAGTCGAAATACGTGGAAAAATTCGAATTCTCAAAGTTTCGATTTTATAGAATTATATATGTTTGAATTTTTAATACAATTTCCAGTGTTTATAATATTGAGATATGTATAATTTCGTGTGCTAGACTAGATTAGCCGCGTAGTAGTGACACACGTATGCGAGTATGAGTGTATGGAAGTATGTGTGTGCACAGCGTCCCGAAAAACAAATGAATGCAACTGTTCCGTTGGCGGTACGGTATAGAAGATGGCAAGACAAAAAGAGTGCTGAGACGCCTGCAAATGTATATCGACGAAGATCCTGCAAATCGTTTATTAAATAAATCTAAAAATATTTTAATATAAATTCTAAGTGTAATCTTAGTGTTCTCTTACTTTTATTTCTGCGATTAAGATTCATAATTCTCAACATGTAGCTTTGTGAAAAATAATATCGATCAAAATATGATTCAACGGATTAGAATGCAAGTATATAGCTTCCTTTTAATTAAGCAGATTACATTAACTTCTTGTGCAGTTAATTTCATTTTCAACTTTTAACTGGTTCCAAAGTAAGTCCAGACAAGTACTATCGGATTACCTACATACAGAACAAACAGTTTCATGGCAACAAATTATCTTTGCTCTCTTCCTCTTGTCACAAGACTATAAAACACGGTAGATTCCGAAACAAACTAAAAAGAAACCATCTGAATTACGCGAAAAACGATTTTCTACTCTGGAGCGGGGCTTGAAACTAATTGATCAAAATCGTACAGTTCGATTATTCTGGAGAATAAATTTAAATCGTCGTGCACAGTGGTACTCTCGTTCGGTGGTCGAACGACAAAGAACAGTTATACAAACACGATAATCTGGAAGCATTTTCAAGTTCCAATTTTTCCAGTTCGATCGATACGTGCGGAAACGCGGCTGCTTCGATTTCTCATTTTATCGCCCCACTTGTACGAACATACCCACTCCTCTGTCGTTCTCCTCCGTTTTTACCTCACTGAACTGATTTACCGGATTTCGATCGCATTTCACGCAATTAGGGTCGTCCCTCGTTATCATCGTTATCATCAACATTTTTTACTTGCGACGGACAACGTATTAAGTGCTTTAGCACAGTGAATTATATCGGCGAAGTTTGTTCTTTCTTTCGAAATGTACACTTTATATATGTTGCACAGTTTACGCAGTTTTTGACATAAACATTTTCTTCTTCATGAAAAAAAAGAAGATTTTTTATGAATTTTTATTGAAATTATAATTACAATCTCGAATGAGAAAGCGAAACTATTTCAAGATCATGTAAAAAGGAAGATAAAATTCAGATATATCTAGATTAAATAATATAAACTTTCCGACCTAATCCTGTTTTCCATAGTGGTTAAATTAAAAAATTAAATTAATTACAATCTCGAATAAGAAAACGAAACTATTTCAAGATCGTGTAAAAAGGAAGATAAAATTCAGATATATGTAGATTAAATAATATAAACTTTCCGACCTAATCCTGTTTTCCATAGTGGTTAAATTAAAAAATGTATTAAATCTGAAGTAAACAATAGCTATTGCTGTGATATGTCGATTCTATACCAAATTGTAACAACTAAATATTTTAAATCGAACGAAGAAAAGTAGAAACAGCACCAAAAGGAGAAATATAAAGCTACACTGTTCTCAAATATTTCGAAATGGTATGTCGCAATTTTTTTTTAAATGCTCACCTCCACTTAACAATCCGTCCTTATAAAATTTCGAAAATCTGTCAAAAATTTACTCGAAAAAAACGAGGCGTGGAAATATAGAAAATTAGCTTCATTCGCGGCAGACTAACGACTACATACACGCTGCTCCACTCTTTCGTCCGAAGTTCTCGCGAAACAGAAAAATCCGAATTCGGTCAGTTGGCGGAAGCCGAGTCGAAGAGAGAAAAACCGTTTGAAATTGAATAGCCGTATGTGGGCCGCATAACCATTCGTTCCTGTCGAAATACCTTTCAGAACGACGCGTCATTCCGTCGAGAGTCGTCCGTGAAATCCAACGACTAGCACCGGCGCGTTTCACAGCTCCAAGTAAGATTCTGTGAAGCACGGTGTGCGCCACGAAACCGTCGATCCCCCCATGGGACGCAGCCTCGATTTTACCATCGAACCAACGCCGCATCAAATATTAGACTGCGAATAGTTGCGATAAGTGGAATGGCTATTGTAGCTGCGAAACACCTGCTCCGTCTCTAAACGAAATTCAGCAATATTCTTTCTTTTTTTTCTCTCTCTCGAGGAATCAACAACCAAGAAGGTCGACTCACTTTCATGAGAAAGTTGTAAAAAGAATAGGTGTACAGTGATACAAAGTGGACCACAGTTTTGGCAAGATATACTAATTACGAAACGAAGAATACTTCATTAATAGGAATAATGTTGTTCCTCAGAATTGCCGTAGCTACGTACAATGATATATTATAATCCGATTAAATCGATGTTAATGAATCTGGTGCTTGGAATTTCCAAATCATATAGAACGGTTTTATTGCTTGATAAACTCCTTATTTTCAGATTTTTTGATCTTTGAACTATGAGATAGGTCGTATTATCGCTTTTGATATTGATTTTAATTATAATGACGTTTTTAGATAAATATTGAAACTTTTGACATTTCTAAACCTTTGGTATTTTTAAATAGTAAATTTATCTGGTAGTAGATATGATAAATGATATTATAAGTAAATAATAGAACGCAAGGATATGAAATTTTGCAAAAATCTAGGAAACAGTAACGAGCAAACGAATACGAAAACGTAGGAACTCGAGGCGTTTAATTAAAAATCATATCTGTAAAGAGCTCTAAATAAACGTCGAATCGAATTAGAAGAAGGAAAGGAATTTCAAGTTTTCATGAGTTGAATTATTAACTCTTTATCGGAGGTGAACAAATACATTTTTAACGTTCGCTGGTAGGGAGAACCGAACGTCTTGCTTTCCACTCGAGCGAACCAGGAATATTGTATGCGTTATCGGGCACTGCATATTAGATTCGCGAAACGATTCCAACTAACTTATTCCCGATACGCCGTGTCGTGCGCTAAAAGACGTTCTTTGAAGCGATCGTACTCGAGGCAATATCTCGTATAGAAATGAGATGGAACGAAAATGTTCGGGAAAATTTTTACTCGTTTAATGGCTAACATGGAATAAGAGAGAGATAGAATCAGCTTTTGAGATCTCGAGGAAAATTTATTCATACGCCGATACTAACATTGAATTTACCAGTATTGAAATGTCGTCTTTAAGCGAAAGCTATTGCCAGATATTTTCTCTGTTTTTGGATATTGTTACCCAACAGTAGGTTCGAGATCCAGCGAAATGCTGGGAACTTATCGTAATGTATCTTTATCGCGTGGTACAGGTTGCTTTGAAACGCAGATGTAAATTTATTCTACGATTATGATACATTTTACCAGAAGATACAATAATTTCTACAAATTGTACGTTGTAGAGAAAACGATAAATTTGTGAATATTTATCTCCAATCTACTCGGGCCTAACGTAGCTGGCCTCTCTTTCCAAATAGAGCAATCCTTTTCTTTTAATGTTATATTTCGCTTGAACACTTCTATATGTATTTAAGACATTTAAAACGCTCAATTTGTATGAGATTATAAAAATGATATAACGAGATATTTACAAAAACGATTGACTACGGAAATATGAAACTTGCATGTACTCTGTGTCAGTTATATAACTCACCTCCTGTAGATGTAACGAAATTGAAATTAATCAATTAATTTTGGTTAGCAATTTAAGATTAAAAGTCCGTTACAATTACCTGTTTCTGTGCAGTTTCATCTCAAAGCATCTCATAAAGTATCCGTTATTAGCTAGAGATTTTTATTTAGAGCAAGGATATCAGCGAAGTTATTAGATCATGACGAGAAAAAAGGCTATACGTTTCGACTGCATTAACTTTTTTTAATTATTTAATATCGATAGCTACCATCCCTTGGAAAGTATCGACCTCTTACTTCGCGTTTCTTCCTAGCTTTTAATCTTTTCCTAACGTATAAAATCGTGCGAAAGTTGCCGGATCTACGACCGAGCGATACAGATCCGGAAATGGATTTTTCCGACTGTATCCAGAAGCACGATTTGTATTTCGAATTCAGTCACGTCTCTGTAAATTTTAATTCAACTGGATTCGATGCTGTTCATTTAAATTTTCTTAATTGAACTAACTTTAATTTAAACAACAAGATCATTTTGTGAACTCTTCGTCGATCGATTTTCTTCGAAAATTCAGGAGATCGCGATAACCGAATTAAGATAGACAATATGGTGCAATTAGGATATTTGTTCCATTAATGACGAGCAACATATCGCTAATAGAGATCACGAAAGCTTCCCAATAAGACAGCAAACCTGAATCAATGTTTTTAAAGAAACTGTTACAGTTTTTATAGTAATACTTGCTATAAACATTATTAAACATTCAAATTTTTAATACGTCATCTACTCTATGAATTTCTTCTGAAATTTTTCTGTGATTCAATTTTCAAATCGAAAACGCCTACAGCTAATTCGTTTGAAAGAATATTTTTCTTTCAACCCATACGACTTCCAATTTTCGAGATATTCTAAAAAATACAATTGCAATCTTCGAAGTAGAAAATTGTTTTCACATTGGAAGAAGACCAATCTGGACGTACGGAATACCACTATGGGGGACAGCAGCAATGAGCCATATAAACAAAATAGAGACAGTACAAGCTAAAATTCTTAGAACAATAGTAAACGCCCCATGGTACGTTAGAAACGAGGATATACGGAAGGACCTGGGAATACCAACGGTCAAAGAGGAAATTAGCAGACACGCAGGAAAATATAAAGAAAGAATAGGAACACACCCAAACCGGTAAACTGTGGAAACGATCAACACCTCAAACATGGATAGAAAACTGAAAAGAAAACACTCAGCAGACCTCACAAAGGACACAACCTAACAAACACGAAGATGGTGCAGCCACCCACATGATAATCTAAAAAATTCTACCAAATGTCCAAACTGGACAAATTGTAAATGTAAACAATTAAATAAAAAAAAAACATTGGAAGATCGCCAATTGAAAAAGAAAGTACCACGTATTCTTCGAATCTATAAATTCCACTAAATTCTCTATATATATCGTACGTATTTGTTGCGTTCCTTTCTTGTTAAAGGATAATAAATATTCATCAAAACGTACGAAGTACGAACTTCTTTGTATAATAAATGGTGATTATGTGTTGTCTAAAAAAATGAATGCACCATAAAATTTACCACGAAAGTAGTACACTGATGAAATATGTATGTTAAAGGAATATTACTCGGCAATAGCGTCATTTGAAAATTTTAGGGGTTAAATATTTAGAGAGTGTGTGTAAGGGACGAATGGAAAGTGGAGAACAAACATTAAAGCCACCCAGATCCGAGTAGAAAAAATATTGGAATGCAGAAAGTAGCTGCGTTACCACAGTGCATTCAATACATTATATTAAAATTCACTAAACTTTTCCATATAACCACTATAACAGAATCCTATTTGCATAAGGTTTCTATAAAAAAAAAGTCTCGTTCGTGGTAATTTTAGCAACAACCATCGTTGATAACATAACTTTTCGAAAATAAAAATATCTAAGAGAGAGTCGGTTTGCAATGGCAATAATAATACCACCATTGCAGTTTCATAATAACTTCACAAAATTAACAGTTACATTATGCATAATACAGTAGCAATCTACTTTAATATAACGATATATAAATATATATATATAATAAAATAACATGCCACATTGTTCACATTTAATACGTGCGCCACGTTCCATTGTATTAAAATATACACTGCGTTAAACTTTATAAATACATACACTGCGGACATTTATGCATATGCACGTTTTTATACGCGCACCAATGAAGTAGAATCTGATGAAAAAAGCTTCGTTGGGCGACTGAGAAAGATTACCGTAAATAAAGTTAAAGTTGTGACCGATGCAAACAATCTTAAAAAAAAAAGACAAAAGGAGGAAAAAGGAAAAGAAGAAAGAAAATATTGTACTACTGTACTATTACAATAGAAATCCATAGCCTGTTTCACCAAGCAACTCCTACCATCGAATGAGTAATAATAAATTGTATAAAAATCCTCAGAATCTCACACAGTTCCAAAGCACCACTCTCTAAGTTTCGCAAGGTATTTCCAACGAATACATCATCCTGATAACGAGTGACAACGAATGGGTGGCAAAGAGGGCCAGCCGGTTAACTATACGTCAAAATCGTTACGGATCTCGATACAACTAAAGGCAACAAAGCTGCTCTTCCATTTCATGCTGAATTTCGCAATTCCTTCGAAAAGGGGGAATATGCCGGTAACGTGGTGCTCGCCAAGCACAGGTTAAATCAGGGGAAAGAAGCAAAGATCGGGGTATATTTTATCGGGCTGTCCGTCGCATTCCCCCTAAAGCGATTTAGATTACCTATTCCGGATTTCTGGCGGAGCCAGCATTACTCGAAGCTTTCTTGGTCTACCTGTACGCCCGACCGAAAGCAGATTACCGCTGAAAATGCTTTTTCGTCCCGACCGCGTCAACGGTGGCCAATAAAACTTGCAACCAGCCCCTACCACCAGCAACAAAACGAGCGACGACTAGAGAGAAAAGAAACGATGGAAAAAGGAGGAGCGAAAGGAGGTCAATGAAGGATGCAAGAACGTCGACAACGATGATTAGCGAGGTAGGACAAGTATTATGGCTCCGAAAGTTATTTAGCATGGCGTAGCGGACGACGAAGTCTCCTACAAGCGATTACTACGTAAGGTTTGCAACTGCAAGTTTGAAATTATCTTACAAAGTGAAGCTACGTAAAGTATCGGCGTATTATTTAATCATTTAAACATACTCAATATTCGTTTAATATAAACATTCGTAGAATTCACGATTTTCTATGCATCTTTAGTTTTATGATACGATATGGTAGGATTTTATCGTTGCTATAAAATTGTTTGAAAATGTAATTTTTCAAAATTTCAATAAAAGTGCTGGATTATCTGCGAGAGAAATCCAAGCTATGAAGAATTTGGTCTACATACCGGTTCTTTTGAATTAAATAGCTTTTTGTCGTGCTGCTAAAGGTCCTCCGTAATATGGAACGCGTTAAACGAAAGGATCAATTTTGGTAACGAGCGAAATTATCGATTCCTGAGACCCGACTAATGAGGTTAAATGTCACTTGAATAGCTTGGAATGTTTAAATTTGACTTTACTTAAGAGTTCGATTGATTCGTAGATTTATTTTTATAAAAAGACAGTATAGACGAAAATGTGCAAAAATGTTAATATGTAATTAATTATCCGTTTCTCTTACACGAGTAAGAATTTCAAGTACAGCTGAGAATTAGAAATATAAATTTCATCACAATGTCCAACGCTTAATATCGAAATAAATGATTTGATTCCGATATCGTTGCAGTCGATAGATGCACGACATGAGAATTCCTAAGAAAATTCGCGTAAAGTGTGGAAACAGTAAAATGAAAACAATAATTTCATTGCATACTGAAAAATATATAAATAAATATTGAGAAATACAATGGGATTACAAGGTTAAAAAAAAATAGGAGGAGCAATAAAAATTGTAGATCGAATTGGATAATAAAATCGAATTATAGCGTTGAAACATATGTATTCGTTTATATTCCTTGCACGCATCTATCGGTTTTATATTTCCTTTTTTATTATTTACGACGATAACCTACAATTTTAGTAAAAGTTCCGTTTCATATGGCTATTACATCTTCAACGTGCAGATTTTCATAAAATTATTGAGTTTTAATATCGATTAATTGTATATTAAGTAATAAACAATTCATTTCACGCTGCGTACAGAAGACCTATGAATAATGTATTTTACATTTGTTTCTATAATTTAAGCGCCCAACGAAGTCAACCTTCCCAAACGAATAACGATTTATCATAATAACGATATAAATTTGTTATCCTGTTTGAAGAGTTTGCGGCAAATAGGATTATTTATTTCGAACAATGTGGGTGAATATTTGTTACAATTGGCGCTGATAATTAAGCACGGCCATAAATAATTCTGAATATTTCACAATCATCCCAATCTCATTTTATAGGATTTCCTTTTTTTTCAATTTCAATTACTTATTTTTATCATTTTAACATTTTATCTAATACAACGATTGAAACGATATCGATCTATCCAAAAACCATCGTCCCCCAAATCAAAGTTCCATCGATCACGAAAACATGCCACGACAAGAATTCGATATTAAAAATTTTCATCAGAAACCTTTTTAAATTTCTCTATTTATCCTTGGTCCTTTACATTCGCGAATCGTCTGTCTTTCAAAGCTTCCTGCTGCCAACCTGCGCTACATAAATCAGAATAATTCAAATAACCATCGACACTCGATAATCGAAAGTCCATTTCCAATTACTGTTGGCGCCGAATTCTACGGCCGGTTGTCGATGAAACTGAAAATTCTTTGCACATTGCGCGCAAACCACGGATTCCAGAGGCGAGAGAAACCAAAAGGGTCAGCGTAGCAAACATTTATCTGGGTCAGCCAAACTAGCAACTCGAACAAGGAAAGCCGCAGGGTTGCATCGAACGAAAATTCCACCGGTTCCTGACAAGACGAGAAAACCGTTCTGAAGAGGGGTGGCGCTCGTAAAACGGGGACATATCATCTTGCTACCCGTACGTTCGCTAAAACGATTTGCATTATCCTGTTCCAACCTTTCCGTGGAATTTTTGTCGAGGACAATTTCTCCCGATCGTGTTCTACATTTACCAATGACGCATTAGCCGCCATAGGAATAAGATGAAGGCAAAAAGATTTATTATCCTGCTTTTATTATGAGTAATACGTCACTCTTGACGTTTTGCGTACGGATATATTTTTTTTATACCTGCTTCTGTGGTATATGAAATTTTTCTCTTTTTCGTACTCAGCCATTTTTAAACTTTCTTTTTTTAGTTCCGTTTTTCACGAGTATTCTGGCGTTAAGATGACAATGACGAAACTTTATGATTGATACGTGTCGGGATTATGCGTATGAAAATGTGAGGCGAAGTTTGTAGTAAATATAGAGATATATAGTAGATTGTTATAAAACGTGCGAGGTAGGAGAATATTTATAGACGTCAAAACGATGTGAAAAGTTTCTGTAGAAAAATGTCGTTTGAGGCTTATCTCTCAAAACAGAAGCGATAATATTTTATGCTGGAAATATACTGGTATCAATGAATCAACTGATGAATCTTTCTGTCTATCTCATTCACTTCGTGTTTTCCATGCTAAGATCAACGGAACGAAATAAATGACACAAAATATGGATGGAATTTCGGGTATAAAAGAAAATTCTATAAAATATCCTTCGCGTATTATGCGAGAAAAAATTTCTCCCTATATGCATTCGCTTTTTACTTTGATTTCTTGTGTATATTTTCATATGTCGATACATTTTATTCTTTAAAAGAATATCGCAGCATTGAACAAGGAATTTGTCACTGTTTCCATGAAAACCTTTGGAAGCTTAAATTGGAAACCGTAACGTGATACAATGCAAATAATATCAAACGAGTATATTTTGAGTTAATGAAATACTACTTGCTCCAATTTACTCTTTTCTGTTGCGAGAATCTCTCGATTGATAAAACTCTTCAAAATGAATTTGTTCGAAATGCTGCAATTCGCGAAGTTCTTTTTACCAGATTATAGCTTGTAAAATTAAAATTCAGGCTTTTCTGATAGGTGGTCTGTAGTTAAATGTTAAGTAATGTAAGCTAAGCTTTTGTAGTCACTCACGGCGGTTACGACGCAACGATATCATTTGTGAGTCAAATACGGTTATGCTCGTATCGATACTCGTACACCTTCGTTTTCCGCGCAAAGCACAAAGCTACTCGTAAACATTTAACATAAATTTCGTAACGTATCATTAAGCTAGGCACTTGGGTAAGTTCGCCTCGATACGGTGGGAATTTCAGATCCAGGAAATATTTCTGAAGCATGCGCGAGCATTTATCACGCGAGCGAACCCTTCGAGACGATTGTGCCGCATTCTCCGCAGGAAATTTGATGGGAAGATACCGCGGAGAAGGTATACAAAAGGAAAACGCGGCTCAGTCTCGACGACCGTGCACTTCATGACCCACTGTACATTTTATTTACTGCTCTTTATCGTATCTCCATCTCCACCCCTATTTCTAGTCGTTTCTTTTTGTTTCCTGGCGATATCACAGCGTACCATAGAATTGAAATATAGAAAATCAAACGCGTATTCGGTGTCATAAAATTTGATGAAAATCACTCGGCAGTGAGCCAATTTGAAGAAATTCTATTCTTCTCGTTTTTCATTCTCGTTTGGTTTCAAGCGAAAGAAGGAATTTTAACGTCTTAAAAAAATCCTTAATATAACATCGAAACGAGAAATTATACGTATTAATAATAATTCTTCCTTACGTTTCTCAGACACGAGGAAAATCTTATTTTGATCGGAAACGTTTAAAAAGATGTAGGAAAATTAACTCGTTCTTTGTGGATTCGATTTTCGTTACGTATAACGGAACAATTTTTTAATTCTTAAATGTCAAATAGGATGTATTTCATGCCGTTAAATTATTCTGCTAATTCCTCATTTTCTAAAAATTGTGAAAGATTTTTCTTTTACAAGGAAGTTCGAACAACGAGAAAGTCAATAAGCCGATGAACGACGACGTAAGAGAATTATTAATCGACAAGATGCAAATTTAAGAAAGTTCGATTTTTAACACTCGTTTAACAGGCAATGGGCGTGTAGCTTGTTCGATCAATTGAAAATCAATGTACTTCTTTCCCACAGAAAATAAATTCAATTGTTAAATGCTTTATCTCGTTAAAGATTAAAAGGAAGAAATTACCGTTGGACGAGAAAAAACGGTATTTCATTTTTTCTCACCAGTGATTTTCCATCGACGGTATAGTTGTCTAATTACAATCGGAAAACGGTCGCAACGATTCTATATTGCACCTCGATGCAATATCGGACATAAATGAACATTATAATTAGCGCATTGCGTCAAAAAATTAAATCTATCATTGTACGTGCAACGCACACATTGTTGGGAATGAGGTAATTGAAATAGGAAATCGCTGAGGGAGGAAGATTTAAATCTCTTGTTTAATTGAACTCATTTTGATCACGGAGCAATTTTGAGCTCGCATTTATTTCGTAAATTGCCCCGACGTTGCGGTTATATTTTCGAATAAATCTGAGAAATCATTAATATCCATTCATTTGAGTTTCTCTAACTTTATATAATATTTTATATACCTGACGGGATTTTAAAAAAACAAAAAAAAAAAGAAAACAGAAAAGAAAAGAAAGAAGGAAGAGAAAAAATATCAATCGAGCAAATTTTGATCAAATGGAATTAAATTTTCGAGAATAGAAGTGATCGATGTAAAAAGCTTCGGTAAATATCTATAAGTAAACCTTGCAAATTTTATGATACTATAATATAGATATATTATGTAATAAATTTGTAATAACGTAAATAACGTAATAAGTAACGTAATGTGTATAATGCGATATTATATAGTAAATATTGGATATTAAATCTATTTACAGCATGGAAACAATTCCGTTATTATTATTTTTCTATAACATTATATAAGTACCTATTATCGTGTTCCAGATTGTAGAGTATTTATAAAAATATCGTGAATAAATGTTTTTCGATAATTTAAAAAAATTAGGTCGTTCTACTTCAAAGAAATTCTTCGTGGGAAATGATTCGATTCTGTTTGAAAATAATTGTGGAATTCGCTCAATGATGTCGACACTGAATCTCGGCTTACAAGAAATGGCGACTGCGATTCATTAACTTGTTACAAAGCAGCGACGACCGTGGTAACGAAGTTTAGCTCATTTAATTTCCTCCCCCATAATTGCTTCTGCAGACATTGGTTCTCTTACTTTCGAATATCGGGGCTTACTTTCAAATTAATGTTATTTGTGCTCTCGTCGACTTATTCTACAACTTCTTAGGACAAATTAATTTAAACGGCAATGATGGTTTCTTAATTGCTAACTGTAGTTCTCTGTGTTACGTTAGCGAAGCTGCAAGTTAAACCGTAAACTGAAACGATGTCGAAGAACCTTTTACGTAGAAGTTCATTTTTCCATTTATAAATGCAACGTCGAATAGCGTTGGATATTTTAAAAAGAGTTAGCTGAACGTATGATATTTAAAATATAATTTACCATCTGTCGCGTGCTTTTGTGAAATTACACGTATTTTTTGGAAATTCCTTTGAGATAAATTTTGCAGAATGAATCTGTTTGAATTAATTATTGCAAAGACCACGCATTCTTTCAGCAAACCGACAGTGTATTACAAAAAAGCACGGTAGTCCGAGTAAAGGTTCTTGACTCCTTTTAACTTTCATCGATTTGGTTCTGTCATCAATCATGGACGTCACACGTATTCCCATACGTAAAAGTTATAAAAGCAAACATACGTCCTGACAACCCATTGTGTTCCTCGTTAAGCATAAAAATTGAGAAATATCACGTGAATGACGTTAATCAAGATAGTTGTAATAACTGCGGCTGGAAAGAAAGCACGAAACGCGGACGCAAGTTAACGCAGAGACGCGTAATTTCGCTGAGAATTAATCGAAATAAATCATGGAAAATTTATTCGTGCGATACAAGGGTGCAGGATCGTTCGTTATACCGTCTTTTCAACATTGCGATTAATGTCTTTTGCTCGTACTATTAATATGCGTCTACGAATTCATATGAATAGTCAAAATATGAATCGGATTTTAATTAATGCTTTAAATTAACATTGGTACTTTCAATGTTAAAATAACACAACTTTCTTTCATAATATTTTATAGTAATATATACAACAATAAAGCCATATTTTATATAATATCTTTACTTGTGACTAAAAATTATACAATAAAGGATTATATGAAATTTAGTATAATTATAGTAAAAGTATCGCATGTACAAAGGATAGACCGTATCACTTAGCGTTCTTCAAATATCAGCGTAAAAGAAATATGAAATTGTAAAAATTGGAATAACATGAAAACTATGTAAACGAAAATGTATCCTATGTGATAAACAAAAAAAAAAAAAAAAAAAAAAAAAAAAATATTTACGTTTCTACTTATTTGCAGATAAAACATTTATTCAAAATATATGAAAGTACTGCTTTGGGTTATCGGCTTATGTTTATTCGATTTTTTCGATTTAATCGATGTTTTGAAAGAGGATTTGTGTTTAAATATTGAAAGATCTGTTTACTATGCAAAAGTAATTACATGCACTGAATACTACGTATCTATAAATTTAACTTCGTAACTTTGATTTTAGTTAAAAAAAAAAACAAGTCCCCAACCATGGAACAAATATAAAGCTTATTTTCTATTTAATCATCTCTATCGAAACTCTGTGCTACTTTATTTTTCATAAAATCAACTTTTACTTGTTAGAAATCAACGTTAATTTCGAACGATCGATTCTAATTACGTTAAGAAGAAAACCAAAGAAGAGCGAATTTCGATATCACAGAACTTGAGAAAAATTGCAAAATTTACTCTAGACTCGCACAACCCTCGTATTAAAATAAACAATTCACTCGATAGACGAGTTACGCAAGATTGGCGTGTTGGAAATCAATCAGAAATCTTTACCAATACTCGATACTAATTTATCTCTTACTGTGTACTCTTTTTTCATACAACTGAGATTCTTCTTTGGTATTTATCGTAACTTCGTTAACTCTACGATCCAATTCATCGTATAGATAGCATATATATAAAAGTGCATTACATACAATATCCAACTCACCATAAAAAACGGTGCGAACCAAAGCGCATCTTGGACGTAACTCTAAGCCACTTTCTGCACCCTTCCATCAAAACTAATTTCCAATATTCGTTGCTCGACTCGGCACGAGTCTACGTTTCGCGTGGAGAAGCTTCCGGGAACGTGGTCCATGAGCGTGAAGGATCAGGTCGCAGTTCGCGTGCTGATCGAAAAATAATGCTGTTTCGCGACAACGGTATTACCCTACCGGTGGTCTTCGCCGTGATGCGATTACAAAGTTGCCAGGCGTCGTTCGTAGTTTACATCGAACATTATTAATATGCATGAGCGAATCTTACGAGCCGTGTCTCGTGTAACCACCACGGAGATTTACGCGGACGTGGAATGTGTCGCGAGTCTCGTAGACACGCGGACGTTTGCACCGCGTTCGAGAACGAATTTTCCCGCGTTTTCCTGATTTTCCTTCGTTTCATAGAAATATCGGTATTCCCTGGATGGAGCCGTGGTTGGAATTCCAACGTGCCCCATAGTGATAAATAATACTGCTGGCAACCTCTCGGTGTTTTATGTATTCGAATGCCGATGGCCGACGGCCATTTGTAAGCGCCGCCGCGAGACGTTCGCCGGTATAGAACCAACTTCCAAGTTTACTCGATCGATCGACTCTTGATTAATTTTTCGAATTACTACGGCTACGTTGAGCCAGCCCGTTCTTTATTCACATTAGACGGATCGATCCTGCGGTGGATTATTTATGAGGATTATTTACGCGTCTTTCGTTTATTAAAAATCGCTATTGCGATCATTAATGCTACGACTATCAATTAGTTTTAATCTACGCGTCAAAAAAATTAAGAAAATACGACAGACTATGTTTGTTAAAAAATTCATTAATTTAAAATATTAAAAGTAAAAAGATAGAAGTAAGAAATGAAACTAAGTGTATATATATAACATCAAGATAGGAATTCGGGATTTAAAAATACCTGCTTAAACTGCGGTAAAAAAATTACAAAAAGTATTCGCTTTGGCCCAATTCCTCCGAAGAATGTCATAAAACTTTGTTCTTGTCGAAAATCCTTAACTTCGTTGTAACGTCTGCGAGCGTAACAAGACCATGAAGGAACGCATTAACGATTACGTAGGTGATGCAACTTTAACTGGATTGTACATGGTCGAATTGCGCGAATCGCCTTGCATCAGGCTAAAGCGGCAACCACAATTTCCGGAATTTTTAAACGAAAAAGATTAACAACGCACAGCGATGGATCGCTCGAGTATCACGAGAAATGAACCTCGTAATACGTGGACATCACTGAAAATAGTAAATTTGGTTGGGGTCTATGGAAACGTTCATCTCTTTAAGTAAATCTAATATAGATTATTTGTCAAGCTTGTTTCTTACGTAAGTTTTAAGAGTAACCATCTTCTTTTCGAATAGTTTTTTCTTTCGTATCACTGATGCAAAATGAAAGTTACGCGATGAACGGAACAATATCAGTTCCACGTAAAATGCAAATTAATTAAAAATACTCAATGTGTTCATTTAATATCGTTTTACATGCCATATATTATAATTCCAGTACATCGTTCGATATGATTAATTAGTTAACGAGTTATTAACAATAATAGAAAAACTACAAACAGAAATGAAAATATAAACGAAATGGCGGTGATTTATTTATTTTAATGAAGAGATATCGAATTTCATAAACATGCATATATAATTAACATTGAAATTAATATTTATAAAATTGAAATGCTTTATTATATCTCATATCATACCCAGCAGCCGTCTTGATACTTTTACCACTCTATTATTTACATTAGAAAATCGATCTTCGAATGCACTTTACTTCACAGATCTATTCAAACGATTTAAAAGCAAAGATTCCCGCAAAGATTCCATGATATTGCTCTTAAAATTTCAAATTTCGTCTAAATATATTTCAAATAATTTTCCCTACCTGTATTACAGTGTAAGAAATATACATTTTCCTTAATTATACACGTACTCGCGATATATCATAAAATTGATAACGACACTCGCATATAATTGATACTCTGAATCGGCAAATGTCATCACATCGATAAACATCATTCAATAATAAACCAATGAAATCGACCTACCGTAAAAAATGCGCGAGAATTCAGCGCAGGGCACGTGGCCGCCACGAAAAGGAAGTTTCTACTCACATGTTTAGTGGCAGTGTAGCCGGTGATCTGTTGAAGCTTGCTGCTGACCATCTTCGTCCCCGGTTTCGTCGGTTTCTCGCTCTTGTGCCATATACCGATCACACCCGTGATTATCAACGCCACTAGCGTAATGATACCGATCAACAACGACAGAGTCACGATTTTGCTACGGGGCGATATTACCATTGCCATTTTTCCTCGTCTTTCGGACTATCTCCCCTTCCTTTGGGTATCTTACTCGTTCACCAACACTTTGCCAACACCGAATCGGTTAATCCGAATATTTCAACGAACAGTTTCCAACCAGTCTAACCAGATGGAAAACGATCAATCAATTAATAACTTCGATTAACATCAATATATCATTTATGTATATATATAATATATCTAGGTATATGAATATATATCTCTCTCTTTGTTTCTTCTTTTAGGGGAATAGGAGCGGGGACTAACTAGAATATTCCTCTCTCATACGGCCATACATCAGTGCCGACAACGATTTTCAACTAAGGCTGCCGCTGTTATTATAACTTTATCACGTCCTCGTACTCGAATATCGACGACGTGTCAGCCGAGTCCTCGTGCACCCTCCTTAAAGTCATCTGGCAGAATGTGACTCGTTCTCCTGGCTCGATTTTCCAAGATCGATCGTACGATCTTCCACAGCCTCGCCTCTAACCACCACCATCAACGCTTCGAGATTTTCTCTCGGACCGCTGTTTCAAATTTCTTTCTCTTTCTTTCGGAGATCCCGTTCGCCGTTCGATTCGATGTTCCTTCGATTCAGCTTCCGCTCCAAGAATTCTCTTTGGAGACCTCGCTCGAAGAGGATGAAGAAGAGGACTCCGTTTGCCTCGTTGCGTTTGGTCGGTCCTATGTTTAGCAGGAACTCGTCAGTCCTCCGTCCATGTCTCGCACTTTCCGAGCTTGACTCAACTTTCTCCAACGTACTATCTCGATCGCTTGTCACACGTCCGGTTTCGCTTTCGGAAATTTCGCGACGAATTACGGAAATTTCTCCAGGATATATCGCTCACCGCGGATACCACGATTCCACTACGGCTCAACCCTCTACGGAGTTGGAAGAGGTCAACAAGTTTAACACGCTTTCGAGAACTTGGTCGACGAGGGACTCGCTCTTCTTCGAATTCCTTAACGTCGTCCTTCGTAACCCCGCTCCTTCGTAATTTCGTCGAGCACTCTACTTCGTACGGTGCACCCGGTATACACTCGCGACAGCCGATGGTTACGCATTAAAGCGATCCTCTTCGTACCTGTCTATCCGATAATCTTGCGATGACTCTTTTCCGTAACTTTCGTGTACGTTTCAGTTTCTGATCGTTCTTCTAATTTTTCGTCACGGGGAAGATTCTTAATACTGATCCGAGTATAACAATTGAAACTTCTTTTTCTTACGGTTCTTTTTCAACGCGTTAAACTAGCTTCGCCCAACCTTCTTCCGAGGAAACGCTACTATACGCGTGCAAGATACCGAGACGCGTCAGACATTTTTTCAATTCCATAAATTTCCCTCCCGTGACGAGAAAGCCTTACGAAGAAACAGGTTTCCCGGCGCACGAAACTCCAACAACCTTCTTATAGACTCAATAAACAAAACCCTATCCCTCCACATCGGTTCTCCTCTGTCCCGGAGCAACCTCTCTCGGAAACAGCCGTGTTCTCCAAGCACTTGAGGCTCGAGCGATCACAAGAGCAGACACAGAGTTTCCCGTTCCGAGTAACAACGTGCTCTTTTTTTTCTTTTGCCTTTTCTATCCTACGTCGAATTCGTATTCATTTCGACGCGAAGGAAGAAACGTTCGATGGCGTTCTACCGTGGCTCCCAGCGAAACACGATGCACACTTGCGCGGATCAACAAGTTTAACGGTCGCGAGGGGTCAACAACAACGAGTTCCGATAAATTCGTCTGAATAATCAACAATAAACTTCTCCGGGGAATTGTTTCAGCAACGAGATACACCGGAGAATACCTTCTATATTACACGGTTGCCCTCGGTCGTTCGAGGATTCGTTTAACGAGGCCTCCGGAAACGAGAAGCCTCGGAAGACTCTCTTCAACGATCTTCGATCCCTCGTTCGTGTTCCCACTCCTCGTCGTCCTCGTTTCACCGTGGCCTTTCAGACCTGCCTCTCTTGGACTGCACCGCCGTCGATTCAGGCGGCCTCTAATCGCCGTGGAAAGTCATTTTCCTAGATGTTATGAAAACAACCAGACGTCACGAATTTTCCGACTGCAGAGTTAATAGGGATTCGAGAGACCTTTCGATGCAGCTTCAAAGACACGTCTCGGTGGATTGTTGCGAGAAAATAGGACCATTCTCGATGAATCAAAAGCTACGTGAGCGAAGGATTTACGATGTTTAGAGAAGTTTTGTCAGCGTGGAAAATTGTGGTCGGATTGGTGGATGTTTGCGGTGAATGTTTGACACAGAATTAATGCTTCCAGCGGTAAATATTCGAGACGCGAACATTTACTATAGAATATGGGTTGCAATGATTATCATTATTGATCGTTGTTGTGCACAATGTTTTGTACACGATGCAAAATACCAATTTGATATTATGTATACAGTTGGGGATAAAAGAAGGTTATAAAACTGACATTCGAGGATTTTGATATCAGAAACTTTTGTACTAGATATTTTTTAATACGTTGGCGACGATACATCGTTCTTTATGTCGCGCAGTTTTGAAACTTTCTATGGTCATTAAGTTACTCGTTTGATTTTCCACTTTATGAAAGTTATGTAAACGCAGGAAGGATGTTAATTGTAAACAAATTCTAGAGATTTTTAATTGAAAGTTAGACTATCCCTAACTTTAATAAACGTAACGAAGTTAATTTTCAATTTGTGTATCGAAAGTTCGACGGCTACTACGGCCAGAATATAATGAGACGATATAATTTGGTAAATTGCTTGTTCTTTACAGAAGTTGGCCATCGACGTAAACTGTCCTAGAATGAGAATTTAATTGCTCGAAGAATCGCTATTCTCTTTACTAATTAATCAACATTGTGGTCTTAGCGAATAAAATTGATAACTTGCCAAGTGCATTCGCTAATAGGGATATACTTCGAGGCGTTAATGAAGATAAATCTTCTTTAAAGAAAGTTTTTTAATAATCCTTCCATTTTTTATCTACCTAGAGAAAAATATATCCTCCATTTACAAAAGTTATATTTCTGACAAATTACATCTTCCTTTTCAGACATACCACGATCTTCGAATTTTTTACTGGTCAATCACGCTGCTATTTCGATAGATAAAGAAAAACTTTAGCGTAAAGTCGAAGCTTTATAATTCTTTCACTTTGGCTCTCGAACTTACAAATATTCTAAACAAATTGATATATTTTCCATCTGAAAATGGTAGAAAAAAATTCGAGTTCCTTGTATACGTATTTGTAAGTTTCTACGATACGAGTCACAAATAAATCTCTACATCCTTCGCTTCTTCGTCTACGAAAGGGTATGTAAAACTTCTGGGCACAATTTTCCAATATTGTATCTGAAAGTTTCTTTCGTTCGAACGTCCTTAGCTTCGAAAGTATTAGATTGATCCGAGAATTGTATAGATCATATGACGTGGTTCTATAAATCATATAATTTGGCTCTACAAATCCCAGGTAGCTGAAATATATGTACGTTATAACTATCGAAATATAAGATGCAACAAGATGTTATAATGTTGCTGGAAATATTAGTTTGCTGTCGAGAATTTGATCCGTAAATCCGTGGACAAATTGCATCTTATTGGACGAGATTCAGTTATAAAAATGTGCGATAGTAGCAGCTTTCACAGTCTTTTGGTAGATCTTCGTGAAACTTTTTCACGGGAATAAATACGATATTGAAAACTTTGGTTGCAAAGAAAAGATATTTCATAGACGAATATAAAGGAAGAATTCTTTATTCTTTATCGTTAATAATAAAATATTTGTAAGATACCTATAAGATCATAAGATAAAAAGAAGAAGAATATTTTCTATCAAAATGTTTAGTTGGAAGAATATTTTAATAACAGAATCGATTTGCCTTTTGAACGATTCTCACGAACAATTCTCTGAGATATCTCCAAGATTGAAAAACAAAAATCGTCTTTTTAACTCGTTCACGATTAACAGTTCGCTTCGTCAAATCGAAGAAAACGCCATTCGGTTAGTAGAACATCCCTTGCGCGCTGAAAATTGCAGGGCGCGAAACACCACGAACTAAACGCGAATTAGCGGCATGGAATCACGGCGGGACGTGTTGGATCTTAAACACTGGGATCAATTTTCCCGGGTGTTATCGCGGTCACACGGTAACAGCATTTTCATTCGACGAACCTCGTCCGTTAGCAGGCAACGCTATTTTCATTTTACACGGTAAAATGCACGGGCGAACGCGGTCGCGAATGTTAATGCGGCCGGTATCGAAGGACGTAATGAAAATGAGGAACGCATTAGGCTATTTGGACCAGGTTGAATTTCGACCACGCTGATTCGTCCCTGTGTCGTAAATTCATGAGAATTAAGTGTAAATAATGTACAAAGTGTACGTTGATTTAATCGTTAAATAATTTTTTAAATAATCTTGGATAAACAGTGGAAGAATATTCGAGACATTCGGAGAAAAACCTCGAATTATTGTTATTTGAGGATATGTATTTTAAATGCATACTGTATGCCATTTTACATGTAATATAATAAAATTATGAGCAGAAGCATCCGCAATAATTTTAATTCTGAATGATTAATTTTCAAAGTTTGTATATTTATAGTGATTTCATTGTAATGTTTAATTGATTTTTCTTTCAGAAATAAACTACGATTTACGCGATACGATTACTCGGCAACGTCAAATATTAAATGCTGTTCAATTTCTATATTGATAATAACAACTTTTTAATCGAATTTTGTTACTTCATCGCGGGTAAATTTAATTTCAGGGATCATATTATCTTATCACTGGAATATACGTACTGATCAATAGGATTATTACCATTCTTTTAGCAAATTCAACATTGTAAAACATTTTTCCATATTCGTTACCATTTCTCATATTCACTGGTAGAATAAAAGTAGCATGAAACGCGACGTGTCTAAACACGATTGATATTCAGATTCAATACTTCATGTCCTAAACATATTTCGATAGCTTTCAACATTATCCATAAAACTTTTAATCTATTCGGAATTATATTTCCTATAATATCTATCTTAGATTAAATCAATTGTATCGAATTTAAATAACAGGGTAAGAGCATCCTATTAAATTGCATTAAATTCCATTGTACTTGATGATACTTATTAAATATTTAATTTTCCGTCTTAACCCCTTAACCTACGATTTACGTTCGAGAATTTTGGTCCGAAAACATAAACAAGCTATTATATATTGTATTATATATTATATTTGGCCCGATCATCGTACTACGGGCTATGCCCGTAGTTGTAGGTTAAGGGGTTAATTCAATGTTCTTCTTTTATTATCCGGAATGTGTAGATTAGCATATTTGAGATATTATCACGTTTATAAAAAGCTATATTCATTTTTCGTTACATCTTACGTTTTCACGGTGTAATTTTTTTCAATTAAATAATTATTATTACTAATATTTGCAATACTTGCAAAAATTTAAGTTTCGACAAGTTACAGCTGAAGAATACCTCACGTAAACGAGATCCCATCGAAAAGATCTAAATCATGTCCCGCTTTTAACATTCTATTCTATTCTATTCTATTCTCAACAATAACCGGACAATTTCTACACACAAATCACCTCGTAAGTCCGCAAATTACTACGGATCACGACCTGAAAATCTGAAACGGGAGTATTGTCAAAGCAGAAGCTGAATCAAAGAGGAGCACGAAGGTGATTCGTTTACCGCGGCCATATCGGTTCACCATCATTCAACATTGGAAAGCCACCGGAAGGCTGGCTGGATAGCGCGTGACGCTTCTTCTCACAGTTTCAGAATCACGACTGATTCACCGAACGAATATTATTAATTCAAACTGTTATATAATCGCCCGCAATTCAGTGCCCAAGTTCTCGTCGTTGTTGATTCGATATTCGAGAATATACATAATTTAGAGATATTTAAATTAGTATTCGAATTATACTAACGAATGTTACCTAGAAGAAGAAGAAGAATCGTTAGACTAGGATGTTCGTTGCAAATTCATATTTTGACGAATATAGTGAAAAAATAGAAGTTGGTTAAAAAGTTGTTTCGCCTAATAAATATTGTAAAGAATATTCAGATATCAAATGTATTTTCTAATCAAGTAATCGAATTATAAAATCTTCATTTATTTTATGAATATAAATAAAGATCTTTAAGTGTCGTTATACTTATCGATCCAATAGTGGCTAATATTTTAGAATTAGGATTAAAACTTCCGACACAATTTACGCAATTAGTTATTTTGTCTTACAGAGTCTTATCACCTTCTCGTAAAATTTTTTTAATTACGATTATCTATACATGTTGAATATAGAATATTTAGGTATACGTTACAAACAATTCTAGCCCTAAGACGAGCGATTAATGCATTGGATCGCGGATTTTTGTGTTAACGTTCGCATATTTTCGACAGCTTCTATAAAAAGGAATTCAAACAGAGATTTTGCGCTGAAATTCGAGGAAAAATTCCGCGGAAATTTGGTCGTATCAGGTGTAATTCACTTTGGAACCGTTATGCCGCAAATAATGAAGAGAGGGAAAATTGTCACGTTCGTGCATTTTTTTTCCCCAATTTTGGTCACGATAATTGAGTTTCTGTTGCAATGTTTTAGATCGAAAAATGTGTTCGTGCCTCTATTCTGTCGAAGCTTCGACGCGTAGGTTGCAGCATTCTATTTCTATCTTTTGAAACTTTCAGCATCGATTTATAGAGATGCTAAGTAAATCTTAGAAAAGATTTTTTTAAATACGTTTGAAAAGATATTTCCGAACAAAGTAAGAAAAAAATTGTGATTAGATAAAGAGAAGATGTTGGTAGTTAGTAGCTTTAAACAGTAGATTAAATATTATAATTTCGTAATTTAAGACTTGACAGATCGAGTATCACGATTTCGTAACTTCAGAATGTCTAGAAATGTTATTATTTCTGTGTACTTTAACGCAGTATGAAATATCACTTTTCAAATCTGCGTACTTGTTTTTACATTTATCGACACATCGTTCGATTTCGCGGTAAAAGCGATATCTCGTTTTATAAAACATAAATTGAAAGTTAAGAGGTACGTGATGATCGTCGATCACGAAATCGTATTAAAAGCACAAACAACGCAGCGCTACTTAAAGTAATCGATATCGTTTCAATATTACTTGAAATGCACGCTGTACGAACAGAAAAAGAACATTTACACGCAATAAGTTTCTTCCAATATTACGGACTCCGATTGTAACATTATCTTTTCCTCTCTTCAAGAAGGAAAATATATTGCACAGACGTATAAAACTCCGGAGATGAAAGTTTCGTCGAGTTATGTATTTTATGGGCTGGTTTCAAACCAATTATTTCGAACTTTCACATTTTAAACTACCGAATGTATATATGAAGATTCATTTCCTTTTTGCATGCAGTGAGTCGCGAATGTACTTGTGCATTTATCATAGAAAAATTGTATGAATATCTTGTGTTATACAAAACATTTTAAAATCTCATGAATCACAAGTATCATGATGACGCTGATAAAGTTTGAAACAAATTTAAAAATGTATATGGAAATTACAAAATACAATAGGGGCTCCCTTATCCGAACATGAAATCTATTTACCAATAACGGATGCCTTCTTTCGTTTCAAATATGTGCTGTGCTTCATTACACGCATTCTTTCCTTCGTTCGATCGAGTGAATTCTGATTATAAAAATGTATTACGAAACTAATAACGTTGTAATTATCGAAACAAAATACGGCATAATTAAAAAAGTGACGTAGATGTGAAAAGCCAGAATCACAGACACCAAAAGACAAAAACATCAAACACGTTGAGAATCATCTGAAGCACGTAGATTCCTCAGATGGCAACAGTAGGATAATCTTAAACATACCGATGTAATGAAATGGTTTCATTGGGACAAAAACGATAATAACGAAGATTTTATACAAATGGAAACAGTAAACGAAAGTGGTAATGGAGAGGCGTCTTCTCGTATCGAAGCATTCGTGGCGTTTGGAAAAGGGTTTCGATGGTTCGAAATATAAAAGGAACGTAGTTCTATGCAGTTACTTACGTTGAAAGATTACGTGACTTAGCGGTCAAGAAGATACGAGATTCATAAATATTCGAAGAATCTGTCAATTAATCTTATCTTGTATTCGACTAAATGAAATTTCATACCAGAAAAGTGATCGTTGTATTATCTGAAAATTTCACTGTCCGAACAATTTTGTCTCTCTATTTGTTCTGATAACGGGGGCCCCGTTGTACTCTCGAAGAGACACAAATTCTTGGCATATGTGACCGCACTATCGATACGCATTGGAAAGGGCAAAAGTCATAAGAGATGGTTTCTACGTGGCCGCATTTTCAAGCGTCGAGAGTGCCTTATCATTATATTTCTATTTGTTCGGAAGCTTTCCAAACCCGGACACGGTTCCACGTTCCACGTAACCAGTGGAAGGTTGGTGGCCGGCGAGAGGAGACTTGAAAAATTCAAAGCGCAAGTCGGTCGAAGAGGTATGCAAATGAACGTGTTCCGCCCGAAGCAGGGCGGACCACGAGCGTGACCATCGCCACGACGACAACTTCCTCTGTTTTTCTATCTCTTCCGGTAAACACCGTTCGTAGCGGATGCTTTTTCCTCCGTTGCTCTTCCGGCAATTTGTTCACGCGCGTCTCCGCGCTATCGCCTAACAATATCTTCTTGCTTTACTTCAATTCCCCCTTCGCTTTTTTCCCAACCCCAACCCGGCGCGTTTCACTCGTTTTTATTCTAGGTATATTTTAATAACGAAAAAAGCGGAGAACAAAGACGGGTACAGAGGAGAAGAAAGAAGGCGAAAAGCGGAAGATAAACGAGTTTCCACGGTTTCCATGAGCTTTTTGCGCTTCGACTGCTTTTAATTCACAAAAGTAAACAGCCAGAAGTTCATACGATTTCGCTCGTTAATTCGATCCCCCTGCCCTCCAGCTGGCCCTTTTCCTCTCCACGGCTCGCCAACTTTCCACTCTCCTTTTCTTTCTTTTTTTTTTTCCTCCCACTCTCAGTCGTCCATCGTCCGGCTTTTTCTCCTAGAATATCCTCAGGTAGCTCGTTTTCAGCCGAGTGAAAGGCCGGCGAGAGTTCATAGAAGGCGAATCACAGGCGAAACAAAACGCGGGGTGAAACCCCGTCCCTTCATTACACGAGAGACCCTCCTTTTTTCATTCTTTCTCCTTCTTACTCTCCTTGCGTTTATCTTTTACCTCATCCTGTTCTCGTCATTCAAACGCAAGGCATGTACCCGCGCTTGCTCTCGTCTCCTTCTGCAGCAGCATCGGGTCCTCCTTTTCTCGTGCTCCTTTCTCCTTTTTACTGCTCCATTTCTTTTCTCATCCCCTTCTGCTCTCGTCTCCATTCCTTACTTTTAACCGCTCGCGCATCCTCCATCGCGAACGTGAGCCACATATATTTCCCTGCTCTGCTCCGTTTCGAACGTCGATATCCTCTTGTTTCGGCCATCGATAATTTCCCAGCGTTTCCCTCGGGAGAAAAATGCACTCGGCTCGGCTTCCTCCACCGATCCTCGTACGTACGTGCGAGATCGTAGATATCACGTCGACAGTCGCTCCACTTTTCAAAACCGGACGTTATCTTCGCAGACAATCACGCGGATGCAAAACTCGATTTATATGGATTTTACGCATTCTTCGGATCATTTCATTACAGCTCATCCGTTGATTCTTTTTTATGTTACACTATGTCACGTAATTGTAACACACGCTAAAATTATGTTTGTTCGGTGCTGAGATCCTTCGCGTTTTATTGTACGAAACGAAATTTTATACACCGAGTCGAAACTTCTCACGCTCGTCTCATATTCTGGATTTATGTTTTCATCTTTTTATCCATTTATAGCTTTACGTGTCTATATATATCCTTATACATTGATATTTCTATATATCTATATTTTCATACCTTTACACGTTTACGTTTATAAGCCCAAGAAATTCTAACTCTCCTAGGAACGGTATCCTTGCGAAGTTATCGAACGCTTATTCTATCGCTTAAGAAATTATCAGTTGCCTGTAATAGACAGGGACTTGGGACTTTATCCTTTTTTAGCTTTCCATTCTAGCATGTATTGGTTCAGTCAGAGTGCTTCATAAGGATATATGAGGGTTCATGGGGGTTGTTTGCAACAGTCGCTGGGTAAGACCCTTCGAGTGCCGATAGCGTGGGAGTGGTCACTTGCAGAAGGAGAATTATCAATCACAGTAAATCGACCATTCTAGTAAATTCAAAAATATTTAGATGATCAATCGGCGCGTCTTACTGGCGCCAACGTGTCTCGTTCGACCTGTCATCAGATCTTTTTCTCGGACGAATCGACACTTTGTTCATTGAGACTTATCGTCGAACTAACTTTCAAATTAAAAAATCAGAAACGTCTCAACGCATCAAACTCGTTCAGTTTATATACAGTGCAGGTAAAATAAATCTAACGATGTTTTCGTACTGGCAAATAATCTTTGTAGGTCTTGTTGTGATAAATTAATAAATAATCTTTGCTGATACACCCTATCGAGTCCAGGGTCTCGAACAATTTGCGATTCTCTCGAGGCTATGGTCTCGAACAATGTTATTTATCGCCAAATTATTGCGGAAAAAGGTCTTGGTAATCTTAACGTTAAAATTGCATTTGCATTTCGTTTAGAATTGTTTATTATCCTCGTTTGCCGCTAGTTTATATACCTCCTTAAAAATACACAAGTTTACACAAGTATTTGATGTAACAAACGCATTGGAAATTTAAAGTGATTTTAGGTTTTAGGAGCGATTATGCTCACAGTATGGTTACCGAAAATAAATTAGTAATTTCGTATTTAATTACTGATGAATCCGCAAAATTACCAAAATTATATGCTGAACATGTGGTATCGTATTATATCGTGTATGTTAATATTGTATATTATTTTCGCGACATTTTCAGTCGTTTATTGTCAATGTAACATTAAATTATATTAAACAATTCATTTCAGAATTATCATTTCTGTATATAATCATACATCTCACCGTGGATTTTATTGCAAATATTCCGTCTACATCGACCTAAAGATTACTAAAATTATATTTTCCAATTAATTACGAGTTTAAATATGCTTAAACATTTCCAAATAGTAAAATAACGAGTTATTTTACTCGACGCATCAGATAATGCAATAATTCATAGAAAAGTTATTTCTTTTAAGACACATAGAATTAATCCAAACGATTTATAAACCAAACAACGCGCTGTATTATTTAAAAGTTGTGATATATTTTGAAATATTTTATTCAAACAATCTTGAACCCTGACATACACTGGGAGAACCGAACGATCATAGCGGACGAACCCTCTTGAATTTTCACGAGCAGCGGTCACTGCTCCTTTCAAAAATACACGATGACCGCTTTTTAAAGGTTCGCAAAAATTTCTGAAGGCGAAAAGGCAATCAGGTACAAACGACGGCTGCTATGAAACAAAGATAACCCGGGGGAAAGGAAATTAAATTCTGTATCTACTGGGTGCTGACAAAACACGAGGCCCTGCTCGCTAACACAATATTCGTTCTTGATTCTTTCCTTGTCGTTTCTCCGGCCCAGGAATATTGCGCCTTTAAAGATTCATATTACTCACGAAACGTCGAAAAAGAGGATCGCGCACGATGCCTTTGATCCGTGTCTGGTGAAACGCGAATTATTTGAAAAATTCGCGTGCCTTCTGAGAAAGAGGAAGAGAGAAAGGAAGAGACTTCACGATAGGATCGTTCGTTTTATCAATAATTTCGTTATTTCACACGACTCTTGGGCATGAGGTAGCTTCGAAGAAGAAATTAAGAAGCTTGTATCGCTCGGATCGATAGGAAAGCGGAAATTAATTGGTAAATTTCGTCAATTCTGTAATCAAGTGGTAGTGTTATTTTTCGAACTCAAAGCCCGATAAGTGTAAATTTATTCGATGTCTGAATTTAACGAGCTCGACAGAAATTGAATGAATTTGGTAGAAAGAGCGGAAACATTCTATCCTACATATTTTATCAAGTTCTGTAATTACGAATCATGGCAGTTTGATATTTGAAAATTTCGCCTGCTTCTATTTAGCGGCGCTTAAAGCCGAGAAAATCAATTTCACGTTGGTGATGAAATTATAATTTGCCTGCCTTCGTTTTATCTTAGTACAGTATTATCTACTTGAATATTTATATAATAGCATATCATATATATGTCCGGCTGCTGTCGTATCATTAATATTGTGTCGTCCTATTTTTAATTTGCATTATTTAGAATATCGATGCAATTTTCATTTCCGTTTTAGTCTTTTATAAGCTGTACTAATTTAATAATCTGTTTGTATCTAATTTATCTCACGATTTGTCAATTAATAATCGAAGGACTAGAACACTTCAGCTGTTATTTTACTATCACTCGTAAAAAACACATAATTACATCGTTGTTTTTAAGTACCTATCACCCAGAGAAAAACTTGCTGAATATCTTCTAGGATACCATCGGCGAATATCGAATTCCTTTATGAATTAAAGATCCTGCTATAAATTTACAGGAAGAAATAGCTCTATTTTCGTATTCTCTTTCTTTTAGAAGAATTAATTTGTGTGCGCTAGCTTTTAAAATATTAGGTCGTCTAAAAAGTTTCTTTCGTTTCATAAGGAAATAATGGATGCACAACATTTTCCGTTTTATATTATTTCATCGAATTACGAATGATTCAATTTGTTCTATCAAAATAAAGATTACGACGTTCGACAGATTAGGTTTCATGTTTGTATAAAGATGCGTTGTTGTAAAAGACGGGTCTTTGTCGTAAAAGAAAGACACTTTTCGGACAACCTGATATTATGTGAAGCGGGTTGAAGCACAAGCGAGATAATTCGTAAAACATTAAATACATTCTTCAAAACCCATAAAACCCTTCAACATACTCTAATTAAGATTATATTATAGTATAAAACAAGTCTATCTTACTCAAAATTAAAAAAACTATGCCAATTAAAATTACAAGACACAATCTACTCAATCAACGTTACTTCTTTAAAGAGGAAAATTCTTTGCAGCTCTTTTCGAATCTCATGACGCAACAAATTCCGTAATTTCTATCAAAAAAATCATGACGTCCGTTGGATCGTTAAAATTATCGTGATATAACAGTTTTAACGGTTTTAATCGCACTGAAAAATGAGCAGTCGTGACGCGGTCACATGTTCACCGGCAAAACGAAATAATTACGTCAACCTCGACTAATGTCCGCTTTAATTAAGAAGATCCAGGAGACAGCAACGACGAAGACGAGGTGGAAAATTCGTGACCGGGAGCATCGAGTGCGCTGTCGAGAAGAACGTTCATACAGTCCATTGCTGACCGAGATATCCACTCACACCTGGGAAATCTTCTGTCGGCAAATCGGCGAAAAATTCATCGCCTACTCGCGTGCTACTTGCTTTTTAATTATCTCTGGATATTCCGTACGCGCGTGTGATCATATGTGTGTTTATTCTAACGAGGGCTACTCGCAAATTATTTGTTAGATCTGATTTTTTAATGCTAGAAATATCGTTTAATATGTACACGTAAATTATTAAATACACAGAATATTATGCGTGGTGAACCATGCAACTGAGACGGATTATAATGTAGTTGCGATTTCGTTGAAGATAGATGAAAATCGTAGAGAATAAAAATTGAATGGCATGATACGATTTATGTTCGTAGGTTTTCACTTTTGTTTGATATGCAACGACGCATTGGCAAAGTGCAATTACGTTCCTGTTTTAAATGGAGCTCTATAATTGTTTATTAATCATTCGATCCACTTTCTAATTCTCTACAAAAGAAAGTGTTAAGGTACTTGGATCGCAAACGCTTAGCTTAAAGGATATTTCAAGTGTAATTTTGTAAAACTTTGCACACAAGAAAAACACTAAATTTGATTTAATCTTCGCTATTATTGTTTTAATTTCGATTATCTATTATTTTCTTGACACATAAAAAACTATAACTAGCAATAAATAAGTATACAAGTTAATCGTTGGCTTCGATACTCGTTACTTCTTCATTACTATAAAAGATCTTACTTCTTTACGCTATGGTCGGAGTTGGTGGTAGAATGGAACTCCCACAACCGATATTTCGTGGGTTGTAAGTTATGGGGACGGAAAGGCGATCGTTATCGCGTTTCCTATTAGCGAAGAAAAATTCGCCAGTTTGGAATGGGGAAACTTTGGCCTTCCCCAGGAATTACTAAGACTAGTTTTTGATCTATATTTTGCTGCAGTATCTAGATAAAGCGATTTGAAGGAAAGAAGGCGGTAATATTTATTTTCAGGCGAAAATTTCGACAATATTTTAAAATAATATTCTGCAATTGTTTTAGAAAATTCACAAAGCGAACAGATAAACGTATCATATTTTCAAACTGCTTAGTATTCGCTGGATATCGTTTCATAATGACGATAATATTCACCTGTATGTATAAAATTTCTGAGATTATTTCCCTAAAAATTAATAATAGTCGAATTGTAACGATCTTCTTCTACATATAAAAAAGTGTCTTTCACCCTGTTCACGAATATGTGTTGAAACATCTCAACTTAATATGAGTAAAATACGAAAATCTATATTTTGACGCGTTACCTTGTGGTAATTAATAAGCGGCAATTATTAGAGATTATTACATCGTTCGCGCGTATATACGATGCTTTGATAGCGACTTAAATGTTATTTCCATTAAACCACAATTAACCATCAGGTACATGGTATCAGATATTAATAGCGCTAGAGAAATTTAGCAATTTACTATAAGCGCTAAGCGTTTAATAATAAAGGCATATCTTCAACTCGGAGTTTTCCAAGGGCGCGTTTTAATAATGCGGCCAACCCTCGGTTAAAAATTAAATTGGATGGGCCTATTAGATCAGTATCTGATTTAACAACGCGTTGTTTATTACTAATTACCGCGTTGCGCTTCGAAAATATAAAGGAGAACGAGCAACGGAACTCATGAATGCGTAAACGAGTTAAACTACAGGTTTAATTAATTCGCCGGTACAGGCGTTAGCAAAATAATACAACGTCAGAGAAAAACGTTACACAACGACGCGGCGATAAACGAAAAATAAGTTTTAATGGCCGCGATGAAGAGGGAAAAACGCGAGCGGGCGAAAGTATTTTTTTTTTTTTTTATGAAGTTGAGAAAAAGTAATTTCGGGTAATTTCATCGATCTCTTAAATTTTTAAGAAACGAACTTTCGATCGTTTGAATATGCCAAAGTATTGCCAAGTAATTGCCAAAGTAATTGTAAGGCATTAAAGTTATTAAAAATGACAAGGAGAAAGAATTTCCTAAATTCGACGTTGATAGATTAATTATCAAATTACTGGGATGAAATTAAGATTATCGGAATAACATAACATTGTCGAGAAAAATACAGTTGAAAGAATGCCATAGACTTTTATATCTTCTAATTTACGTAGCATTTCATGTAACATTTCGTTGAGAGATCGTAATCGTTTCAATCGTTTACAGTAAGTTTCCGAACACTTCAATTTTCTTCGTTTGAAGCAGTTCACAATTCGTTTATGACGCGTAAAAGATTCCGTCGATATAAAAGAGGTAACATTCGCTTCGATCGTTGCCAAAAGACTCGAAATTTCGTCTGACTCCTCTTTTTTATCCTCCTCTCGTCTTTCCAGCCTTTCAGGAGAGAAGTCAATGCTACAGTGTAACACCGCGGAAATTGAAAAGTTCGAACGAGCTCGATCTAGTCATGTCATCGAAAAAGCATCGAGATCGGGAAAAGCTTTTTCCATCGTTATCTTTCGTGTCTATGACCGTCGATACATCTCGAGCCCCTTAAAAAGATTCCAGCTCAAAAAAACTTCCTTTTATTTTTTTCGTAAACCAATTTTTTATCACAGATTTTAATCTTAAAGTAGAAATTAGTAGATTTTCTAGATTACTAGACTTATACTGAGTTTATTATCAAATTTACCTAATTAGATTTTTATATATCCATGTACATATGTAGCTCTGCTCATTTTATTTTATTTTATTTTAAACAAACTTTAATTCTTTCGCTTTATTATTTCACTGTAACCACATACAAACAAGACACATCTGCTCTTTCAGAAGCCGGTTTGATCAACTCCACTTTTGCTAAATATCTCAATTTGACTATCTAAATATGTAATTGGTATTTAACTTGACATAAAACAAATTGCGTATTTCTGTAAATTTATTTAATGCAAAAAGACGATGTAAGTAATCATAAATTTCCAAGTAAATTTTACAATTATTTTTCTCTGTTCTTTAATTTATTAAAATTCCGCATTGATTTTAAATATTACTATTGCAACAATCATAGTCATGCCTCGTTACAGCGCTTACAAAATTTTAAAAAGTTACGCATAATACATATAATAATATTTTATATTCAGAAAAATTTTCTTTGGTAAGTGTATATATGCTGGCTGTACTGTATGCGAACGATTCAATAATAACGAACGCAATTGCTAGCGCGTTTAAACCACGCCGTGATCCACGCTCGCTTACCTCTCATCGCGTTCGTTTGGTCGGAGGTAGTTGGGACCACGAGTTCAACCCATTTTTATCCTTTGGCTACATTGCTACCTCTCGTCAAATATAAATTTCGCTCGAGATTTCATTTCGAACGTAGCTGCTTTTCACTCTAACTTATTTCTTTAACGATGAGGAATAATCTCTCTCGCGGCGAGGCAATGCCCCTGAGACTCATAGCCGGGCAGGTCATAGGTCAACACGCGCAACGCATTGAATCGCGTTACAGTTCGGCAAATTGCGAAATTTTTTCTCTCGGCTGCCTGTAATTTGTAACAATTAACGTGAGAATGGTGTTTATTGCAGTGTGTGGAAAAAACACGTAACATAATCGAACCGGAGAGCAAGAAATAAGAAGAGAAATTTGTTTTCAGGAAATTGAACAAGAAACGTTTTTCAATTTCTCAATGTGAAACGCTCGATGGACGTCTGCAGTTTTACTGCGAAGCATTCCAAATGTTTATGGCAAAAATATACGAGAACGTACAGAAACGCAAAAGTATCTAAAATATCAGAAATACCGCGTAATTCTTTATCTGTGTTTGCAAAAGTATGAATTTGAATAAAAACCGCAGTTGAAGCGTATCAGTTTTGAAATATCTGATAAGATTCACCGCAAAAGTGAATTATTTATTCAGATGGACGAGTAAGAATTACTCAATAAAATTTGTATCCTCTGTTAATAAAATCATGTTTCGATGTTTCACCTCTAACGGGATCAGGAATTTCCAATCTCGTAGCAACGAAACGAAATTTTTGCACGAATTTCAAATTCGTGTTCGGCGATATCAGACGTTTTATGCATACTCTTTGTAAATACCAACGTTCGTTTATATTTCTTGTAGCCAAAATCACGCAACCACGACTTTTCGTAGGCGTGTACAGGGATTCAAAGTTTAAACCGAGCAAAATACCGCGTTTGAGTGCTCCATCTGCGGAACCGCAACGCGGTGTGGTTATTTGCGGCGAAATTGCCGGAAAATCGTGGCTTCGTTGTAACGGAAAGTGAAAGTGAAAGTGAAACAGAGACGAGGAGAGAACAGAGGGCGAATGATTAGCAGCAATGCGATTTAATTTAATACCGAACTGATAACAAACATAATAACGTTAAGTTGAACCAATAAAACGTAAATAATTCCATAAACGAGTAACAAAAGATCAAAGTTTGAAATTAAGTCAATGCCATACACTCGTTTAACGATTCTTTGCCATTAACGGTGATCTGCCTATTTTTCTCAAAAAAAGTTCTTCAGAATCTCGATTGTCAATCTCGATTCGACGCATGGAAAGTGAATCATCATATCGTTGGAATTGATCGACGAGTCGATTTTTAAAACCGAAAACTAGGAGTATCTTTAAGACAGGTTACTCCTTTAAATTGTTTGTTTGTGAATGTTTCCTTTAAATTGTAGATTTTCAAACTTTTATGATTCTTCCAGTTATAGTTTGCAAATAAAATGAACGAATTCTGTAGCGACGTTATCATTATAAAACACGGTACATCGCCTCTCATTGAACAACCGTTCGAGCAATTTATTTCCGTCCTCGCCAGTAATAACATCTGTTACTGTTTCGCGTAAAAGTAAAACGCGATCGCTCGAAGAATCAAAGGAACACGTATAAAAGTTAAAAGTCGTTGGAAAAACAGCGAATTGGCACTCGTCCTAATTGATAACTCCCGGTGAACCGTTATATCTTGCAACTTAAACGAGGTTACGCTCTAGTTACAACTTCGCCGAGCCAACGACTGCGAGTCGCTATTCTCGCTATAATGCACTTTTCGACATGAATGCATTCAGCATACCGTGTACTATGACTACGAGGCAGCTCAACATGCGACAACATGCGGTTCTAAGCGCTTCGACATCGCGGTTCTATACATAACGCATGATTTCGTTGAGAACTTCGTCGCGACACCATCCCAATCGAATTATTTCCATCGTTTCGCTTAGCAATGTCCCCCGATACGAGATAATTCCCCTTTACCGCTGATATCGATATTTCTATGTTTTCCAATTTTTATTCTGGTCTTTTCAAATTTGTTATACGTACCAACGATTATTATTCAATGTTTTGCGTTTGACGCATGAGCCGAATTTCGTTGAACAACGCAACAACCAACTCAATGTCTACTACTAGAGGGTCTATCTCTACTAGTTTGCAAAAGTGATATTTTTCAGATTGTTGTAATATAAACAGATGCAATACAAAACGAAGCATTTTTAGATTCATAAATTGGGCCATTTTTACTATCACCGACACATATATATGAATATATGTTTTGTATGAAGAAAGAATGTCGTTTGAAAATTTTGAAAGGCGAGGAGTAAATGTTATTAGTGAAATGGAAATCATTTGCAAAAATTAATCATTTCTCTTAATCTTTTTATTAATACTTTAACTCTTTGCCCGAGAGAAATTTCCATTTCAAACTAACAAACAAACTTCTCTTCGATATCAGTAAATTATTGACACCTTGTGGACCGTTTTACACGTATGAAAGAACCATTCATACTGAAATACGAAAATCAATTTAATCATTGAGGAAACTATTATATATGCACAAAATCACGTGCGAATTGTTCCGATTAAATCTCATAATAAAATATTCCAAGGGAACTGTGTGATTAAAATTTCAGTTTACAAAAAAAGAAAAAAAAGAAAAAAGCGAAAAGAAAAGAAAAAAGAAGAAGAAAGAAACACGTATCGTGTGCAAGAACCTAACACCTAGCTCCACAATCGCGATCATTAAATCCGCCCTATACCGGTAACGTGTTAAGTTGGCTCTCGGTCGTTTCCACGCGAGCGAAACCAGAGAACGCGGAAAATTGTCAAGAATTACGAGAATCCTAGCCTGTGGCAAGGCAGACGAAACAAAGTGCAATCGAATAAAGAAAGAAAGAATGCGAGTTAACTAGTGAGCGAATAAATTCCGCCTAGTCGAATGCCACCGATAAACAACGATTCAGAGGCAGCGCGTTTCTACGAGGCCTGGGAAACGTTTATTCCCCTGAAACAGGCTGGTAGAATAGTGGTCGCTTTCAGCGCGACTTCTGTACGCGTGGAATTCCTCGCGATATTCAATTACAATCCTCTTAACAATGATTTCCCATTCAGGGCCATCTCGCGCGCCATCGAGCGTAAACGAGCCGGCTGTCACGGCGCGCGATAACTCGATTTTACGACGTAGCAGTACGCGGCACGGTACGCGCGCAGACACGAGTAATTGAAAATCCATTCTGAAGTGTTCTCCCTTTCCCTCTTTCTCTTTCTCTCTTTCTCTTTGGAGTAGCGTCGTCGACGGTACATCAAAAAATTTATCATTCCGAGGCGAGACGCGAGGAAACACCAAGGGAGAACGAACGAACTCGGAGTGGCTTCGTTGAAAAAACGCCTGCCCTCGGTCGAGAGTGGCACGAGTCACGAGTGGAGCTTTATATATGGCCGAGTACAGAAACTCACGTGTGCAGTAGTGTACACGCGCGCGTTCGCACTCTTCTTCTGCCCTAGGACCGCGTCTTCCGGATCGACAGCTGTCAATTCAGAGTGGCGCACCTCGCTCGTTAGCGTAGCGTGCGTATCGTAAAATCCTCGTTCAACGAGTTTCGCGTGAATTTGCAACCGGGAGCAGGTTCTCTTTTTTTCTTTTTTGAGAATGTGATGTTCGCGTGGAAATTTATTTATTTTCTTTTTTTTTATGGGCGCGAGCGGGGAGGTGTGAGAGGTATGATGGGTTTTTGGGACACAGCGGATGTTGATTTGGTTGATTGATGCGTGTCCAGGGATTTTACATGCATGTTACACGCGGAATCGTTATTTATGTTGTAAAACTGTCACCGGGATTTTTCCAAGGTTATTGCTTATACTTGAAAGATTATCGACTCGAGTTCGTGCAGCTTAATCGTTAATTGGTATTGCGGAGTCGTAATTAGTCCGCGATAGTCAAGGATACTCATTTTGTGGATCGATGTATGTCAATAAACCGTATGTGGATGTTACGTGTTGTGTTGTGGCATCGTTGCTTGATTTTTGCAACATTATTGGTCTAGTGTTCCAATTGAAGAAGTTTAATTAGTAATTGGTAGATATTACATATATTTTACATGGACACGCTTTAAGGTGTTACTTGTTTCTTAGAAAATTATTCATTGGATGTTCATAATGTTCATGGAGTTTATGAAGGTTTACTATTAATTGAAATTCTTAGGTTTTGACTGATTCACGACAAGTTGAACGTTCATATCTATTTTCTCCAAAAATATTTTATATCTTTATCGTAGCACAACGATCGAATAGAAGTAGTCGAACGCGTAACAAAAGTAAAATATGCTACAGAGCTTTCATCATGATGGGCTAAAAAAATGAGAAATACTATATTTATTTCGCGAATATCGAGCAACTGGCTGCGAAAATGATCGTTTCGTGCCGATAGGTGTTGGCAGAAATTCATTTTTTCGATACTGTCTATAAATAAGCTCATACCATGAACTGCTTCGTTTCATAATCGACGAAATTGGAAATGTATTCGGGTAATATCGAATCGTTGGATATCAATATCGTATTCACAATGACAAGTTTCATCGACAGCTAAAAAGACTATTGTAGCTGCAATGAAAAACTCGAGCGAAGTAAATTGTTTTTCGTTTTCGACGGTTGAACATTTTTCGAAAAAGCTTTCCCCCCAAATGGATTGATACGTTTTTCTGATATCGTACGAGTCCATATGAATTCATTACGATTGCACGGCTAGACATGAAAAAGGAAGATATTTATTATCAATTTATTCTCCTTCCTAAAATATGCCATTTAACTCCGGCAGATGTATATTTACGTCGTGTTAGGGAATCGTTTGATTCAACTGATGGAATTGCATGTTGAATAATGCAAAGTGGATGTTTCGGCCCTTCCCCAATCGACAGCTGACACATCGGAATAATAAATAAAGGATTATGTCATTTCACGTACCTGTACGCTATATCTCGTGTTATTTCAAACTTTGAAAGTATCGTTATCCCTCATTAATTTTACTGGTCCAAAATCCTGTATAAAATCTATCAATATCTCAAAACAATAAGTAAACAGCGCTAAACCAAAGCTCTGCTAATTGTATACTCACCGAATTAAAACTGTGTATTAACGTACAATGAAAATGTTCATTCGATAATACACAATGCATCGATAATATGACCGATTAAAATTATACGTATTTTATTCGATTTTTTTCAACTATTTATTCGATGATTATTTTTATTTCCATCTTTGTGAGTCAAACAGCGCGTAACGTACAACGAAAATGTTCATTCGATAATACACAATGTATCAATAATATGACCGATTAAAATTATACGTATTTTATTCGACTTTTTTCAATTATTTTCTCGTTGATTATTTTTATTTCCATTTTTGTGAGTCAAACAGCGCGTTATGATGCAAATTACGATTGCGTTCCAGTCGATCGAAAAGAAACAAGATATCTATTGTTTGTTGTTTTTAGATGGACACCTGTCGATGCAGGGAACGTAGTTGTTAATTCAGGATGCTACACACAATGTACAAATCACACAACTTCGAATACACTACAGAAATTCAGAATTCCCATTATTTTTCCCTTTCATATTTCCCGTTGTTGCATATGGACAGTTGGCTTGAAACTATTCCCGTTTTTTCGCACATTGCGCTAGACAAGAGCAAGTTAAAAATTGCTACTTGCGTATATGGCTAACTTTCGTGCTGGTCGTGTTTTAATAGTCTGACAACCTTCATCTATTCTACAACTTGAATTACATCTATTCGTAACTCCTGTCTTGTACGAGTATGATTAATATGCCGAGGATATTATTATAAATTGTATTACATATATTCAAGCAGAATTTTGTACTACTAGAAGATGAAAAGTGATTTGTGTAACAAGAAGTTTTATTTATATAGAATTCAGACGTTAAAGATTTATTGTCTGCCAAAGTGAACAACAACGACGAAAATTTGGATGATAAAATGAGTGAAAACGATGAAAAAAATGGATTACCTTTAGTTTTGTAAAATTATCGTGTTTTAAATTTCTTTTATTCGTTACCGTAAGTAATATGCATTTTCTTTGTAATTCTTAAAGCACTTGAAGATCGAATAAAATTTGATAGTTCGGTTTAAACGCATTATTCTGGTTAGATATGCTTTGAAAAAAAGTAGAAGAGCAGGCTGGTGCTACGAGAACAAGAGAATTAAATTTTAACAAGTTAAAATCAAATTCTAGACGGAGACTTCGCGAGTCCGTTGAATTTTCATTAATAGCTCAAACCTCGTTGCGCTACTTTATAAACTAATAGCTAGTCAAGGTAATTACATTTTTATTCGATCGTTCGTCTGCCTCTTATGCTTTCTTTTTTTTTTTTTGTAACCTTTTCTAGGGTGACATTTTTGAAAAATTTTTATCGTCGTCGACTTCACTTTCTTCACTACGCGAAATAAACTTGCATTTCAATTAACTACATTTTATAGTAAAGTATTACGATCTACGCGAAGTATCTATTAATTGCATAAAAGTTATGCTTAACTTCTGATTAATAGTTAAGTTAATAGTCGATTCTTTACCTCAAAGCCCCAAATAAATTCTACGATTTTCAGAGACTGCTTAAATTTCATCAAAATTTACAAATTAATGAGAAAAGATAATACTTGCTACTTCTTTAAAAATTTTACCACAGCGATCTACGAATCAAATGTGATGAAGAACTACACGGACTAACGTCATGACATTTTACTTCTAAAATATCATTTTACATTGCGATGGTTGTCTTCGAGATAACTCCATTCAGTAACAATATATCGCCGCTAACACCTGTTCCATTTCTAGAAGTTTCACCTATAGATCCTTCTAGAGATCTAGATTTTATATCAACATCCGTATTTTCTTTTAGTTCTTCAATCAAAATTTGAAAACAGTATTGACAAGTTATTTAGTTTAGGAAATGAGAAGTCATAGATAATTAAATCAGATGAAATTATTTTTTACTGATAACTGTCAAGTCAGGAAGAAGCTGTGAGATATCGTATTTTAAAATCGTTACAGATCTATTTATTCGTAACTTTGTAATTAAATTTCAAAATTCTAGGAATAGAATATTCCACGTAAATTTACGAGATTTATCAAGAGACAGAAGGAAATTTCGCTCGATTCTACGATCTCGAACAATCTTTTCCCTCGCTTGCAGTGCAAACATTATTCCGAGAATTAATGGAAGCATTCTCGCCACAGATGCCAGCGTTTTACGAGTTTCTTCGATAAGCAGCGTTAGCTTGTTTTAACATATTCGCAGTTGGTAATTTTACCGAGATCCTAAAGCAGAAAATCCTAAGGTTCTGCTATTAAGAAAAAGAGAGAAGTCGAAGAAATTTCCATTGAAAATTTCTCTGGACTGCGATTACTTCTATAAATTCATATATAGGGTGGTTGGTAACTGGCGGTAGAAGCGGAAAGGGGGTGATTCTACGCGAAAAAAGAAGTCGAAAATATAGAATAAAAATTTTTCGTTTGAGGCTTTGTTTTCGAGAAAAACGACTTTGAATTTTCGCTCGGTACGCGTGCACTTTATCGCGTCTCGTTATAACGGATCTCACTGTAGATTTAAAAAAAAAATTAAAAAAAAGATTAAAAAAAATTTTTATTCTATATTTTCGACTTCTTTTTTCGCGTAGAATCACCCCCTTTCCGCTTCTACCGCCAGTTACCAACCACCCTATATATGAATTTATAGAAGTAATCGCAGTCCAGAGAAATTTTCAATGGAAATTTCTTCGACTTCTCTCTTTTTCTTAATAGCAGAACCTTAGGATTTTCTGCTTTAGGATCTCGGTAAAATTACCAACTGCGAATATGTTAAAACAAGCTAACGCTGCTTATCGAAGAAACTCGTAAAACGCTGGCATCTGTGGCGAGAATGCTTCCATTAATTCTCGGAATAATGTTTGCACTGCAAGCGAGGGAAAAGATTGTTCGAGATCGTAGAATCGAGCGAAATTTCCTTCTGTCTCTTGATAAATCTCGTAAATTTACGTGGAATATTCTATTCCTAGAATTTTGAAATTTAATTACAAAGTTACGAATAAATAGATCTGTAACGATTTTAAAATACGATATCTCACAGCTTCTTCCTGACTTGACAGTTATCAGTAAAAAATAATTTCATCTGATTTAATTATCTATGACTTCTCATTTCCTAAACTAAATAACTTGTCAATACTGTTTTCAAATTTTGATTGAAGAACTAAAAGAAAATACGGATGTTGATATAAAATCTAGATCTCTAGAAGGATCTATAGGTGAAACTTCTAGAAATGGAACAGGTGTTAGCGGCGATATATTGTTACTGAATGGAGTTATCTCGAAGACAACCATCGCAATGTAAAATGATATTTTAGAAGTAAAATGTCATGACGTTAGTCCGTGTAGTTCTTCATCACATTTGATTCGTAGATCGCTGTGGTAAAATTTTTAAAGAAGTAGCAAGTATTATCTTTTCTCATTAATTTGTAAATTTTGACTGTATTTGCAGAATTTCATAAACCAGTAAAAGTATAAATATCGTAATAAGTAGTTCGCATTGTTTTTTCTCAACTTTCTACGCTTTTACGCATTTATGTTTATCTTAAATATATTTTAATACAATTGTATTTGTCAGAAATACGTGTTGTCTATTTATTATCATTAATTGAAATGAATAAAAGGAATTCTGTTGTCCTCAGAGCGGGAAAATATTTTCAAGTTACTTATGGTTTGTTAATAATCGAACGATGTACGACTATGACAATCGTGTTTCATCGCGATGCTAATAAAACTTCAAATTGCATAACAAGTATAATAAATAATCTCTGTATAATAAATACTTTTGCTAGTGTTTTTAATCGAGCCAATCCCTCCTCTTGGAAAGGAGCGATAAACCAGATGCAGATGAAAAAGAACTCGTGTAAAATGTGAAGTCAACGCATGTACCGAAACAATCGATTTTAATGTTGCGCTGTTTCGGGCCCTGTACTCATTTCCTGTTACACGCTTTCATCCTTTCTGCTCGATTATTTCACGTTCGCTACACCGATGAATTTTTCCATGAAACCATTTTATGCACGATGCATGTCGGTCGATGGCAAAAAAATAATCAACCCCTAAAAAAGAATATTCCATAATACGAGATAAAACGAAAGTTCTCGATAATCAAAAAAGCAATCAAAAAGGATGAAACGAAAAAAAAAAAGAAAAAATAGAGAAAAGAAGTATCGTGATATTTAACCGTAAGAGGAATCAAAGGGTAAACTGAACGAACGTTGTTTTCTTCGGCTAATCGACTCAGTGTAACGATGTTTCACTCACGTTGAAAATTAATGGCTTTATCTTCCGCGTTGTTGCTTCGTTGTTTCGTTTTAATTGACGGGTCTTTGTACGTGTCAGCACTTTGACAAATCGATAGTTTACCAGGCTAAAACGAACGAAAAACAAAAACAGGCAAAGTGTGAGAAAAAGAGAACGAATCGTACGAAAAAAATTAGTGAAATATTCCGGTTCCTGGAATTAGTCGGAAACTGAGACGTCTCGATCTCTGTGTCCCTAATTGCTCAGGGAATAGACCAATTTCGTTAATGTTTGCGATGTAATCATTTTTATTTATTAAACGGAATTATTAAACGCGTGATTGTTCGAATAATCGAATTAGTGGTGTGCGATTTCTATGTACTTAATTCCACGGAAAAAAAGGAACGATTCATGTTAATGTTCGCGATATAATCGTGATTACTTTGTGATTATCATTAAACCTTTGTATGATAAATATTCAAATACTTTAACGAGATACTACATATTTGCGAAGCTTCTAAACATATTCGTCCTTATTTTATTTTCTATTAATAATTTTATTATTAAAAGAATCATTGATACGACAGAAAATAATGTTGATATTAACAAAACTTTGAAATAAGATAACCATATCGCTATCCGGAATTTCACCAGCTTTGATCGAACGTTTCATCGAAGAACAATAAAGAAGAAAGAGGAAAAAAAGGAGAAGCGGTCGCACCCGAGTTTCCAACCTTTAATAATTAACTATATAGATATTATACTACTATACTACTATAGATATTATCCATAAATTCCGGTGAATTCTGGCATGTCGTGCATTCCGGAGAAATTGTTCGGCCGTTCTGTCACCTGCTCCCCGTTCCGTATTATTATATTTTCAGGTAATAAAAAAATTTTTCTAATTTCTTCCAGACCGGAAGATTTATGGATTCCGATAACGTCGTATCTGAGCGTCGCTTTCACTTTTCGCGGCCATTAAAAACGAGTCTCGCGACCCTTTCTTCTCCAACACGGGATAAAAACCGTCTAATAAAAAGAAGAAGAAAAAGGAGGAAGAAGAAGAAGTAGTAGTAGAATGAAGAGAAGAAAGGGCAAACGACAAACAGAGGGAGTCGGCGAGGGTGGGTCGAAGAAGAAAGAAGTTTCAACGGGTACAAAGGTTCCTCCGCCTTTTTCTTGATATGTAGCGTGAAATATTAAAAGCTCTATTACATGGTATCCGCGAAAAGAAGGCGACGAACCGAGAACAGGCCCTGGGTACTTCGCGAAATTCAATGATCCCGCTTCTGGAACCACGCTAAGAACATTTCGGCTTTGACATTAAAGAGAAATCGTTCTTGTAAGCGAAATTCTCGAACACGACAGCTGTCGCTGCAGGCTGACGTCGTCTTCCGGTCGTAAATTCGGCGCTCACTGTACATTCAAGCACGAGGGACGCGTTTAGAAAGCATTACGTTAAGCGACAGATGACAATGTCGCGTGACGTCAGATAAAATGTATTTAAACAGTCGCAAGCCCCGGATTATGCGCATTGACAAGGTCGATCATCGATGAACGCGTAAAAGTGTCGCGTAGATATTTTTTGTATGTTGCGTTCTTTGTCGCGCAGCTTCCAATTTGTTCGTCGTTTCTCTGTTAATAGGTGAACGACGATGAATGCCAATTAGCGTCCTATGAGAAATACAGTAGCTAGAAAAAGTATTTCCGCGTCGTTTTATTTATTATATCGTTTACATACTACATAATTAATTACGTCCAAGTATATTCAATTTTCTGTCACTTTTAGTAATATTTTCAGTGCTACGTTACTCTAGTTGCTTTTATGACTGTTTGTAAACATAGAAAACAAGACGAATTATGATATAACGTCATTGTAAGGGGAATTAACGGTTTTCTTAATTATTTTTGAGATGACCAAACAACTATTTAGCGCTATCACTCAAACACGTCTTAGTACGATTTCTTTTTCTAACGTTCTACTGTCTTCAATAATGCTAGCGTGTGATTAGATATAAGTGTAGGATATTGATGATTATTTTGAATCGATAACGAGACCATTTTTTAGTGATTAAAGCGACCAATTAAAACTTGAGAGAAACTAATATCTCTATATGTATTTCCAATTATATTTCACTCAGAAATAATAACAATCTTTATTTTTGTAGAGCAGTTTTACAGAACCATCCCCGGAAACTTTCCTGGAATATAATTAACCACACTGTTAGCGTTCCAGGTAAAACGCAGAAATACAGTGCTGTAACATTGCGCAACGACAAGGGGAAATTTATTCAATTGCCTTTCTGCTTGCGATAAACGAGCCCGGTTTTAAATTCGCGTCTTATTCCTAGGCTAATGTTGTCGCGATTCATTTATTAATCAACGTTTCCATTAAGCGTTGCTCAGGAAAAAACAATTAACCTCGAGGATTGAAACAGGGAAAAAGGGGGAAATAATTAAAGCCAACAAGATAAAATTGCATCGAGCATAACAAGGAGGAAATCGTTGAAGCTTTACGTATTCTTTCTTTTTCCCCCGCTCTACGATTTTCGTCGAAATAAAAAGGCAAAGCTTCTACATGCCACTCGTTCCGCACGATATTCGACGCGCTCGTAGAACGCGGAAAATTACAAAATATAACGGAATTATCAGACAATGGAAGATGTGAAAAGGAAGGAGAACACACTTGCTTCTTTTCGACGTGCTGCATACACCGAATGGTATTTGCATTTCCCTTTTATCAGAATTTTTCTAGGAGTCAGTCCTTTCCACCGGTATCTCTGGATACGGACATTGTTGATTCTAGAGAGTTTTAGAAACTTTTGCGCGAAGTGGTAACAAACCAAGGGGCGAATGAAGTGGTAAGAAAAGTTGCAGCATTGCGAAAAATCGCGGAGGAGGTGTATGTATAAGTGAAGAAATTACAGTGAAAGCACATCCTGTAAGCCAAGTGTAAAAATAACAAAATGAGAGCAGTTTGAATACTCGTGCATAATACATTGCAGAACATAAATTTGCGTGCAATTTGGCGCTGAGAAATTTTTTATTAAAATTCTTGATCCAGTAATAAGATCTTTTTCGTTTACCAAGCTTTATTGAAAACGTGGCAAAAATTGCGACGTAAATACAAATATACGAATGTAATTTTGACAGTAGAGTTTTGAAACAATTGCGAAGGAACATCGTATTAATGGATAAAAGTATCGATAAGAGCAATTGAAGTTTGTTATTCAAACGATATTACGTAGCATTGTCACGTGTATTAAATGATACGATCTAAGCGGTTTGTTAAATTTTTTCACAGATCTCGCGTTTTCGTATGCATGATAGGCGGACACGTAATCAAGGCATATTTAAATACAGGATCGAACACGTACAGTGATAAAAACTTCTTTTCTCTCCTTTCAGAAAACGAAGCTACCTATAAAAAAAAAAAAGTGTTCTATACTATCAACTCGTGTTTGTACTAGAAATCACTTCGTATTTGCATTAATAAGCTGCTTCGTGAATTTTAAAAAGCAACGAATGTAACTAACTATAGTTTCACGTGCTGGAAACTATTCAATATAGAGGCTTGATAAAGTTACTAATTTAAGTATAAGTTAATAAAATACATTTGCTCTGGAAAGATAGTGCAAGTTCAACGGCGAGCAAAAGAAAAAAGAAGTTTGTCAAGGTATGCAAGATTATTTTTTATTGCAATTTAATGGTTGTACTTCCACGATTTGCTTTGAGAAAAGAAAATTCCTGGAATCAATTTATAAATGTAAAGAAAGAATAAAGTCGCTAACCAAATAACGCTTCGTGAATCGACTTATTTTTCTATTTCGCATGGAACGTATCGAACTATCGATATTAATTCAGAGTAGATGTTTCACGCTGAATATTTGTATCTCTTGAAATATCAGAAACACTTCTCCTTTTTCATTCTTTCTTTAAGAATCATATTACAGTCGTCGGAATATAGAAAAATTGATAGGAGGAAGAATGCGGTATATAAACGTTCGCATCGTGAATAAGAAGCAAATATTACGATGGTACTCGGTCTGTTCAATCGCTTGTAAGCGTATGCATGAAGGAGTTAAAAATATTTCTAGTGCCTGCAGATTAAAATGTTAAAAGTAAAAGGTTTCTAGAACACTTGAGAATGTTAAAATTTTCAAGAGATAGAGAGTATCTCAGCCTTCAACGGAATATTAAGTATTCAAACAATTATTGCTACTAGACTGTGGATGTTGATGCATTTATGTGAAATTGAAGGCTGCAAAATTACGCAGAATGCAGATAATACCCAAAAACAGATAAAATATCCAAAGCATAGTATTCAATATGTGACAGAACAAAACTACGCTTACGTTTCGCTTCTTTAATTGGGTTCGCGAAAACATGAATTTAGCTAGAGAAGCGATCGAGGAAACTTGAGTGTCATCCAAAGAGGCAACAGCTCCTCGTGAGTGAGAGGTTCCAGGAACACGTTCGCCGACAGAATATGGAGGATCGGAAACGAGGTTGTTCGATACACGAAACACGTGTGCACGGAAGTTCTCGTTCCGCGGTGGAAGTAAAGGGAAAACGAGAGGAACTCGCGTCCACGCGATCCGCGAAATAAGAAGCAACGAGGTACTCGACTGTGGACGCGGAATAACGAAATAAAAGATTTGGCGATACGTGAGCGTACGGATCAGAATATAGCCGTATATACATACGTACGCCTTTTCGTTCACCGATCTTCCCTATTCTTTCACCGTCCTGACGTGTTTGGCATCTTCCTGGCAATAGTTTCGAATCGCCAGGCCACGATATTCTCGTTCTCCTTCGTGGGAGATTATTTTCTTCGGTTATCCGGTATAGACAGAAGAACTTAGCGAGGATAGGTATTCCATATTTTCACGGCCGATTCCATAAATTTTTCATGAGCGATTGGGGAGTTGAAACGGTAAACGATGCGAGTACCAAAAAATAGGAAACGATTCCAACCGGGTAGGATGTAGATTCCATGAGGAATATACTGGAAAATGTATTAATAGTAAAATAATTGAAGTGCTTCCTGGAGGAAGAACCTATGATATAAAATAGTGGATTGAGTAAATTGTATTGAAAGTTTTGGTTTTAATTCGTTGATAGTAATTACATTTTTATATTTATAAAGCAATAAAAAGTTTCATAATAATTCGACTACTTGATTAGAAAATATATTTGATACCTTTATATTTATTATTAAAATTGGACTTTAAACTCAATTTTGTTCCATTTCTATCGATTTCAGATTTACGTAAAATCTACTTTTTTGAATTAGAGTCTAAATATTGTAAATATACAGGGTGGTTGGTAACTGGTGGTACAAGCGGTAAGGGGGTGATTCTACGCGAAAAAAGAAGTCGAAAATATAGAATAAAAATTTTTTTTAACTGTTTTTTTTAATTTTTTTAAAACTCTACAGTGAGATCCGTTATAGCGAGACGTGATAAAGTGCACGCGTACCGAGCGAAAATTCAAAGTCGATTTTCTCGAAAACAAAGCCTCAAACGAAAAATTTTTATTCTATATTTTCCACTTCTTTTTCGCGTAGAATCACCTCCTTTCCACTTGTACCACCAATTACCAACCACTCTGTATAATTCGTAAGATTTTCGGTATTACGGATAGCTTTGAAAGAAGTTGTACGAATTTGACATAACAATATTTTTATATATACCGCTTCAATATATTAGTATATTGTAAGTATATAAATTAGTATATATACATAATATTACTTGCGAAAACAGCGCGTTGATTATGAATCTATGAAGACAAAATATTGGCGATGAGATCTGACTGATCCTTGTCGGTGGCGCAAATATTATTTTAATTCTGTTCGCCTTGAATAAATAAAACACTCGAATAAAAATGAATCCTTTAATAGAAGCAAAAGATTACCACCTACCTTGCGAAACTTTAACACAAGCTCGCCAAGTATTTTATCCGACTTTGTCTTTGAGCCGCTTAGAACTCTTTAATCTTTAACTTCAAACTACGTTAAAAATACAAATATTCTCTACTATTCCAAAATATATTACGCAATATAAGCATATCGACTAGACTATTACATCAAAATTCGATTTAAAATATATCCGAAACGTTTTACATCGTTTAAAAAAAGAATCTACGGTCGATTCGTAAAATATACGTATATTTTACTTCCTCCTAAAATATTATACATACGTACTTATGTTTACGTAACTTCTATTTAATCTCAGATTTATGGAAATTTGTCTATGTTCTGTCCAAATTTATATTTTTACGAGCAGAACTCTTTAGCTCTAACAACAAAGATTCTTTAAAAAATCGCAGGAAAAGCTCTGCTGAGATTTATGTTCCCGTATTAAATCAATATTTTTTATGTTTCCAACTACTCATCTTTTGATTTATTACTTTTCAATACTGTTAAAAGTATGATTTGTATCGTTCCTACCATCCTGTATCTTTGTCATGTTTTCGTAACACAAATAAAAACAGAGGTGTAAAAAAATATATTTTTAAATCACGGTAAACAAAACTTCAGTCGCCTATTAAAAGAATCCGATCTCTCTAAAAATGAAAATTCCCTGTTGACGCCTGTTTCATTCGATTTAGCTTGCTTTTAAACACTTCAAACGTTTTAATGTCGGGCCATTTTCCATATATCATCGATAGTGGAAATGGTTGTCGGAATTTTGTTCGAATCGATCTAGAACGCATACAGAGGATCGATTACTGCAAACATATCGAGTGTCGGTTATACGTATTCGTATTCCTACCAGTCAGCTTAATCGAGATATTAAACAAATTTTCAGCTCACCATAGATTAATTACACCTGAAAGTCTATTATTCTAATTTAACGTTAATTGTGCCTGCGTTCTGTTTTAGCTTCGAGAAGAGTCGCTCTGATAACGAACGAATTAAAAATGTTTCCATATAAATGCACTTAGAAATTTGGTATAATAAAACGATACGTAAGAATTTCATCAGAAGAAATTTGCTGCTTTTCTATATTCTTTTACTTTGAAGACAAGTAATTTAGTATTAATTTAAAAAATTAAGAATAGAATATATACATAGAAGAAAATAAAATGTGAATTTTATTTAAATAAAAATTCTCTCGAAATTGTTTGATAGACAATACTCATATTATTTCAAAAATTACGTATACTCTTAATGAGAATTGTAGATTCTATACAGTTCTACGAAGTATTCTCTCTGAAAAATATTAAACGATATTCGAAGAAATAAAGAATATCAATTATAATATTACAACAAATTTCCCCGTAAAATTCGTATGAATTATGTTTGTATCTCTAATTATGTTTCTCTTTCTAAACTCGATCCATTTTATCGTCTTCGCGATACCACAGACGAAACGGTAAAATTGAGCGATCAATATAAAATATCGGTATGCGTTACAAGCTACTGTTTTAGAAAGTAAACCGAAACAAAGAAAAGATGTCTCGAATGTGATGCCTATTTTCTCTCTTTCGCATGAAACGCGAAATTATTTCACAAGTTCCTCTGAATCGCATCTGAAAAATTCGAAATCCATATCTGTAACATGTTCGACGTACGTAGATACGTATCTCCGAGTAACGTTTCCGATCGAGAACAAAGTATAAAAGAAGTATTAGCCATTATTTTAGCGTTTCCCTCCGAATAAAGTAAATAAAGCATAAAATCGAATGTTTTCGATAGCGCGGCGTCTCTTCGACCATTCGGATACGTTTCGTTTCAATGGTCAAAGGCGTTCCTGTAATTTCCCTCGCAGAATAAACGGAACGATTTGATCGATGAGCTTGGCCCAGAGAAAGCAACAACATTCCATTCATCCTAAATATCTTCTTACACATCGGATCGACGGGGGTTGCAGGTTTTATCGAAGCAATTAAAATTCCTGCCAGACTCGGCACGCGCGTTCTCTCTCCCTTTGCAAACTCCTGCAGTTTCACCCCTCAAATAGCTGCACTATTCTCTACCGGTACACAATGGTAATGCAACGATACCCGATGTTATATTACGATTAACATTCTCTCTCTGTGTCTATTTAATCAAATTTCTAAGTGAACCCAATTTTACCAGACTACGGGCTTTGCTGGAAATGGCTCTACCGTAATTTGTTCTCAAATTTTTGCTTTCTAAAGGGTAGGGGTTGTTCTTTCTAGTATTTTTCCATAGCAATGAATATTATACTACTTATTTACTTTTGTCAATTTTTTCACTTTTATATTTCGTTATTATCGTTCTTTTTTCTTTTTTCGATAGAAACGATTCTATAGTTATTCGTTCGAGAATTTTTGCTTTCAAGGGGCAATATATTTTTTCTATTATTTCCTTGTTATTGTTTTTACTTGTTTACGTTTCCTTCTGGTCTTCGAACAATTAGTATAAAACATGCTCTAACGGAATTCTTCTTGTAACCTGATCGATCGACGAACAGAAGTGGCCTGTTCTCAATAAATCGCGCCAGTTGGAAAATTCCAATCGGTGTTACGAACATCGTCCCGCTTTTCTCGACGCGGATATGTGGAACGGCGCATAATAAAGCCTACAAGCTTATCAGTAGGGTACACCGAGCTGCCAATAAATAGCAAACAAATTCAATTAAGCGAACAATGAAAAACACTGTAAAACTATCCGATATTGGGGCACGTACGATGCACGTAGTACGTTTTGTACGTCGTTTTTTTTCCAACGCTACGGGTTTTTATTGCGAGGAAAGAATTTTCGCCGGCTCGACGACGTGTTCAGCTCGAAATAAAGCTATTCAGGGTAAAGTGTGTCGTCGAGGACCGCAAAAGGTTAACCTTAAAGTAGTCACCTGACGTCGCACTGCTATCGCTATTTTCGCGCGCGAGCTCGCGCACACGCACACACACACACACACACGCACACATACACGCATACGAAACACAAGCGTGTAGATGTTTTTCTATGTGTGTGTACACACGTTCTTCTTCAAAGAACGACGTAACGAGCACGGAGTACGTCACTTTCATTCTCGATTCCTGTGGAATGTAGTCCGCGAAACGAGAGGAAACCGCTTCGAAACACCGAATGTAAACGCTCACTTCACGATTTTCCATTGATTTCAGGGACACACGATTTACCAGCAAACTCGTTCAATATGATATTTTTCCATTCTTTCGAAAATTTTAATTAGAAAATAATTCTTGTTTTAAATAGGTTGTTTTTTTATATATAGAGAATAGTTTAATAAACAGATGTCCCAGATTTTTTCACGATACCATGGCAGCATGTTTTACGAATAAAAAGTTTTCCTTATGAGTAAATAGAGTTTTTATTAGAAGCGAAGTTTTAGTAGAAAACACGAAGTAACAATGGACTAGTTTTCGGTTCGATAAAATGATTAATCGAATATTATTTTTTACGATAAACCATAAATTCGTAGAAAAATAGCAATTACGAACGCTATTTTTTCAAATTTATCTTATCATTTGCGAGTATTCGCATACACGTGATATTTGTTTCTAATAAATAGGTTTACGAGTATAAGATTTCTTTTTTTTTTTTTTTGAGATCTCATTCGTGTGAATAACGTAAAATTGGAACTACATAAAAAATGGAGGTGATCGGTTTGGCTTCTAAGAGGTTGAGACGTCTGGTAAATGCATAAAAATCAGCATTCCAGCTGTCCTATAATTCTGCGAACATTAATTAAAAAAATAATTTCCCGTTATTACCGTGCCACTTCCACGAAACCTTCTCATTCGTTAATAACGTAATAAACGATCTATAAAAAGCTTGACATCCATCTGGAACAATGGATTAGCCGAAGAAAGTTTCATCGAGTGACAAACGAGAAAGCATCCCTAAATTTCTATGGAGCCTTTCTTTTCGAGAACGAAAACGCGTCATCGTGCTAATTATTCCTCGAAGGGATATTTTGTGCGAGAGGCAAGGCTACTTCGATGGACCAATTACGAATTAGCTCGTTAATCCGATTCGAAAGAGCTTTAATGCCACCGGATTATTAGTTGGAAGCCGGGGCAATCGATGATTCGCGGCGACGTATCGAAAGCATCGCTACTTACGCGGTAGCCCTCGCTTCGAAACTTCCGGCGAGTTCATTAACGTGAGTAGACAGCATCCAAATGCCGAGGCATAATTAGTCATTGAGAACAGATTGGCGGCCAAGCAGGGAAAATCCTGACGGTCATGAGAGACTTCGACTATCGCTTACCGGAGACACCTCGTTTTCGTAATTAGCCACGTTCTAATGACGTACCTCTAATCATTGCACGTTTAGTTGCATCTATAGCTCTCACACTGAATGATCATCGACGTAGTTCTGTATCGTTGCTTTCGAGTTTCGTTTATTTAGTAGACGCTGTTCAATCGGTCCGTTATTTTTTCAGGGTTTGGTTCGCAACGGTGAATTGATTATTTGTGTTTGATATTACTTTATTTGTCATTTTTTCTTGCCCTCTGCGAAGGTTTAAGATAAAAGACAGCGGCTGTAGAATGGTTTCTATACTTTTCATTTTAATTATCGATTTCGAGGTTTTCATAAATCACGTTCTGTTTGCTCGCATAATTCACGACCGTTTAATCGTTTGATTGATCATTCGTACATTGGACGTATTATCTCGTAAAACATTCCATTCCAGGTTTGTTTTAATTACTTCAATGAAGTGGTAGTGATTAGTTACTTTTTAATATTGCTTAGTTAATATTCGAATAGAACGATATGAAAAAATAACAGGAATAAGTGACTATTTGTTTATCATATAATTTGTCTATCTCTTCCTTTTCTACGAAAAAGGGCAATTTCATTATTGCCAGTGTAAGTTCCATGAAATTCTAAGTATGTTCTGTATTTGTACGAGGATACTGTTAACTACGTGGTAAGGTTCGATATTAGTCATTTGATTTATAAGCTTCGCCGCGTAATAAATTTTTATAGAGCAAATTTCTTTTCATACACGTTTTAAAAATATCTGCACTGCGAGTACGTATAGGATTAAAATTTATGAGCCATAAGGTCTTTTCTAAAGACGACATATCACTGAGGATTACATTTCATAAAACGAATGTAATACTTTGTTCACAAGCTTGGATAAATATTTATCATTGAAATGCGGATGTATGTACAAATTCATATTTTCATAAACACAATTAAAGACATAAAATTTAAGCGACTTGTAACGACCGTTAGCTCCGAATATTTTATACAGTTTACAATAACAGCGTATAACTGAAATTTTTCATAATTTATTTATTACGAAACAAATTACCGTAATTAGTACTGTTCGATACAATAAACTGTCAAGATTTAACAACGCAATAAACTACCAGCAGTTTAAAAATTCCGTCCACTTTTAATTGGAACAATTAAAACAAGAAAAGAGGAATCGAAGTCCGGAAGCCCTTAAACTGGGAATTATTGCCATTTGAAAGTTCCAGGCAACTCCACGAACACCCGACGATATAACTTTGTATTTCGGGAAATACGTCACCCTTATCCAGAAGAAAGAGAGACCCTTAACGTTCGTAACTCGGTTCTTTATCACTTCTCGATACTTTCAAACCGAATTCCGCTCGAACACCTGTCACGTGCTTCGATTTCCGCCGCGAATCAATGTCTTTTCTCGTAATATTTCCGTCGATCGACCACTTTAAGCGGGAAACCAGGAGTGTTCCTTTTATTCTCTCGTATTTTCTTATTCACGCAACACACTTCTTCAAAAATTCCTACGAATTTCTAGATCGAAACGTCTGTAATTCCTTCAATCACATTTTACAAGCGAATCTCGCGAATCGAAAACTATTCATTTCGAGACCTTTGAATGGATTGGAATAACGTGGACGAATTCATCGTCGAACAAGGTTAGATTGCCGTTGGCGGAGATTTAAGCGGTAAACCGTGGAAAATTATACCTTGGTATGGCTAATCTGAGCTAAAACTCGACAACATTCAAATCGCTGGAAACTGTAATCTCGAGCAATAACAGTTTGGAATTTCTACAAGTCCTGCCCCCTTCCTACTGTGTTTCGCACAGTTTAATAACACTCGTGTCAATCCGGTTCCTTCGTTTCGCTTGCTACTCGACCTCCAATAACGTTACGAGTTTAACAAACAAAAAAGAAAGGACGCGAAGGAAATAGGAAGAAGCTTCTTCCTACGTTTCGTTTAAACTTCTGTCCCACGTTCGACGAATCAAAAAGCACGGCAGAAAACCAGTAAGAAAGAGATACACGTATCGAAAGAGACGGAGAGGAGTCGTCGTTTTACTCCGTTTCTTTCTTCAATCTCCGGCCATCCTCTTTGTTTCTTTGGCTAACAGAATCACCATCCTTCACCGCATCCAACCACCGGAGACACACTAACGATAGAAGAGGATTCAACGAGCGCTAGCTCGATCAAGAGCAAAAAAAAGGAGCCTCGATCGCTCGGAAGTCCCAATCCACCGAGGCCATCAGCCTCGAATCCCCATCGAAGCGTTTCTCACGCGAGTTAACCCAATACCGTGTCACGTATCGTGCATCGGTTTGTTACTTACACCTGCTGGTTTGTCGTCGATCCGCTTCGTATCCTCCACGATCATCACCATCAGATTACCATCACATCCGTATTATCAGGTTCGATCGTGATGCGTAGCAAATAGGACACGCGACTGAACACGCAAACCTCGTCAGTGAGGATCACGAAAAGGATCCCAACGAGGATCACAATTTACCGCAGTCGGCACGTTAATAATAACGAGACGAGGTACCGCGAGGTTGCACGAAGAAAGGAATACGAGACTTCACGGGAACACGATTCGATTTCGATGCACGCGTTCGTTCCAAGGAACAGAGTGTGATCGCTGATCCCGTTATGTTTGACAGGCTTTTTTTCCTTCGCCTCCTGCGGGCGCAGCAGCGCGTTCGCGCGCGTATCAAACCGATCCGAATCCGCGGTCGAAATTGCCGCCGGCCTAGGTCAGCCGGTCGCGTCGGGACGCCTCTCATAAACAGAGAGGACCGGCATTCGAGCG
>NT_176452.1:426546-426732 GCF_000188095.3 Bombus impatiens
GGTGGCGCGGAGACGCCGAGAGGACTCGGGGGGCGGCGCGGGCTCCGACGCCGCTCGAACGAACGGACACACTGACGACGCCTCGAGTTTTCGCCTGGAGAACGATGCTGCCGCCTCGTGGCGCTCCTTCCAACGAAACTGAGCGCGGTTCCGCGACGTCCGCCGAGAGTCTACCCCCACAGTCGC
>NT_176452.1:426791-655195 GCF_000188095.3 Bombus impatiens
CGCGACCCTCTCCAACCCCCTCCTACTTCTCTGCCCCTCGATCCTCGGTCCAGACGGACGCTGCGTACCAGCAAATCCTCTCTTTGCCCTCTGGACACGATTCCACGAGACATTTTCAGCTATTGCATCTACTGCGATATGTGCAGACAGAAGATTTGAGGGGCGATCGAATTTTTGCGTGATTTTTGATAGGAAACGAGGAATCTATGGTTGATGTTCGGATTGATATTCGGGCGGAGAGGTGGGCTTTTTGAGGAAGATGGTTGGTTTTTTACAGGTAGATGGTGATGGTTGGTTTGGAATGCGATGTGTTTAGTGTATTCGTGGTACAGTGGTTTAACGAAATTGTGTTTGTTGATTAAGTGAATTAAAGAGGTTGGCATTAATAATCAGTCGATCGATTCGTTCAGTTTTTAAGTAGTAGTCTTGCTTGGAGCGCGGTTTTGCCGACTGTTTCAGTCGTCCGTTTCGTATCATTTCGTTCTTCTCCTCGCCATGTTTGTATATTCTTTTGTCGTCAGGAGTGTCCCAGGTGAATATTTTCACGATTATGGTTATTATATAAATATAAAAAATCTGACAGATTGTCAAACTTATATCACCTGTTTTTTTAACTTTGTTAAAAATTTGCATAAATGTGATTATAAGAAATTAAGTTAAAAAGTGACTGACCGTCAAGTGCGTGCCAGTTGTTCTTCTAATTTTGTTAAGAAATATTATATGAATATTTTTATATTTAAAAACTAATTAAGTATTTATATGTTCTCATAATGTGAATGTCCTACGTTGTATGCGAAAGAAACATTAATTCTTTTTTAAATGAAATAAATTGTGATATAAGCTCTTAATTAAAAATCTTTGTTAATTTAAAAAGTTCATTATTCAAGATGTATGTGCGACCTGATGCATGCAATAACAGATACGACAAAATAGAACTGGAGGTGGTTTGAACGAATACGTAGATACATGCAGAGGCACAAGTAGAAGTGGATCGTTTATAGTCAGACGCACTATCATACTACAGGGATCTGTACATCGCTGTACTTTTTCATAGCTGCATCACACATTTTGTGCTTTAAGTCGAAGTCATTCAAGTTAATAGGTGCATTATAAATATATGTAGCCGGAAGAAAACTTTTAAATCACGCTTCTATTATTTTTGATTGTGAAAGTACAAAATTTTCTTTTTTACTTCTTACTAACTAATATCTTATTATGCAACAAACAAACATGGTAGGTACGGTTATTAAGACGTTTCTTTAAAAAAAACAGATATTGTTAATTACATTTTTCTATTTATTTATTTTATGTTTTTTAATACTTCTTTGTATCAAATAATTTTTTTATCACTTTCGTTTTTAATTTAACATCACACGTTTATCATCGATATTTCAACGCTATTAATTTTATTTTATTCGTTTTATTATAATATTCATTAATTCGACCCTTTTAACGTATTTGTAAGCTGTTTATTTCGTTAAAGTTTTTACTGTCCTACCTCCGACAACTGGTGCCTCCACTTGTTTCATGAGGCTGTCTCTAAATGCTTTTGGTTAATAAGTCCTAAACAACCGTAATTCTTTAGCTTTTTATATTTCAAGAAGAAAATGTTGCGCGTGATGTAGCACATTAGCTATGGCACTGACGTTGACACCAAGGTTAAATTGCGAGCAAACTCTGCCGCCTCTCATATATATTTAACCTCCCTCGTCTATCTTTTCCCTTCATTGCCACTCGGTTCTTTTCTGTCTGTAGTATAAACCCAGAATACACACAGACGTAAAACAATGACTCGTTAAAACTTCCACCCATTCCGTCAAATTTTCCTTGACATACAACAATACTAAGCACTTTATATTTCCCTACCTTATTTCTTTCCCATCGCTAACAGCGATGTAATTGATTCCATTATTACATTTGAAACATGTGTCATTGAATAATATTTTTAGTCTAAAATTCGCGTAAATTCATATTTGTTTTATTTAACCCTTGATTATCATTGCAACTTGCAATCTAAATCTTCATGGTATACAAGTCACGTTTGTTCATTGACCACGTAAAATTCAATGTGTAATTCAATGTTGGATAAAGTTATGTGAAAACAGTAGAGATTGCGTCAGACAAATTTTACGGTTGTACTACTTAAATTCTTCGAAAGTCAAAATTCTATATACCTTCCTATCATAGATGAAAGGTCATAAACCCCAGACATAGCTTGAAAAACTCGGTGTTTTATACCGGATAAATCAATTTGACGTAAAATGATTTAAAATGGGGGAAAAAAGATAAATTATCAAGTTTTCTAAAAATAATTATCACCGTCGTGACAGAAAATGGAAGTCTCGCCCTCTTATTTTAAAAAAGGATCAAATAAACGAAATTTCAACTGTCGCAACGAGTGACGGCAGTTTAACTGATTATATTGATTAAAGGAAACAAACTTCGCCTCGGACAATTTAATTAAATTACTGCTGTCCTGCTTTTTTCTCGATTCGATCAATCAACCGAATGGTTTCGTTGTTCATGAACGCGATGACAAAAATTGAAATCGGAGAAATAATTATATTCGTCATCATAGATTTGATATAGTATCTCGAAGACTTATTTCTCTCGGCCACGATACATTGAGCAGAACAAGCAAACGAGACGACAGTAAAGAACACAAGAAAAGTGATTATCGGATAACAAATTGCCACGAAATAGGATACATCGTGAAATTTTGGGTAAGGCGAGAGACGTTGTATCACATTGAACGCGGCACTCGTTTCAATATGCGCTAATGAAATTACCATTGCTGTCATTCTGACGATCACGGAGTTTAATATGTGAATTAAACGTTAATCGGGCCATTAATTCGCAAGTTTCACAAGGCTATTGATTTTCCTTGGATCGAACAACGAACGCGTTATAGTTTGCCGGTTTGTCCGATACCATGGCCGGCGACAGAAACGACGAATAATCTACTGGACGTGGTTACGAAAGCAGAAAATTGGCCCGATTGAAATCTATTCTAGCGTCTTATCGACCGCCGCAATTGAATTAACCGTCCAATTATTGAGCTCGATCTCGGCTAACAATCACTACTCTTCTCGCATCCTGTCACTTGGATTAAGCAACGCGTCACGGCTAAAGAACTGTTGCCCGTTTCTCAATGTTTCATTTCTAGATACGGCAACAACTTTCCAAATGAACTAGAAACGTCTATTAAGGGAAGTAAAATGACGTTTATTATCTTTGAAATCGATTTTCTTGTTAGATATTTAATACCATTATCGCCTGTAGATATTAAATTGCGGATATTTATGTATTTATAGAAAATTTGAAGATGTTCATCAAATGTACAGAATGCACATAATATACAGCATATATGAAACATTCAAAGTATTCGTTATAATATTTAATATATAAGCTAAATCTCCATGCAGATTCCATTTCTTTATTCGTGTTTATAAAGATGTCAGATTACTGAAATCTGCCGCAATGCAGTCATTAGTTTTTGGTTTTCAGAAAGTTCGTAAAACCAGTTATTTAAAAATTAATAAAATACGCTGTACTTTCTACGATGAAATGGATTTATTTTTTAAACAGGAGTATTTTTTGATGCTAATAGTTTCACGGTGTAGAGAAAAATCCAAAATTCTAAAGTTCCACCATGTAAATGTACTTGTCTCTAATATCTGTTTCTATATCTTCAGTTGTGTTTAACAGGAAAAATAAGCTGGGAAACTAGGCATACAAGAGGATTAATTACAAGTACGAATTTTCTTTGTTACAAGGTAGACTACTATACGGACGTATTTATAATTTATAACTCTCAGGTGTCGACTTAACTTTCTTCGGCTACCTGAAACTTCCATTCCTTGTCGCTTCTACAAGCAATGCTCATTTTCACCATTTCTTACCGCTACCTTTGTCTCGGATAAGAAACAGACAATATTTTATAACAGTATATATTTTAAACATTATTATATTATATGCCACTCTGTTATATACTGTACTATTTATAATATTTATAACCATATACATATCTGTAATATTTGCACAGAAAAATCTTGCAAGTGATAAAGCTGAAAAAGAACGGTCAAAAGAATAACGTCAATATCCCATCCCTAAATTCTACTTCTAATTCAGTTCGAAAGATTGCATTGTACCTACGTGTGCAATATTCTTTTTAACGAAAAAACAAGACTGTGTTGCGATTGCTTGTTAAACACAATTATCGTTTTCAATTCACAAAATTTCTAGAATTGCTTTGTTGGAGGAAAAAGCAAGGTATACTGCACGTAAGTTTTTGCAATTCATGTTGAGGCAGTTGTCGATTTTTCAATTCCGAAGAATACGCGTTACCGTTCTATCGAGATTTAGAGCAAAACGATATTTTTCCGTAGGATGGAATTTGCGAAATTGCAATTTGACACTCTCGATAGATCTAAGATAATCATAAAGGAAATGTATCTTCGTTTCAGCTAAAATTTCGTCCCCTTCGTCGTTCAACGTTTCTTGTTGCTTATAACAGTTTTACTTCATTCGGTTCCTAGAATATTCTCCAATGAAAACACGAAACAGCATAAAGTCCGTAATACAATTACGACGTAGCTACTAATCCATGATCCTAGTCTACGACTAGATACCATGCATCCTAGTCTACGTAAATACATATGTATCCTCCGTATAAATCCTTGTTCGCTGTCAAGATCTTAGAATACGTATCCGCTAGCAATTAGTTCCGTATCACCTCGCTCAAATATTTCACAAATCCTCTCTTGCGTATTCGTTCAAAATTATAATAAGAACTACGCTGATCATAAATAAATTTCCAAACACCGATACCTTACGAATCAACGTATAGGACGCTGTAAAACGAATAAATCGATGAAAATAATTCGCGCAACGACGTTACCATGAAAATCGTTCGCTTAGAAACGAACCGATCGTCGTTAAACGAGGCCAGTTAACGCTTGCACGTGAATTTTTAATGGCGCGAATAATCGACGAAGAGAATGGCGACGTATGATCGCTTGACGGCCCATAATCCACAACTGTTCGATATAAACGATTTGCTTGTACCCTACTCCGTGGCATGTTCACGAATTTTTCACCCGGCTCAACGACTCGAAACACCATAAATCCAGCCTGACCGTAAAATTCGTATTGTCGCGCGTTTCACAGGCTAAACCGATACAACGACGCTTTTTTCCCTCTGACTCTCCACGAGAATAAATATCAGATGATGGCTATGCCTATTTTCGTCCGTGCCAAGTGGACAAATTTCTCTTGAAAGCTTGAACGAACACGGGTTTCGCCGTTGCGTAAAGGTTTGCGCGTGCTATTAACCACGAGATTTTTTTCTTTCAATGAAGAAGAGAGATGCGCTTCACGATTACCATTCTACGATATTACAAAACGGAACATCAGTCGTGACGTTTTGTTTAAATATAGCATATATCGATGATTTTTCGATACAATTTTTTAGGATCCCTTAAGCAATTTTTTAAAGATGTTTTCGAAAATAAATGTGAGTGAACTTCATTTATTGGAAGAATTGATTTTACTTGTTTAAATATAAGCTCCTATTATACGAATAAAAACTCACAGGTAGTTGGATGAATCAGTGCGGTAGAAGATTTACGAGGAAAATGATACAAGTGATAAAATATCGAACGCTGCAGAGGTCACAGTCCCGGAAGTTGCATCACAGATTACGGTATACTTGAGGGACGAGTGAATTTAGTCAGTTTATGCTGTATTGGGAATTCGTGTTTTAAAGAAATTACACAAATACGTGAATTAATATTTTGCCTCGTCAAATATTTTTCGAACGCGTCGACCGTATAATTCTACGCATTCTTTTAAATTGCAAGCAAGATTTCTAAGCAATCGGATAACTATCTTTTAATTGCTCTGTAAATTATTCTCTTCGTACTTGTTTCTTCGACGTTCTACCAGCGAAACTTCTTCCCAGTGACTTTTCCTTCTTTAAATTTTTGAAGTTAACCGAAGTTCCCCTGGAAGTTAGCCCAGACAAGCGTAGAGAGTGGTTAAAACGAAAAACGGATCTCGATGGTCTTCACTGTAAAACGTAAAGAGACTCTCCGACACAAAGCAAAGACGAGAAAGCCGATCGAGTCTGGACATTTCAAATCTTTTATCTCCTCATCGGTGGGATTTCTCGCCTGAAATTCGATAAGACGAAACGAAACGAAGTGTTAAAAGCTTCAAAATTTGGGGATGATATTAATCGAGTATCTAGTCGAAATCTGAGATAATAGTAAATGAAACAATAAATAAATAAGAAACGATTTTTTAAATGCAGAAGTAAGATCTATACTTAAATATTTCCTCTTAAAATAAGCCCTCCAGTTTGAAGCAATCAATTCATCCAAAAGAAACCTTCTCTTATAAATCTTCAAACTCTACCTTCTTTCCTCTACATCGCGTACTAAATAGAAAATACTAACATCCAAGAAATGACGCCATTATCGCATCAACTTCTCAGTTCCAGTAATGGAAGAGCTTCCTAGAAAGAAGATTCATAAAACAAACTGGTAAATCGAGTAAATTACGTTAGGAGCCTGACGATTAATTTTAATCTTCAATATTAGCTACGTTTAAATTGATAATTGTAATGACTTTAAACGACTGTAATATGTTCAAATTATTCTCAACCTTATGGATCATAGACCCTTCTTTCATAAAGCCATTTAATCGTACATTTAATCATCGATCAAAGCTAACACCTAAAGAAACTTCGAGGGAAAAACCATTTATTCCCAAAAATTGTCTCGTGTTCTCCGGAAGATTGTTAGAAAATGAGCAAGTAAAATTTCCTAGGCAAAAGAACGCGACAGTCTGGACCGTATCTCTTTTCGTTTAAACAAAGCGGCCGATGCGAGCGTAATTCCCTGTCCTCTGCACCGCAATTTCATTGTTCCTGCAGTGAATGCTGAATCGACGCGACCGATACAGCGCAACAGTTTGACAAGGACAGCTTCGACCGGTGTGAAATGCACTTCGGCCCAACCCGGAAGCCTTATCGTGCTCGTTACACGGCTGTTCATGTGCGACAAACGGTTTCGTTATGGTTCACTGCGTCCTGCATTGGAACTTGCACGTTGTTCCTGTTTTCGCAACATTTTGTTCCATCCAATCGAAGAGCTCTCTTTCTCTTTCTCTCTCTCCTCTCTAATATACCTTTCCCTCTCTTTTTGAAGGTCCATCTGTACATATCTCACCTATTCTATGTGTTTTTATCCTCTTCTCTCCCTTTTACTCTATCCTTTCCCGTTTTTCCGTGTCGAATGGAACAACAGACCTAGTCGTATCCATGTCGCTATCACGAGGTTATTATTTAAACCGCTTTTGTTGCGTCAACTGTAAACTTTGGACACCGATACAGCGAAAATTGTATTATCAATTGAAAAACTGTACGTAGACCACTGATGTCTTTCCGAAATTCTAAAGAGTTTGAGAATTCTAACGAGTAATTATAGTCGTCCATGGTTGTTTCAGTATGATGTAGTATCATACTATACTAATTATTACTTTCTAATTATTTATTATTAATTTTGAATATTAAAGAGACTAGAAAAAGGAACATATCGTATAGAAATTCTACCGCAATTTTATTCTCTGTTTGTTTATTCTTCGTATAAGACAGTAACGAGAAATTAGCAAGATTGATTTTTATTTTCACGCTTTAGATAGATTTAGATAAGATAAATAATACTTTTGCTTGGATATTCTTATCATCGATTCAGTTATACTCGTTATTGTATTTCTTTCTTCCTAATGGAATTACAAATCGGTTTTTCACAAAAATTATCGTTAACCAAAGATAATTTCATTTCGCGTTATGCGTATCGAATTCAATCAATTACATTATTTAATGCGAACAGCGATTGGCGTATTCCTACATTATTCGAAGAGTAATAACGATCGTCCTTCTTCACCACTAAATTGGTATCACTTATCCTACATTCGATGAATTATCCGTTCCATTATAATAAATTTAATTCCTCTCCTTGATGTTATTATTGCATACGTATATCATTCCGCTATGGATTATCATGGCTTATGATGTTGCGAGGTGAATTTATCCTCTTCTGTCGATTATTCATACAGTTTAGTTTAACCACTTGTGAAAATACCTCTGTATTCATCGCCCTCTCGTATTATTATAACCTTTTTACGACGAGAATCATTAGGCTATTAGAAAGGCGATACGAGAAATTCCATTGTCTCTGCAATTACGCTAGCAGAATAATTTGTATAGGTTAAAATTACTGATTTCAGATACAGGCAAATACGAATTTCAACTGCGATTACGTACTACCGAAACGAAATCAATTCATTAGCATGAAACAGAGTGAGTAACGGTAGAGCGGTGAATAGAAACAAAGCTTTAAATTGAAGTAAATAATTCGATAGAAATTCCTCTTTGATAAATATCATCTTTCTATGTACTTTTCAATACGATTATCGCGGATTAGTGCAATTTTCAGACGAAACGAACACTGAACCTTACACATATGCATATTGAAATGAGAGAAAATTTTGCGAAGGAAAAGAAATTAGTGAAACAAATATTACGATAAACATTTGAAATAATTCGAAAGTGTATTTTGAAACAATTTATAATTTAAAATAATTCACTTCTATATTAATAGAAAACCAAGATCGAAAATCAAATTCTATTCTTTCTGTCTACGTTATTTGTTCGGTAAATAATTCTCTTGCAAGGCAAATCCAAATAATTTTTCGTTGAAAAATTTATTTCTCATTACGACGTAAATGCCTACGCTCGAACGATCGTTCATGATTCGTTCGTCTATTATCTTGGACGTATCCGATTGAATCGACGCAAACCATCAATCTGGGGGACCATGGAAAAGATAACCACAGAGATATCGTTCCAAGATACGTTTGTATCCTTCCACGACTCTTATTCGCGTGCGTTTCCTTGGTGAAATGGCTCGAAAACAAGGGATTCAACGGCAAACAAATCGATTCTTCCCCTGGGAGTGGAAACGCAAAAGAACATTCGACCTATTTTTTTCTTTCTCCCTTGCAAAACGCAGCTCATTTTCTTTCCCCGTCAATGTTCCTTCTCTGTTCAACCATTATATCTCTTGCTCTTTCTCTCTTTCTGCGCTTTCTCTTCTTCGTGCCTCTGTCATTTTACCGTTGCAATCCTGTTTATCCCTTTCAGGTCGAATTTCACTATCGATCCGACAGATCTCAGGTAAACTAATTTCAGCCCCCAAAAAGCATTGGTTAACGCGGTCCATACCATCCCTTTGCGCCCTTATCCACATCGAATTACGATAGCCCGCTATCTCTTTCTTCTCGCTTTTCGTCTTCCTCGTATTCTCTTTTTCCTCGCACTGTGTTTCTTTTTTCTTTTCGCTGGTTTTATCGATTACAGACGTCGGTCATCCCCTGTTCGTCAACGTTTCGTTTGCCAGTTAAAAAATCTACACTCATTCCCTCAGTGACTCGTTAGAAGAGTTCTCTATTTCCGGTCAAATATCGATGAATCGCGTGTTGAATTTTCGAGGGACACAGGCAACGTGATTTCTGACGGCTGCCTCCGTAAAATTGTCTTTGAAAGTGCCGCCACCGAAATTCTCTCGGGAAAATGTTACAGGAATGCGCGATGTTCTATCTGTTTGATTGTGTTTAATAATATTGATGCAAAAGGAAGAAGTAAATCTCATATTTCTTTCTTTTTTTTTTTTTTGTTTGTTTTTATTTATGCACTTGCACATCGCATACCTCCGGCGTATTTGTACGAAGACTGGAGGGAAAAACACGATAAATCACATTTTTTACTTTTTACAGGAAAGCAATTTTTAAATTTAGTACCTTGTTGTACATATTACCAAAGTTTTCTTTCCGTTTGGTTTTGAAATTGGGCACACGTTGTTCCATTCTGTTTGTAATTAAAAAAAATATTGCTTGTCATAATATTAAAGTTAAAGGTATTAAAATGTTGCTGGTGAAATGAATTGTTTGTTATAAAACTTCATCAGCATAAAAGCTATTGTTAAGGGGCTTATATCTTTGAACCGAACATATCGTTTTCATTTCCAGTTATACGATACTCTACATTCATAATCCGTTTCGTCAGTTGGCTCCGTAAAAAGCATGAATATTGCATAAACATCAATAATTTGATGAACAATAACAGGTAAGAAAAGCAAATGTCTCATCTATATCAATTTGAAATAGACACTTTGATATAGAAAATGACTAATTATTCAACTATTTAACTATGCCAACATTGCTTTTTATTTGCAATTTTTATATCCATCGACTTTCCTTATAAAAATATCTTTGCTGTAATAAAAGATGCAGCAATTTTCCTGAGGATTTTAACGCTGCGAAAGCTTTTACAGTTTATTTATGTAGAAAGCAAAATAAACTTTTTAGAGCGTTAATTTCCGATCGGTCGCTATTGCTGCGATTTTAATAGTCTTTAGATAATCTAGCAGTTGTCAGAGGATTAAAAGGTGTCTGGTTTCAATAGCCATATCGATATCAACGATGCTTCCATTTCAAGGAGCAATTACCAATTTTCGAGTTACTCTTGCCACTCATGTACAAACCAGCACGAAGGGTGAGTAAATGTTAATCTCAATTATAAAATCTCAATTATGAGAGAAAACAATTACGAAATAAAAAAAAGTTCGCATAAATTCATTGAACTTTTGCTCGGTATTAAGACAAATCCGAGGAACGTAACAGGACGAAAATCTATTGTACTATAATTTATTATTCGAGCGAGTGAATCAACTTTGTTCGAAATTCACGTTAATCTCGACGCTTCTATTTCGACAAGTAGAATAACCCGAATCAAGCAACAACAAGAAGAATATTACATTACGCCCGGTATCCTAACATGGCTGCAAAAAGCACGGCTACGATTTAGCAGCCACTCTGGCTTATCCTAAAGGAAAACATATTACCTGACATTTCTGAGGACTGACGTAGCAGACGAACAAGAACACAGGCGATACGTTTGCGGTAGGCTTTTTCGAGCGGAACTTCGCGTCACTAATCACCCAGTTGCTTCAGGAAAAAATCGATGACCTATCTTGCTTCAACGACCACTCAATTAGCTGGCTTTCTTTCATCGATCTGTTCCTATCTAAATCACACGTATCGTGGAGCAATACAAAATTTTTGGAAAAGAAATCGTGACTCTCCTTTTATCGATTTTATCAATGATCAAAAAGTCCTTCGATCTGGTTTTATACGTATAGAACATTCTGCGTTCAATGATATGCCCAAAAAGTAATTAATTGTGCTCGCAAGAGTAAAGATCTTCAATATGAGAAAAAAGTAGACGGTGAAATAGTAGACTATATGTTATTTAACACTAGGACTATCAGAGTGATCGAAATAATACAATAAACAATCGAAACAAACAATAATTTATCTGAATTTAGCAGGGGGCAAACAATTTATATAATCAAAGTATAGTAGAAGCTCTCCGACGATTTATTATTTTTTGTTTATACAATAGGAGCTCGCGTCCAGATAAATAAAATCACCCAACAAAAGTTAGTCATTCAGTTAATCGGGTATTAATTAAAATTTCGCTCAGATAAATGGAAATCGAATAAATAATTCATAATTTTTTATATAAAGAGTCGATTATCAAATTTTGTACCTTTAAATTTTTCCTTCGCGTTATTTCAGTTTAACTTCTTTGACACATTTTATACTGTTGTTACCGGTAGTACTAGTATCAATAAAATGTCAATTTTGAAAAATTACATTGCCTTTTAGATTTTCTAAAATTTATAGCAGAGAGGTTGACCAGCTTCAGGCTCGTTAACCGATACCGATTAGTTAAAAGATGCTCTCGATTTAACAAACTTAGCGTTGGCAATTTGTATCTTGCGCTTGTATCTTGTTTCACTGTTTGCGTGATTATTGCAGCTGCAAATTGGATGCAACTTCGTCGAATTCAGAAGCTTGCAAAATTCAATCCAAACACTCGCAAAGTTCTGAGTTAGTAGAAACCACAAATTGGTTTAAATAGTTTTAAATGTTCAAAAGTCACACAAATATAACGTTTTATTATCGAAGGAAAGGATAAGAAAAATATAAGGAATAAAATTTACGATGCAAAGTATTTTTTTTTTTAAAGATTCGTGAATCAAGAGCAAGGCGTGTGAACGTCGATAAGGGTTTTTTGGTTGGTTTTTTTTCAACTTTTCATATGCCCTGCGCGAGCGAGCTGCATAGATTATGCAAGCACGCAATACAGGAACGTTGGTCACGTTCTAGACTTGGGAAATCGGGTCGTAATCCCATAGTCCCTGTCGGATATCCGACATTCTCCTGGGTTTACAATGCACGAATCGCCGTCAAGAAGCGAGAGGCAACACACACATACACATGCACAGACTTCCCAGCTTTCTGATTCCTAATTAAAACTTAGATATTTTCATAACCAGTGATTGATATCCTGAAATAAAGTGAACTAAAATTGGAACGATACAGGTATTTCAATTTTATGAACAATTGGCTAGACACAGTTTCATATAGATTTTATAGTGGAATTTTCTATTATATCACATACATATATACTTTTCGCAATTATACAAAATTGTAAAAAATAAACGATTAATTCTTCTCCGTTAACAAGCATTCTTTTATTTCTCGATGAACTTTTTCCATGTCAACTGTATATCGACACAAAAATTCACGAGGGCGCGCTTGGAATGCTATGATTTCAAATGGTATGATTAAAAAGTTAATTATTTCTTCTTTCTTGTACACAAGCACGAAACGAAGGGAATTTTTGCGAACTAGCCTAGAATACGAATGTCGTGCAAAGATAATACTGGAAAATAAGAATACAACGTAGATAAAAAGTTAACATAGTACGTATAGAATTATTATTATTATATATTGGAACTAATTTGATAATTTTTCTTCGAAAGAAATACAAATGACAATGTCAGCGCTAGTTAGATTCAAAGAGCGGCTTATACAAGTAAAGAGGCCAATTAAGAAGCAGAATTTTCTGTTGTTTCTATATTCTCACACCAATTTCTTATCATCGTTGTTTCCTGATTGACCAAATATCCTTTCGAATCTACAATGCTTGCCCGCATGCTTTTACCATTCCATCGTCGTATCTAATGTCTAATTTACAATCTGCTCGTTCCCTTTGTTAATTTGGAATATCTCCGCAGCCCTCATGCGTCGACGATTCAAAGTGTCGAAACCTAGATCCTAGGTTTGCTCTCACGGAGAAACTGCAAACATATTTTTCCTCTCAATGTTTAACGTTGGTACTCCATCAAGATTCACTGAACCAATATATTTCTGTACATTTTACTCCCTACGAATCGTACATCCGCATTATAACGGATAAGATAATATTTTAATTCATGTATTACGCGCATAATCATCAATGACGATTTATTCTTTTAATTATCTTGTAACTTATACTTATTTTTATATTCTTAAATTTTTATTTTATGATTATAATATTTCAGCTATATTATATATCTTCAAAATTACGCACCGTGCGTTTATATATTTTAAATATTATTCACTTATCATCGGACTGTTATATTTCGTTATCACGACTTTGGATTGGTATCAAACGATCAAAATAATTATAACAAATTCTAATTATAATAAAGTTCTAGTCATAGATCATAATTCCAATCTAAATCGGTTATAGAATGTTTATACTGGTAAAGTCGAATTTATACTATTCCTCTTTCGAGGAACGCTGCTTTCATTTGCAGATGGAACGAGGATCAAAGGAGCGATCATCCGTCGTATTCCTTCAAAGTGAAACAGTATAAATTTGGCTTAAAGCAATTAAGCCCAAAGTGAAAGGTTCAGAGTGAAAGATAACCGCAGTTTACCAAAAATTAATTTCGTCGATCATCCACAAATAATAAAATTGTAAAATATCCAATGACGGAAGAACTAAAAATTACCAAATACTAATACATTTGTTCTCCGCTATAGTTTCATGTCATCGAGACAGTTCTCACTTGCCACGCTAGAAGATGCTACGATGTTGATCGTCGATTCTGCAGAAGCTGTCGATGGACAGATAAAGAGTATCCTCGTTCGATAGTTCTCGTGGACAAGTAACGAGAACAAATCAGATTCTTTTATTTGCGACAAAACAGCGCTGTGTTTGCACAGGTGCATTGTCTACCACGCGAAATACGATTCCGTGTTAACCGATGTATCCAGAAACGTTGCAATTGTCAATTCTAACGCTGATACCTGTTAGCGAACAAATGACTCCTGAGATTCTTGATCAACAATTTAATCGTTCAACTTGTTTTCACCTTTAAATAAGTTCTGTTTTCCCTGCCACGTTGTCTCATCGTAACGTTTATTGCTCGCGGGAACAGCTTTCAATTGAGTTTCGATTTTTCCTGGCTTTTATCTTGCCTGTTCGAAAGTAGAAACTGTCCCATTACTTTCTTTCTATTCTCTTGTTTGCTCGTTGACGCATCCCTTTGTTTCTCTCTATCATTTTCGATTTTGTTATCCTTAAAATACGTAACCGGAGCATACAGGATAATAATAATAGAGGAATTTTATGGTTTGTCGCTTCACACGAGATTTTTCGTTCGAGTGAACGCTAGCACCCAGCGCGGGATAGATTAATGATCACTTTTTGAACGAACAATCTCTGCTCGGTCGAAAAGAATTGATGGAAAGAAGCTTCTAACGATTGATACTCATACCTCGGAAAATGGAGTGAAACGAGAAAAACGATTTGAAAAGAATCGATCGATTTATCTGTTTTATCTGCATATTTTGGTGTTTGATATTAACGCTCGAGCAACTCGGCTGTAAAATTTGACGTCAATATCAGCTAATATTAATTCCGTCAAAAGCATTTATATGTTCTTAGTAATTGCAAGAAAAGATAGAAACTGAAATCCGTCATTTTAACGAGTTCGATAATTCTAGCGTTAAATCACTTCCGATACAGATAAAATTACTGAAATCAATAGAAATTTAATTCATGCTAATGCAAAATTACGGTCCATTCTATTCTGTAATGAGATATTTCAATTAAAGATATTCTATAGCGTACGTTTTCAAACATATGTTTTTTTATTAATTGTATTAACTTATTTGTTTAGAAACTTATTACTTTCTGTAACCCATCTCGATGGACGAAATTAATATTGAAAATGAATTTTGATAAGAAAGAAAGAAAGGAAAGAATGACATTCTTGTTACAAATTGAAAATTGATGGAATATTTCGATCACATTCGATGGATCTAATACGTTCGTTAGATACAGTCATTTCAACGTTCTTGGCGACACACGAAACGTGATTTAGTATTAACGCAACCCTTCGGAAGGACGTGCTCGAGTTCCGAAATCTACTCGCGTACCATTCCGGTTGCTCGAAGAAGGTTAGTTCTTAAATTTCATGGGCATTTTACGCTTTACCTCGTTGAACACACGGAACACCGTTCTCTTTGGTAAATTTAATTTCACGTCGCGTATGTTTGATAAAGGAATTCAACCGTCTTCCAACACATTTCTCACGTTGGATAAATAAAATTTACCAGATGCTTAAATTTACACTTCCAAGACCTAAGCTTCTTATTAGATATTTTTATATGCAGAGTCTAAGGTGAGATAATATTTTTGTACTGGATTAGCTTTTTAGTTTAATTTTCTACACAGAGTTTCGTTTAAGATGACAATATATATATATATATATATTGTATCATTGTTACTTTACATATTTAACTTGTTTATATTTTGAGAGAGATGAAACATAATTGGCGTAGTTAGATATCAATAAAATAAACATGTAACAAAATAGAAACATTTTGATATTAGTTGCATGATATTATGTAATGTCATAACAAGAAGCAATTTACGAAACTGGAAGTAATACTTAGTCTAAGTTTGTTACACCTTAACTTGCGTGAGATTGCCTTAATATAGGTAGTATGAGGCGTCTAACCAAAGACGAACCATTCTACTTACGATACAGACCGCAGCTTCATTGCTTGTCCGACTAAATACTGACTATTTCCTTTAAATGGTGAATAACAAATCTACGAATTTTCAAACTGAATCCACGATAATTTTTGTATAATTACGTATAACTAATGAAGAATAGATAATTTATCCAGTATGCATTTGCTATATAATTTATATATAAGATAATTTTTCATAATTTATTCAAGTATTAAGACAGAATATTTGACAATAAAATTAAAGAAGGAAGAAGTTCTTTGGGCCACATTTAGGACATTTTCGCCCGGTCATCGGGAATCTTATCCATTACCGAATTAAATCTCCGCCCCGGGAATATCAGGTTGCTATCGATTGAACTGTAACTGCCTGATCAGATACAGGGTCGTTCTACTTGAAGCGGTAGCTCGCCATTCTGAGCTAGTTTGCCAGTGGTTATTGACACAAAGTTATCTGAGATCACCACTTAAACGATACCTCGATGCTGTGACTTAACGCATTACCGTTATTTTGATAATCTTCACAATAGTCGCGGGGCGTTAAAATCTGCACGAGTTTCGCCTCTTTTGAAGCTTCGGAAAGCGAATGAATTATTACATTAGAGTTGTAATATCAAAAAAGAGGGAGTATACGCTGGGTCGTCTATCATATATTTAAGTTCCAGTTTTCTCGGGATAGTATAAGTTGTAAATTTAAGATATAAACTAAGAGTCGCAAGAGTGCTGGGAAAGAGAGAAAGAGAGAGAGAGAGTGTAAGTAAAAGTGTATGCCTTGGTGACGTCAAAGCTAAACGACTAAAGGAGTAGAGAAGGGTGCGAGGATTGAGGGTCAGCATTTTTTGACCTGAGAAGACAAAAATTATAAGCCGAGTGTGAAAATAAGACGTACGAAGATATTGTAGTCAGTTTTTGCATTGGGTATTGCTTGTTAAAATAAAACTAAACTTCACTTCAAATAGAACATCCTTTCTTGTCCTTACTCTAGACTATTTAGATACTACAGAGTTTTGATTTAATTCTTCGATATAATACAGAAGGTGTTTAAATTCACAATCAAAGGAGTTATTAATTCTTCATTCGAGGAATCCAAGTTATACGTAGAGTATTTGAGCCTTTGATATGTATGATTTTAATTTTATTCATTTGTTTCTCAATTATCATATCTCTGATTCGAAACTGTATATACATACGTGGAATCTCAAGCTAAAATCATAAACTTTGATACACTCTGCGTAATTTCACAGATAACGCGGTCACTCGAAGATGACATTAAACATTAAATTAGATGAAGTTTAAGGATATTCTAATTTCGATCAGGTAACGTTTGAGTATATCCCAATTTATTTTGAGGCAATGTAGCCTAGTCTGTTTAATCCAACTATAAATTCATGTGAGATGGCTTTTGGTCGATAGAACGTCGATAGTTTTCATGCATTTTTAATCCTTCTTCTAACTCTACCCCCACCATTCCAATTTCTTCTTTTTTTTTTCATTCTAACTTGGCTAGATTACGGTGATTCCCCAACCGTAGAACGGATCGTGATTGTTTAAATCGTCTCTCGAATTAACTCTGCGGCCGAATGCAAAGTTGCGGTGTTGCAGTCACGAAAAGAGACAAACGAGCCGGGTTACTAGGATCCCCAAAGAAACGTATTTCATCAGCACTGTAATGCCGCTTCTGGATAAGCGCCACTGAAATATTTCGAGCAAACTGTAACTTAACTTGGAATCCAAGTTTGTTTAAACAGGGACCACCACTTTTTTTCTGCGACTACTTAGTGTACCGGTTTGGGTTCCGACTGTCGATAGATTTAACACGGCCAAGGTTTTAAAGGAGAAAAAACTACTGGAAAAATATAAATTCTTTTTCTTTCGATGCTAATCGACCTACGATTTAACGTTCGTGAAATTATTAGGCTAATAACGATGGAGACTCTGGGAACTTTACGCTGATGTAAATTTTGTTATTGTAATTTATTTTAATTTCAGTGTTATGAATACTATTTTGAATATGGATTGATCGATAATTGGCGTGTTACTTCTCTTCTATTAATTTTTCAAGTTTAATTCTTCAAAATTGTTGCTCTAAAGTTCCACATTCTGTATTACTATATTATACTTATAGCAAAGAATATTACTGAACCATATTTCATGATTTATATACATAACCATATTCATATACATGTTAAATATTCCGACCAGCAATCTACATAAATAAATTTATGAAAATAAGATTTCCTTTTTCGAGGTGTTGAATATTAATCGTGTGTCTGAACATTGTGGATTTGACAACTTTATAAATAGTAGCATGGATCGATTTAGTTCCAGAGCAAATGATATAATTCAATGTGTAAGAAATAACAATTCGTTTCGCCGTTTAAACAATAATTACACATTAGGTAAATCGTTTAATGATTTATTTAAATTTCAAAATTATCGTAATTCTTTATCCCCGTTGGAACTTTAATTAAACTTGTTTAAAATTCCCCACAGTACGCAGAAAACAATCCTCTTAATTTTCTAAGACGATAATAACCAGGAAATAGCGCCTCCGTAAAAAGCCCAATAAAATCAATTACCAAGAGATAACTGTTTTTCGACTGAATCTCGTTCGAGTCAAATCACATAATGAAATCGCGATGATTCTAGTCCGTTTACGAGGAAAGTTGAAGATGAAATTAACGCAAAACAAGGTGAAAAAGGTCGGTGAGGATGTCATGGCGATTTTCTGTTGGTAGATGCGCTTAAACTTCGACTCTCGCGAGAAGATAAGAAAAGAAGTTACGAAGGGAATGGTTGAGTGATAAAATGGGCGCCTCGAGATTATCCAGTACGAATACCGGGTACAATAAAAGGTAATATTCCGGTCTGCAACAAGATCAGTTCGATTTGACTGTCCCTTTTTGCTATCTACGACACGCGCCCAGAGGTGCCATGAAGAGAGCGAAGAATTTTTCTCTGAGAGATCCTTTTGCAGAGACCCCTTTACTGTCGACCCAGATTTTCGTGCACAGTTTCAGAGCAAGCAAAAATCGGAATAAAAAAGGAAGTCACTCGCGACGAATTCTACGGTTTTTAGTCACGTTACGTCGTGCGGAACCATTTATCTCTTTGATCAAAAATTTATTTTGACAGATGAAAATTTTTGCCAAACTATCGTAAATGTACTTTGCTGCGCTACTTACGAATATGACTTCTTTTTCGTTTTTTGGTACTCAAGAGTTATTATTTATTTATCCCTTTTCAATTAATCTCTCTTTTGAGTTGTGTAAAATTCGAAATGCAAGGTTTCAATCAGCAGTGATGTTCCATTCTACAATCTAAAAAATTCTTATTTTAGTTAGTTCATTTTATTTTAGTAGTTAGTATATTACCTAATACGCTTAACAGGCGATTATGTAAAAATATACAATTGAATATTTCTAAAAATCTTCCAAAATTTCAAAGATCTTATATTTTTTCTTCCTTTTTTTTTACTTATATGTAGATGAATCTATTCTTTGAAAAAAGGTTTTCTTTGATAGTTTCCTTGTAATATTTCCGAGTTATTTTTAATTATTTTGAAAATTAATTCATTGAAAATTATGATATCGTCGATTAGCGCCATACAAATTTAATTTCTGCGGATAATGTAGCTTGAAGAGAAGTTATTATGTAGTTAAGCAAGTAAATGGATTGTACGAAAGTATATAAAAAATATAACATAGCAAAATTAATTTTGTAACAAGATGGCAAAGTTGCATTTACTTCCGAGTTAAAATCTGTTGCTACAAACAAGATTAACCAGTCCATCTACTTTAGGCTATATACGTTATTTAATGTTTCTGGCAAACAATTAGAGAACTTCGAATTATTATCTCCTCGAAATCAATGTTAAATTGCGTGCAAGCAATCAAAAGTTTAAGCATAAATGAATTTTAAATTTGCACTGGAGAAACGTTGCGAGAAAACTCAATCGTCAAGAAAGTTGATCATTCATTCATTATCCATTTTTTTTTTTTTTTTACTTTTTCACTTTACGTTTATACTTCTTCATTTCGCAAGCGCACCTAAGCCAAATCTAATTCAAAATATAATCTAATATAAAATGTTTTCTAATGATCGCCAGTTATAAGTTATTTTGGTTATTTCAAATTGCCCTTTTACTTGCTTATCTCAAACTTAATAAAAATTTAACGAAAATTCTGAAATATTCAAACGGTGATTAATATTCCACTTCTCTTCACATACTTTCGACTCTACTTAATTCCATAACATAAACTTAATTGTTCTATTAGTCCGTATAAACGATAAATTCTCACAAAATTTCCCTAGACACAGACAATCAAGATCTCGTTATCGGAATTTCAATTTATACACCGTAATAACAATGTCAAAAATGACATTCGAGTACCCGTTATCATGGCTTCTATCTCAGCAGGAATCACGCGTCCCTCCTTCCTTATCATTCGTCGTAACTTCTCATTCAGCGCTATACCATTTCACCGGGTCGTTCCAATCCCGGCAGTCGACCGGATTTCATCGCGCCCCATCATCATGTTCCATTTTGATCCTCCATAACTGGCATCATATACGAAACGCTGTTTCTTCAGTACCATTTTCGTTTCGTTTTATCATAACTCCACCTCCATCTAGCTATCTTCGTTCGCTTTTCCATTTAATTTCGTAAATTTACGAGTCCGGTCAATTGCGTTCAACCAACAGCTGTTTACCACCCTGCCGTCGATTTTGCGCTATTTTTCGCCCAAAATTAAGATTTCAATTAAGATCAACATTTCTCACCTCATATTTCTATTTCAGCACACCGTGAAGGAAACTATTATAAGAATTCTATTTTACAGTCGATTTCAATGGGTCATCCACGCGATTGCCTAATTTTCGACTAACTTTTTGGACTCTGACTGTTAAAAATTCACTATAACGTCCGATTTAGCTTCACGCCTCTTTCGCGTTGACCTTTCTTTCGATCTTCTCATCGATGAATTTCATCTCGCGATTATTTATAAATAATAAATAATATTACGCAGACTCAAATTATTACGAATATGGATGAAAAATGGAACACACGTAGAAATTTGTTCCCATTCTATTTACCTGCCTACCTCAACATGAGATAGGGTAGAAATATGAAACAATAACAATAAGATAATTCATCTATTGAAGTTATTCGTCTGACATTTTTATTTGCAATTATTCCAGTATTCTCTGAGCCAAAAAATAAGATGTGTATCTCATACTCCTACTTTCTCTATTTTTTAATATTACATTATATTCTATACATTTTTCCATTATGAAATTTTCCAAAATGCACAGAAACTTACAATCTAGTGAACATCTACGAATTCGATGTTCTTTTTCAATTTGGCATTACTCTTTTATTTCAACATTTAAATAACATGACTGATATTGAAATACTATGAATTGATCAAGGTTACGCAGTGATGTATATCGACGAGCCTTCAAAATATTTTTAAAATATCAGACGCGAAACGTCGACCGTGTTAGGCAATTGTTTTCCGTCTACTGTGCGTGTCCTTGAACGAGTCAAAACACTGGAAAGCCACGTTTAGACGCACACGCAGTTTCGCTCATTTATCAACACGGATTCATAATTTTCCCAAGAGTACTATTTCTCTAGAAACGAGTTAGTCTTGTCGATATAGCAACATACATAGAATCGACAGTGGAAAGTTTTGATCACAGTGTAAAAGACAAACGCTGCTTTTGGGACCAATAAACGCAGGCTAATTGCGCGTGTAACACTTCCAAAAATAAAACTTATTTTTTGAAACCGTAATTATATCGCTGTTTACTCCTGCAGTGCCAAATTTACGCGCGTAACGTACGGTTTACCGTGTTTTTAACATTATCCATACGATAATTGCTACCTAATTGCGTGTTATTAATTCAATTATTCTTGTAACTATCGCTTCTTGTAGTTCTATTAAAGAGAGATGCAGTGATTTTTACAGTTTATAAACATTCGCAATCTGATTTTTTGCAATTGTAGAGTGACTTCAGAACACGACAAATTAAATTAAAATTCTGACAATCTCTGAATGTAGGTTAACAGATATAGTTTCAGAAACGTCGGTCGTTTAAAAATCAGATATTAAATACATTCAGCTCCAGCAAAAAATAGTCTAACCTTACTTGATAATTACATTATTTGATAAGGACTTCCTTGTATAATTTGCCAATTTCGAACAAATGTATTTAAAATCTATTTAAAATATTTCTTAATAGAGCATCCGTAATAAAATAAGATAATATTTCTAAAGTATTATTCAACCGGCACTAAAAATATCGCATTTCTGTCATCAAATTCACACTGTATTCCATAATATCTAAAAATAAAAAAGAGGTCTTCGGTCCATCATTTATTCCATACTATTTAATAATTTCATAACCACCAATGTCAACAATTGTTAACCTTCAAATTTGGAATTCTTCAAGAATCTAGTAACTACGAAACAAAACATGGAACTCGACAAAAGGTATACTTCACTTAAGAAAACAAAAAAGGAGTGTCAACAATCACGAAAACTGTCATACAGTTTCATTAAATTGCCACGCATCTGCTCCATTAAAATTCCACGATAAATTCTAACACATCGACTATTTTAGGAATAACATCGTTTCTTATTCGTAATGATCGTCAGAGAAATGCTTGAAATATCTTCGTAGGAATGGCAGAAGAGTTATTTAAAGGTGAAAATGATCTTGGAAAGTGTTGCGGTTGAGAGAGCAGCATAATCCAACTTCGAAAGTTGCATCGAAAATAACTGGTTCTGACGTTGGTACGCACATGCTGCCGCGTTTACGGAAGTTCGAATACCGCAGGGCAGCCTTGTCAACCGCATCTATCGATGAATTCTTTCTCCTTGTGTTAATTCCCCCGAAGCAACGGAACTTCCGCTTCAGGAAACCACAAAAAGAGCTCTCCGTTTCCTCGTGAGCCTCGGACATTTTTCTTTTGCCTGGGTCTCGTGATCACCGGTGCTTTTTCCCTTCTCGCACTGTATCGTGCAAGACACGCAAAGAAAATAGTTCGAGTACTCGTCCGAAATGACAAAAACTCAATTGATTAAGTACAGCGCTTAATTGTACACGATATAGAAAATGATATACGTATAGCTATATATCGATATATTTATCGATATATTTATATATATAATATAGTTATATTATCGATAAATTGGGCTAAAAAAGATATGACAAAAGTAATCTCGATTTAGGAACCTAAGGTTGAATTTTGAGTTACATTGTATTCTACTAATTATTACTAGGATCAAACTCGTTAAAGAAACCATTGACCGGAGTTGGTCCATTGTCTTAAAAAATAATGTCAGTGTTCGAATTCGAGTTTTCGACATTCGAGGTTTCAAACTGTCAAATATCCAAATTTTGAATTTGATTGTTAAAAATTCTTACTTCGAACTTTCTTATCCCAAAGTTTCACACAATTTTGTGCTACCATATTACATGCTACATACGTATACGTATGTTACGTTACGTATTACATGTCACGTGCTGTATTGAATATTTCCTCTGACATATTAAAGTTACAATAAAGAACGTTACGAAACGATTAGGGGAACGTTAAACATTCAATGCAGCGATTTTTTGGCTACAATCTAGAATTTTTGATATAGCAAGAATCTGTTGTTTCAGTTCCCTCTGGGAGCACGAATGCACGAATGTAATAAACAATGGCCTGATTGACTAGTTATTTCTATTGACCAAAATTTAGAAAGCTGTAACAAGCGGGTTGGAAATTGGAAAGCAAAAGCAAATTGTCGAAGTCCACTTTTTTCAGTTATACAAATACAGAGAATATAAAATATATTTCGTAACAAGCTGTAGCAATTTATATCGATTTCAACCTTTTATTGAACGTCGAACATTATTACACAAAATGATGCTCGGCTGATCCGTGAAAACTATCTTTGCTAATTGAAATCGAAGAATTTGAGTAGGTTCCCTCTTTTTGAAGTGAAGATTAAAAAATCAAACTCTTGCTCTTTGTTTCTCGCTTGGAAAAATTTTTATTACAAAATTGAATTGGAAAAATGAAGTTCGATTTAAATGTTATCGAATTTAAAGGATTAAAATTTAATTCCAATACCTTTAAATTCAAAAGATTTCTACATTTAGATTAAAAATTCGAAACATTTCAAAAATCTGAATAATTAATCAATCGAGAAAATATCAATAAGGGTACTGATACTTTATTAATAATTACTCTAATATGATCAATCATCTATTGATAACAAAAATCTACGGTTGAAACGAATTTATTATTAGATATTATCCTGTTAAGTCACAGAGGCAGGAGATAATTCCAAAGTAAATCGGTTAAAGGATTCCTCTCATAAATGTCGGTAATTATCTCTGAGAGTCATGGAAATGGAAAAATACGTTAGATTTTAGATCTGGGGAATTCTTGTAGTACTAAAAGCGTCTTCTATCACAAATGAAAAGAAATATTCCACAATTGAATAATTTTATAAACCGAAAATAGAACGAAAATAAATTAATAAGCTAATGATTTGCAATCATATCGTATTTTATAACAGTAATCTTTCATTATTAACACACATAATTGATGAGTGGAATGGCTTTACTTAATTATAATTTATATATTTAGATCGTTCTAGAGAAAATGTTCTAAAATTAAAATATCAATAGTATTGTCACTTTAAACAAAACTAATCCTCGTAAAAACCTTTTCACTATAATGTTAATGCAGATAAAGATAATAAACTGTTTCATTTTCGTCCATCAAGATCATTCAGTAAGTTCGCGTGAATTTATTAGCTACGATATTTCTAAATTCAATGAGTTTTACATTAGCTACGTAAACGCCAAGAATTCCAGGCTAAAATATACGAGTACACAACAAAATTAATATCGCGTAGGTACTATGAATTTAATTACATGTTATATTAATTCATACTTTGCGCAACTCGAAGGATTCAGACTTTAAATGATTTTATTAGCCTCATTTGTAATTGTAACTATACGGTGCGTGAAACATGCTACATGCCTATATTAAATGTTTAATAAAAACTTTCTTTACTCATCAAATTAATGGTTGCAAAGGTAAATACACAAAGAAAGGAGATTCAAAATCGTGAAATATAACATTAAAAAATTCAGACACTAACTGAACCAACTTTCTGCGTTACTAAAAATTTACGCTTTTAGTATCTTACATATTAGTCGTTAAATTCTTTAGAACCATCATTACCTTCACTGAAAAACCCTGTTTGAACTAAAAATATTATTTTTTATTTCCGACCAAGAGATTTTACTATCTCTACACCAGCAGACTATCAGCCAGCTAAAGGAACCAAATATTCTGTTTAGCACATTCCGCTGCTTTATTAATATTAATAGACGGAGAAACGAATTTTCTTTTCAAAGTTCGAAATTGGGCTATAAACTTCGTTTCACGCGGAATACAAAAGCGTGACTGCGATATTTCCTCGTTTCATCGCTGGATGGAACCGAAAAAGAGGATCCGTTGTTTCTTTTAATTATCCGTATCTCTGGGCTGGGGCCGAGGATAAACTTTGATCGCATTAAACGGTTCTCAAGGTTTAGAAGGAAGAATGGAACGACGTCAGGAATTGGGTTAAGAAGCTGGTTTATTCCTCTTTGAAGCTATTCTCGATCCGTCGTCGATTCATCAAGTACAGATTTAAACTTGTCGGGAGGAAGCTGGAACCTTCCTTCGAGAGTTCCAGCAATGCCCATTCTACGGACGTTCGCTTCGTATTATCCTCCAGTTACGACAGTCACGCTGATTATCGATTGCTTTTATCTACGTGGAAGGGATGATGATAACGTTGCTCTTAGAGCTAAAAAGTTTTACATCTTTTCGCTTTAACCGCGGTTAAAGCTGCCAAGTCAGAATAAATGATTTGTGGAACATTTTTAAAAATTGTATTTCCAAGAAATATTTCAAGATTAATCAAACGATAATTGCAACGTGATAAAATTGTGTTTGTCAAATCTAGCAAACGTGAAATTACTATTTGACATACATCTAATTATTTCTTAAGATTTTGCTAGAAATCCTTACTTTATCTTTTATTCTTTCAGGACTCTACGTCGTTTTCAATTCACATCCAAGTAATTTTTATATAACCTTCGTCATAGATAAGATACAGTAAGTAAATGACATATAATAATGTAATTAAGTACATGAAGATATTGAAGCAACTTGGACGCAAATTTTTGAAACAACATTCCTCGGCATTGCTTGGATAGATTTAATTTACCGATTTGTCGAGAAGCAAACTTTTCTACCTAAGAAACACGTTATGCTCTTCGTTTTTTCATGCAATGTCTCGTGGAACGACAGATATGGTATCCTTTTTCCACGGAGAAAAGCTTCTTATCCTCAAAGCACCCGCATCAAGAGATGTTCAATGCTTTCACCGATTTATCCGCCGTAACCTTTTCGACTTGTCGCAATTTTTCTGTTTCGTTCACGACGAGTACATTTGCGCTAAAACTATTCGATAAAATGAGTTCGTATAAATTAAATAGCTAACTAGCTTTCGAACTTTTTGCTTAGAATAGAAAGAATTTTATACTTGTACGAAAACGTAAACTTTTAAATTTAACTTACTTTCAAATCCATATATGTAAAATTTATATCTAGAATCGATATTTAAATATTACTAAAATCCACTATTTCCTTAATAAACGAACAAATACACGAGATACATCTTTCTGAGTGATTCACACAGCAAATATTTAAAAAATGCAACATGCTTAATATCCAACGTACAACATATTTTAATATCCAAAGCACAATTTATTCGTGTTCAATGATGCGCTTACATGTACGTCTGCTTCTCTGAAATATTGTAATATTTATAGGATTTCAAATATTTCAGGATTTTATATTTTTAAATATCCGGTGGATTTTACTTCCACGTTCTATTTTCTACCTTTCTTTCTCTTATTCGCATACATTGGCTATGCAGGCGTCAGCTAGACGTACAAAAATTTTAAAATATTTTTTCTGGTATATGTAGAAGGAATATTTATCTCTAATTTGATTACAGCATTCTTCCTACTTCAAAAAATTAAAAATCACTTGTCCATGCATACATCTATGCAGAAAAAATCTCAACTGAGATTAAATACAGTTGTTATCTCAAATTAAATAGCAATATTGTTAGATTGAATATTAGTATCGATTCGAAGTTCATTAGGAGACATTAATCTTTAATCGATATTGTTAAATGATACGTGACAACGAAAGTACAGGATAGATTAAAATTAGAAAACATTATTAATTATAATCCGTGTCCCGTATTTTACACGCAAAAATAAATTGCACACCGAACTCGAAAACATAAACTGACAACAAACACATGTATCTTTCTGCATACACCAAATCTATCGTTATAAAAGGAGCGCAACTTTTCAATTAATCTACTCGTTAAGCTTTCTCTCTGGGTTTCTCGATATTTTCCTGGCTACTTCTCTCCTTTATTAATCCCTCTACCAACAAACCAACACGCAACGCTGGGAAAATGAAATGTAAAGGAAATTTATGAGCGTACAGCAATCACAACCGGTTGCTCGATAATTCAATCTAAGCAAACCCGACAAGATACTTTGTCTTTTGTCCAATTCCTCTCAGCACGTGGTTGCAAGGTAGCCAAAGAGTCGAGGTCACAAGTAAACCCGAAGGGATAATACCTTCTCTTGCTGATATTGAGAGTAACCTTTCGTGAGAGGATCCTCCACAAGAATTCCTTATCTCTATTGTCTGTCTTCTTTTATTCTGCCGCCTATCTGTTTATATATCTGGCTTTCTATCGTTTCGCGGCGAAACTATTGGCCTGTGGGCTCTGTCCGACATTCGACGGAACTTTGATAAGTCTCGGCAGAGAAGCGTGCAAAAAGTAAGACAAGAAGATACGGGAACATGATAAACGATAGGTACCTCTCGGTCTTCGGGCTGGAATTTCTTTGAAACCACGGGAATATTAAAATTTCATAATGGTTACAGGACGCCAACCGAAGCGTTTCGATGTGTTTCTATCCCGTGGTTCGCGCACCAGGGATATTAATTTTATTTTTATTACGATGTTTCCTTGACGTTGAAGAGCCGTTTCATTGTTCAAGAAGGTTCATCGCATTGTTCGTTCTCCTTTTTTCCCTTTCCCTATAAAAATCTGTTCTCACTTTAAAAACGTATAAAAGCGATCAAATAGATTTATAATACAATCATAATAGAATTAGAGAGAGAGAGAGAGAGAAAGAGAGAGAGGAACTTGCGGACAAAGTACAGGATTTCTGCGGAGTAAGTAGTCGTTTTCTCAGATTATTATTGTGCGCACGCTGCAAAGAAACAACTACCCACGTAGTTGCTTGAAATTGTTAACTTTCTACGAAAATAATTTCTATTTTGTCATCCTCTATGGAATTATACTAATCCTTTGCACGTATGTTTGGAATTGTGTATGTTATGAAATATTATGAAATGTAGAAACTCACGAAAATTTCAATTTTAGAATCATATAGCGTCATTAAAAATTAATTTAGACATTCTACAGAATCAGGAATAGAACCGAGGCATTTTATCAAAATAATTCAACGACGCTTAATGTTCTTTCACGAATAAAATAATTGGAAACTAACGTACCTAAATCTAGGTAGATTCATGTATAATTTATACGTAATCATACAAATATAGAAAAGATTTTAATAATCTTATCAATGGAAGAATATTAAGCATCGTTGAATTATTTAGATAAAATGATTCGGTTCTACCCTTAATTTTATATCATTTTTAAATTAGCTCTTAATGATGCTACATGACTAAAAAATTGAAACTTGCTTCTGTTTTCATAGAATATGAACATGTTGTAATAGTACCCATGGTAAATGAAAAATAAAAGTGGAACATTCTGTACAAAAGAATTCGACGATATTTGATTCAAGCGCGTGATTAATCACCGAGCGTATTGGAAGAATTTCGTTGTGTTCCGAGCCACGTCGCAACGAAGATGGAAAATCACGGAAGCAGCCAAGGTATGTCGCATCCGACGATAAAGCCATCCCGGTGCAGGACCGAGAAACGAGACTCCTGTTGCTTTTGAACGCCACTCGCCAACGACCCTTTCATATTTCATTCGTTTCCGAAGTGTCAGACCTCGGATCCAGATGTGAAACTCCCATTTATTTTTCATCCCCGCAAAATTTCATTGACCGTATACACAGTCAGGGAAAGCACATTCTTGCTACTCCTCCTGAGCATGGGGCGTTCGTGAATATATTGGCTGCATTCCAATACGTCTGACAGACAGAAATGACCATCTGTGCAAGACTAAATAGACACTGTTACCACAGGATTTGTATACACGCTATGTCACTCTAGTATATTTTTTAAAAAGTCGAATTTACTAGTTTTAATTTTGACTATATGAGATAAGCTATGGTTACCTGAATAATTCAAGCTTTGATATCTTAAACTTTCATTTCGAATTTAGCATAGAAAAATGTGAGCAAATATTGTGTATACATTGTACACAGAAAAAGAAAATATCAAATATTTGCAATAGGATTTAGTACGAATAGATATTTGAGAGTCAAATATCGCCAAAGTAATAAACTGCAGAAAACAAATATTATATAGATAATTAAATAAATGTAGTCTTTTTCTGTAGAACAATTTACCCTTCTCATTACTTGTATATTATTTATTGCGTTAGAAATTGCGATTCATCTCGTATATTATAAATTCTTCGCCAATTCTTTTCGTGCAGCTTTCGCGACATTTTGAAGGTTTATTGATCGGTCGAGGATTGAAAAATCGTCGCAACAACGCTGGTTTGTGTTTACTCAAGTATAACACGAGATACCAACGTCAAAAGTAGACAATGCAAGTTCAGGTCAAAATAGCATAAAGAAGAATAGAAGCTTGAATATCACGGGGCAAAAGTATAAAAGAAGCTGTGAAGTATACACTTACTGAATTTATATCAATCTTTGGTAAATGATTATGATGTTTTCGAAATCTAATCATATCGCATTAAAAATTTTTTCTCTATAGTCTTTACGAGTGAAACGATATAATATCGATCGCTAAAAATAGCAGCTTTTAAAATATCGAATTATCAACGGATATCGAAGAATTGAAACGCAAACGTTTGAAATTTTATTTAATTTACTTTTGATAAAAGTCAATCGAGAAAATCAAAGTAATTAAATCAAAGTAATCACTGTACAGTTATTTGTTCAATTGGCATAAATTGTTTACCGCGAATAAAGTGTGTAAAGCATTCAAATAATACATTCACGTACGAACAAAGAGAATACTCTAGCGTCGATTGCCAAACAATGACCGAATACTAAAAATTGACTGCGATCATTACTTTTCAATGCATTCTCTGTCGTGTAATTAAAGCAGAAAGGCTGAAAAATCCGTAAATCGAAGCTTTAACAAAATTTACCATTTAACGATACAACACTAAAATGCTTTTAGCAATGAAATAAATCCTCGTATATTACTAATAATTGGCGTAATGGATTAGCGCATTAATTTTATTAAGTAACTAAAGATTCCCACTAAATATCTCTCAAGTCACTTTTCAAAATTGTCTAAAGAAGTGACAATGCAAAACCAACGATGCAATGTAGATATATCCAAACATATAAATATCAATAAACCATTTATCTCTAAGCCAACATTCCACCTTTCCACGTGAATGCAAGAATATCCCGGCATCTCCGAGGTCTCACGACCGCAAACTCAAACACCCATCAATCCTTCCCTCTTCACCGTCCCAAAAAAACGTCTCTCGATCGTTTCCACTTCGGTTCCATTCGAAATTCCCGAACCGTCCGTGAATCGATCGCAGATACAATCGAAACGCTACGAGCCTCCGTAATGGGTGAAACAAAATGGTCGCTTTAAAACTTGACGCATCGACGAAGCGAACGAACGACGCGATTCGATTCCCGTGAATTTCATTCGCCGGCCTGTCCATGCGGATAACGACAACAAAAACAACCAGTTTTTGATTGCCAACGAATTGCCGGGAACCAAGCAGTTTCGCGTTGACACCGATTTCCACGGACACAGCCTGTGTCCCGTGTTGCCGCGGAGATGAAAGACGGAGATTGCGATTCCGCGAAGCGCGGAAGACTTCAAATTGTGTCGCTTTGCCGGATAAAATACGATAAAGCCACCCTGCGAAGCTTCGGCGCACAAAGCTCCCTCTGTTCCCGGCTGGTGTAATATACTCGAACACGGGGGTGAGAAGGGAGCAGAAAGACGAGAGGAAGAAAAGGACGGAGAGCTTTGTCGAGGTATCCCCGATATTCGTGCATGCACTCGAGGAACTACCGCGTCTTTGCCCGTCCAATTAGCGACTCCATTAGGTGATTATTTGCACCGATACAAGACAGCAGTGTCTCGAACTATTATTTGACCAGAAAGACCTCCGATAAGGACCTTCTTTTGTTCTTATTAGTTTGCTGTGTCGCGTTGTACACAGCAGGAGAAATTAGTGGCGCTTCGCGTGGATTAGGCAATTCGAGAACGAACGAAGTTGGATTTTAATACGATTTGTGGATATGTTGTTTGCGGATGTGTGGGGGTTGTTGAGGAGTTTGATGAATTTTCTGATTTGCGGATTCGCTTCGTATTATTTCGTTAAGTGTATTTGTTGACAGGATAATAAACTTTAACGGTTAGGGTGGTTTTGTGGTGGGTCGTATTCCAAGAGACGCAAGAAATCCTCTCAGGCTGTTTAATATATCTGAAATTCCACCTCGAGTATTAATTATCGTGAAACTTTTATATTGATACGTATAAACACATAATACCAATAATAAACACATATAAAATTTACCCAATTAATTTTTTGACGATGTACAATTACATTTTTACTATTTTAGAAACTAATTTGTCAAATCTATGGCTCGTTTGGTGTATCAAGTAAGAAGCTGATCATAATCAGAGCATTATAATAATCTCTTATAGCAGAAGTGATTATTTCGGTGTTAAAGTCGTATTTTGCAAATTACTGACATTACTAGATACGATTATTAATAGATATGATATTGATCTATTATTAAACAAACATTCATCCCTTTTTTACGGTATATACTATTTTCACGCTTTCGCTAACGATAAGATGAGACGATTAATTTTAAGAGAGTATACTTCATCTTTCCAGTTTGTATCTACCTACGCAACCTACGTTTTGTATAAAATAAAAAATTACAATTTAAAATGCAGAAACACAGTCATGAAAGCAAAACAATTTATGAAACGCCAGGTTTGCAAGTTTTTCAAATACTCGTTTTAATACCATTATGCGATGCGGTAAAAGACTTTCAAGGTTTTTCTCCAGGAGAAACAATTTTCACAGAAAGCTGGGAAATTCGTTTCACGCCAGATGTAATACAATAGAACCGTGTCTTTCTGTGTTCTTTTCGAAGGCTGCTTGACATGGCCTAATTACAAAAATTATTCATCTTAAAATACCGAAATTTCTTTACACCGTCGAGACAATCTCTTACATGTGTGCAAACGAATCGCTTTAAAACGGTTAATCATGAACACAAAGGATACAATTTTACGATTCTTTAATCCCCCTTTTTCTTCATTTCATTCCCACTTTACGCGTGGCTCGTTCCTGGCTTGGACATTTCACGAAAATTAAGGGCAAACTTGCCAATTTTTTCTTCGTTCGCCACTTTCAGTCAAAATTGCACTGTCAATATCAATCAAACGGGACGGTAGTATAATGCAAATTGCCATTGTTGTCTATCGAACGTAGATTAATCTTTGCATAAGTCATTTGTTTGCTAACAACGAACCGATATTTTCAACGAAATTTCTGTAACAACACAAAAAGCTCGAAAATGAAGTAAGCGAAAAAAATACTTGTCGCAAAAGAAAAACAGAATATGTTACTCTTCGTGAAATTGTAAAAATTTTATTGGAATTTTACTTGAAATTATTCGAGTTAGCATTACACGTGTACTCGGCAGATAAAAAGTAAACAAGGACATTCTGATCATATTGAATATAATAAATTTAAGTAAAAAATAATTTAATCTGGGAGATTAAATTTCTTTAGGTTTAAGATTCACGTAATAAGTCAAACTATCGGTAAGAAATGAGAAAGGTGGCGAAGTTATAATAACGTAAGTGATTACTGATTACACGTCACAGGGGTTGAACTCTGATATAAGAGTTCGTTAAAAATATGAAACTTCCACGAGGTGGAAGGGATAATAATGTTCTGTGCAAGAAGAACGCTTACTTTAGAACCGTGGACTCGAAGACGAGTTTTATTAAGGAAACTGGCTAGATGCATAAACTCTCGAAGACTACAAGACTAAATCCTGGTCTATGGTAAAAGTTTCCTTAATCCCGCGCTCTTTCTCCTCAAAAGTGTAACAATTTTTCTATTAAAGTCTTAGAAAGAATAACAATTTTACTATCCAAAGTAAGAGAAAGATGATGTCAACTTCAAATTTTCGAAATTCTTCTAATAGCCTATAAACATAATACGCTATAAAGTAAAAGCCACACTATCGAGAAAAAGTTTAAAAACGCCTTTATAATACCCTTTTATATTTGTTATCTCTATTACTTGTGTATTACATTATCATTATTCGATTTGTTAATCGTAAATTACCATTTGTCACGATTTAACACCAAAGATGCTTGGCTTCATTTTAAATATCATTTTCTTTCCAAACTTACTATCGATAGCACGACTAAATTTACCGCGGATACATTAATCGGCGAGATTAACCTAATTTATAATATTTTCTCAGATCTAAAATCTACCGAACACGGATGTAAGAGAAAAAGAAATTTAATAAACTCGTCCCTACAGCGAAAGAGCTGCAAACGAGCGAGTACCATCGAAACAGTAAACGACCGTGTCTGTTGGCTTTATGACTTTACACCGGCGCCGCAACGTCCTGCAAAGGTCCGATAAAACGGACCGAAACTCGTCCCGATGGCAGGCTGCCGCATCGAACCGGATTTTCCCTGCGAATTTCAACTGCAACTCGCTCGTGAACGAATAAACGATGACAGGCCACAAACCGTGCTGTCACGCGTGCGCATGATACGTTATTTTTACCCGGCGTTTCCTTCGACGTAACCAGCGAAATTTCAAACCAGCAACCCAGGAAAAACAGCTATAGCAGATGCCCGTTACACGCGATGATAACAAACGTACCGATATAAGTCACCGACCACGTAGCGGTCGCGTCTAATTAGCTAGCAGCCACTAATGAATGTTCGATTCACAAATATCGAAGCCCTATACGTGGATGAAAATAATTTGCAGTCGGTTAATTAGTATTCACGCCTGTTCTCGACCGATTCGCGAGAAGGACAATAGGGTTCCGCCTTCGATGCGGCGATAATTATTTTGTGTTCGTTACACGGACTAATTAATGGAACCAGGATGATCCGAAACAATGATCCAGGATGACCGAACGTCTCTTTCTAGCAGTTTCTATCGATGTTTATGTTGAGTTTCGTACGTTCTCGCCGTTGATAACGATTTATGCACAAGTTTGGGATGATTTTAGACAATTGGTGGATTCAAAATTATAGTCATGTAAGTCAAAGTTTCGAGAATTTATTCAACTGTTAGAAGCATTGCTAGTTTCGTAACTAGTTCCTCTTTCATAGACGAGGTTTCATATTTTATAATAATAAACGTAGACCACTATTTTATGAAAAATAATAGTGAAATTAAATACACGATTATGAGTGGATATTTATGTTTTTTGATGTTCGTGTGATGTGCTACGAGCATCTGTGTTAGAAATGGAATAATTCGTGAAATAAAACCGACAAATCGTTACAGTGCAAATGGAACGATGGGCTTCGGCAAGATGTAGTTCGAATTTTATTATTTAATAGTTACGATCGTAATCACATATATAATTCAAGGTATTTTTTGAGACTCTAGGGTTTAGTCGACTCGTCTTGCACGTGTAAGATGCCTCAAGACGCTAATCCTGTGCTTGACGCGGCTTTGTTAAAATTTGAACCTTCGACTAATTTATGTAGAATGACGTGATATGCTCTTTACTAATAAAAGCAACTCATACATTTTTCCACGTTTCCTTCGTTTGCAATGTGTATAGATTAAATTATTTACTTATGGAGTAAAAACAATTTCCACAAATTCGCTCCATCTAACTAAAATTCTATTAAAATGTATCATATTCCAACCTTATTAGGTTTGATAGATTTTGAAAATTAATTTATTGTCTAACTATAGGTAAAAGACAATAACTGGCAAGACAACAAGGAATATTCTCTTTCCATTGCGCGAACTTTGAATATTCCTGAATCTCCACTTCATAACCTCAAACTTCGCAACCCTAAATTGTACAAATTCTAAACTCTAACACTAGTACCAAACTCGTACAACTCCTAATCTCGACAAAGTCGATATACAATTGCTCGTGAAAATATTCGAACATCTGTAGAAACCTTTTATGAAGTAGTCGTATCTCGATACCAATGAAATTTCAAAATACTTTATACTGACATGTACAACGCAAACATAAACGTTCTTTACGCTAAGCGTTCAAATACTTTCGCGGGTCACTGTAAATGTAGAAATGACAATTTCCATTCGTAAAGCCAAACGTATTTAAACCGAATCCATCCTTAATTATCGAGGAGATCTCCATAATCGTAGCATCTACAAAGCTGTAATATTTTTTCAAGGGCGAAAGGCTTCGAATAAAATGTTCTAGATTAATTCGAGGAACTGTGTCGGTGGGTAAAGGGATTCAGCCAATAGTTTCTCCGTCATTCTGCACGCCTTCTCGTGGGATCTAGACTGTTTAGATGGTCATCTTTTGATTGCGTGGATTTATACAAGCGTCCAGATCAGATAAGGGTGACTTCAATTCGCCCTGAAATCGTCCTTACCCTCCACCGTTCGCGTTTCCTTTCTCTCTCTCTCTCTCTCTCTCTCTCTCTCTCTTCCTTCCCCTCTTCCGAAAAGCCAGGTCCAATTTTCCAGATATCCCCCTTCTCTGCTTTATCCCCGTTTTCCCTCTATCTCTGCTTCGTGTTTATCTCTTTCCATGACGAGCCCTTATCGCAGTGATTTTGGTCCTTCTGGTCGCACGCGTACCAGAAACGCATCTCTCCGGATGGAAACGGGGAAATAGGAAAAATTCTAGTTCTTAGAGCGGTAATTATGATTGAATGAATCGGTCCATCCATGTTGATCTTACGTTAATCGTTCTTTGCAAGATCTTGATACTCGTGACTTTTCTACGACTATGTGGAATTTAAAGATGCAAAATTGCATATAATATGCAAAAATATATAAAACACACGAGGCGCAGTACAGTCTACAGTATTTGATAAGTTAAACAATTTTCTACTTCAAATTTGTGGAATAAGTAGTTTCAAATTGGCAACTTTTTAGGTTCCACGTTATGTGTAACAGCTTTACGAATTTAATGGCACTATTTATAGCGCGTCATTCGTATGAATTTTTTAACCTTAAGTGGGCATTATTAATCGAGTTCTAAACACGTTTAACGTACTTTGTGAGGTCGGCACAGCTGGGGAGTTGCAGTTGAGAGATGTACCAAAGGGACGATATTTTTCACGCGCCATGACTTCGTATAAATAAACGGACGAGCGCGGGAAAGGGGAGAAAAACAGAGTATGTATACAGTTTTCTATAGAAAATTGCCCCTGAAAGGAATAGAACATTTTTTGTTAAAACAAAGAAGCCGCTCGAAAAGACTTTTTTCCCCAGGCCAAACAAAAAGAAGGGGGAAATATTTTCATGGAAAATTTCCATAAGAAAAAGTGATATTCTCCCCTGGATAAGAAAAAACACTATGTTACACAAAGCCATAACACCAAAGAGAGAAAATTTCTTAAAATAGCGTAAAGAGAATATGATCTTTCGTTGAAATTAACCATCGCTTCCTAATTAAGAAGTTCTAAAAAATCTGCATAGTGTTTTGTTGTTTAGTAAAAGTTTATCTCCCAATCTCACGAAATGTACAAGAAAATATACGAATCAATATAATATAATTAATAATATAACAATATATTAATACATAAGTGTCGTTCCGTATTTTTTGTTATTCCTAGCCCAATTACATTCTCCTAACATTAAAATATCTCGAATTTGAACAAAACTGCAACGAGACTATTATATTGTATGTACAGTATGTACAATTTCTCATTTCGATTCTTAAAACATCACAAATCTTTCTCGTTTAGTAAAATGGATTCGATTGATCGAAATACGCATATAAAGAATCGAGAATCGTAGAAATCATCGCGAAGAAAGAAGTATATTAAAATATTGTCATAAGAGAATATAAAACAAAATTAAAACAAAACTACAAACTTCCCAAACATCCTAGTAAATTCACCGAAAATGTTTTTAAACATCGTAATCGAAGTATTTGACGATACAGAAAAGAATGGTACCAAAATCGACGCTTGAACACCGATAAGCAGAAGGAGAGATCGCCATTCATTATGCAACCATAATCCCGCGTGCTTTTTTCCTTCGAAATAAGATACAACGTAGTAATAAACTACTACTCGTGGATTTATTTGGCACGACACGACTGAAGTTTAATAGGCGTTTTGTTCACTGTTTCGGAAGGGACAAGCCTGGGCTGTAGAAACGCCCAAGACGGCTTTCTAATTCGATCGGCAACATCGCCACGAAAATTTACGGGCCGGAAGTTTATCTTACCGGTTAATTCCGTTCGCAACTGGCTCTTCCGCCCCGTCGATACCCTTACTCTAAGTTTCGTTTCCCGATTACTGTGAATCTCGACGCGGATAATGCCGGTGGTGCCTACGATAAATGACCTTTCTTCTACGCTTTTAATTCACCCCTTTGATCCTGCTCGCGTGTTAAAGTTGCATCGTTGAACAGAGACACCATGCGACGTTCAAGGTAACATTGATATTAAATAACATTTTTCTTCGACGTGCTGCTTTATTTTAGTTTCAATACTATACGCAAAGGTAAATTTGGATTATTCACAGATTAATGGAAACAGACTGATGCGTCTGAGGGACAAAGTAGAGGAAACAGCGAAATGTCGTTACTAACGAGCAGATTGGCAAAGCGATAGGATTATGTAACTGGTAATGATCATAAGCTAGATAATCAGCGGATAACTAGACGATGATTTCATGCTAGATAATTGAACGATATTGGAAGTTGTTCATTCAATACTAAATATCAATAATAATTAAATCTACAATCAGAAAATTCCATTTCTTAGCGACGATGAAATTAACACGAGTAAATTGGATTCGATGAAAGCTTTATTGACACAATTTAATCGTAGATATTAAATTTCGTTTTCAATATCGTGCACGTGATAGATGAACAGTCCTCGTTAAAAGCTAAGTAGGATACACACAAGACATTTTTTAACAGGTCACTTCGTACACGCCGTAACTCAAGCAAAAAGTTGCAAATACAAAGTTACTACAACCGTAGCACGGGAACGTAAAGTGGTCGTTACGTACGACAACTAGGATATCAAATACGCTGACCTTCTTATTAGTATAGAAACTAAGTTCCTAATTAAATAGCCAACTACATTTAAAACTAATATCACCCAACGCGGAACGTACTCAACATACCGCGACATTACAACTCGAACTCTGTCTAACTGTCCCCTTTTCGAGCGTAACTTTCAACAACCAGCCTGATTAAAAAGGACCATCGACTATTTCATCAAACTACCCACAGGTACAACGAAAAACTTTTCTCCGAATGTAAATTAGACATCCAGGACGGAAGGAAGGAAGGAAGATAGCCTTGAAGTTTAACTCTTGAATCAACGTTCGATTCTGTTCTATCGTTTCTTTTCTTCTTTTTCTTTTCTTTTTTTTTTTTTTTTTTGTCTTTCCTACCTTAACCAAGAACGCGGAAAATTCGTAAGAAAATGGCCGATCGGGATAAAAGAAATAGAGGAACGAAGCGAACGCGTTTATCGGTCCCTCGGAATTTTTCCACGACTACGTCCCTGGCGATAAATCGACGACACGGACGTCGCTTTGCCCGCAAATCCAGCTTTTTGGAAAATTAAACCTCTCTAAATCTCGTCGACCCCGGTGTTCACGCGCCCCCTCAATGAAAGGACGCCCGTAATGTCCCACCCCCACCAGCTGCCCCTATACCGCTATATCGGCTATTTATTTGCTACTGCCAGCCACGGCATTGCCACGTTTGTATACGTGTGGCTCTGCTATACGTGTGTATGCATGTATATTTATTGGAATTGAGTGGAGAATCCGCTAAGAACGGCCAGGATATATATTTCTCCCCTCGGCGAAGAAACATTCGGGCAAGGGGGCCGAGGGGAAAAGGTATTTAGAGATAAGAATTACCACGATTCGTTCCGAGGGAATTATGGTGCAACGGCGAGATGCATGGGGTTAATTAAGTAATTGTTTGACCCTATCTATTTAGATGATATTAAGTTACCATATAATAGTTCTTTTTTATTTTTAACAATCTTTAAAATTTTTATGTAGCTGCTTTTTATTGTTAAAGTTCGTTTAACTCTGTTCAGTGGATATTCTACAATTGGTATTGGTATTTCCGAAATAACAAAATAGTGCATCTCGTTGCGTTACCGTAGGAGTAGCTGTAAAGAAAACGAGAGAAATTTTATTTCAGTGGAATTCAGGTATAAATTTATTACAACGCGAATTTCTCTGGCAGTCACCATTTATCATATATATTCATATGTCATTTTGTTTCCACTTTTTAGTCATGGTATCTTCGTAAAATATGTATATTGTCACGACTATTCTCGTTAGGTCGATTATCGCGCTAATGAATTATAGTAAATTTAAATAATCAATAATCAGATATGCAAATAAACTGATAAATAATAAGATTAATCTTCCATTGAAATAAAATATAATATCTATTTCTCTACTAATATATTATTCGTAATTTTCGAATACGAATTTTTAAGAGATTGACAAATTTCAAACATATATTATTAGTGGCACTGTAATATTATATAACATTATTAACTATTCAATTCCGATTCGTATTTCCATATTCTCGTATGAATTTATTATACTAAATTCACATAGAACGCTGTAGATACTACTAATGTATACGTAATATAAATATAAATATAATACTATTATATATTATTCATCAACATTTTACAAACGATATTTCTGCAATACGAAGTGATAACTGGAATAAAAGAATTATTAAAACAATTTCTGACACATAATTTTAGTACATGAATTTTAATTAATATTTCAATTCCAAAAGGAAGCTTCACGAAATATTTCCAGGCGATGGTAGGTAACGATAATGATAACTTGTGAATATAACCATGACATTTTTTTAATTTTCACGGTACTATGAATACATTGTACATATCGTATCACTTCTGTCCGCGGAATTATTCTAATAATGTGCGAAGTTGCTATATAACTGAGCTTTTTCGAACGATAGCTCAGCACTGCTGGCAAAAATTTACAGATAACGAATTTCATATATCTTGGGACGGTGGAATTATTTTAACAGCTTAAATTTTCATCTCGCAAGATGTAAAACTACATTTCCGTATTAAAGTTATACGAGTCTGTTATTACTCGTAAATCCCAGAGGAACCTGCCATTATTACTTTGGGTATTATTTATAATTCTTACGCGATGTTTTATCGTCATCATGCATTTTCAAACAATATTTACGAGTGCCTGCATCAGAGTATTATATGTCATTACCCTAATTATTGTATCTATAAAATTACTATTGTAATTTAGATAATACCAAGTATTGATATCTTTAGGGAATTTTTTTTTTTAATAATCAATATTCTGATAAATAAGTATTATGCAATGTAAATATGCTTTGTCCATTAAAGTTTCATATCTTTAATAAAAATAATGAACTAAATGCTTTTAAGAGTATCTCGAAATGCACATTTTGCTGAAAAGGAAATGTGTCATTGCTTTGATAACAGCATGCCATATTTTTACATTTAACACCGATATCCTCCACATCCTACGCCGATGCCTATTTTCAGCGTACACTAAATGTGAACCAGTTGTATCCATCATGTAACCAATTATATCACTCGACATTTCTCTGCGATCAACGATCACGCCACGTTTCCGAATTGAACCATAAAAATTTAATTCTCCCGATTGTTCCATAGAACGTTACCAATCATTGGTCGAACTTTCTGCACAGTTCAAACGTTCAAATCGAACCAAATCTCAACTTGTTATCCAATAGCGAATGTAGTAAGTTAACTTTGAAGATCGATTGTTCCTCTGAAAATTCGCTTGATCAAACTGGAAAAACGGAAACGAAAAATAGAGAAGAAAATTTTGCTTTCGTTGCAAGCTCGAGATAGCAAAGGGAAACTTTCGAAACGTCAGGAGAATCGAATCGATGAACACAGTTCTTTGAGGATTAGAAGAAAACGAGGACGAAAAATTGCTATCGACTTATGGTTATGAATGCTTAACAATTGAGTATATACTTGCATAATTAACGAATATTGCGTAACAATCAAGAAGATTCAGCGCCAAATTTAAATGTTTTCCCTCGCGTTTCTTTTCAATCTTCGTTTTACTGTTAAGTTACGTTTACACTCTACTTAAAAGGATCTTCATTAAACGATTCAGATTCTTCGGCTGGTTAACAATCTGGAATTTAGAAACGCTATCTTGGAAAATTAGCAACACGCTTTCGCGCATCTTGCAGCTTTGAAAGCTTTAGGAATGGAGCGCACATTATTTCGCTCGGAACTTGTCGAAGTTAATTTCAAGAAATGAATATCAAGAAGTTTCAAGGTACACTATGCTGCTTTGATGTTTTAACGATGGCATAAAATTGAAATATCGCTAAGATTTTGAAAATTAGTAGCTGTTCCTTGATTTCTGGATTATTATTGAATTTAAGAATTATGCAGAACGAATTATTCTTCTATCATCGATTGAGAAAGTATCGCATTATTGATATTTAATTTTAGCTTCATATTACAAGAACAATCCAGAACCAGCAAGTATAGTTACATGATCCTTCTGTCTCGCAGCAAAAACTTCCAATGAAAATACTAGAGGCATAGGTTTTTTCAACAAGGTAATTCTTGTTTTAGTAATGCACGCGTAGCAATTTTTACCAGCCTGATGTCGAATTGGCAAACAAGTTTCACCAAACGCCCGTACCCCGATGCGAATGTCAAAACGACAATCAATTCGAACCACTGAAACACGCGGTTTTTTATTTACAGGCATCGCCGCTCTTGCGTGAAAGTCGACAACAACGTCACCGTTTACATCGATCCCGCTGTTTTCCCCTGTTTTTCCGCCTTTTAGTGCCTTTTATTTCCAGTGATATCGTTCCATAACAGCGTGTACTATCAGTGCATAACGTCAAAATCGGAAATCAGTTATCATCTCTTTCGATGACGACTTTTTCTCGTATTTCTAGTGTTTCCCAGTGGTAAATCTCGTTGAAATGGAAAATAATTCTAATTGAAACATATTTTGTGAATTATTATCGGACAATTAAAAAATTTCAATGTTAAGCTTGCTAAATGTAGGTTGAATCAACCTCTTGTAAATTATATTTGCCAATTATATTGTTTTGGAAATCTTCCTCATTCTGATTTTCACCAATACTTTGTTTAACATGTACCAGTAACATCAAAATTTAACATAAATATTCTGAACGAATTTCGCCATTATTTATAATTTACAGTTATTATTATAATTATTTATAATTATTTCGCCATTTCAATGTTTAACTATTTTTTGTATTTCTAAAATCTACGATATAAATTATCGATAAATTGAACTGAAAGATATAAAACTGAAAAGTGCTAATTTTATCCTTAAATCTTTAAAACAATTTTTCGCCTTAATATAACGATACTGTCCGTTGTACATTTTTCCATCCTAAACCTTTTAACCCCGTGGTTCACTCGAAACGTGAAAAATCCGTTTCACCGACTCGAAGTCGCAAACTCCACGAGTTTAACCCCGAGCAGACACACGAATCGTTGCCGCCACTTCTTGGAAATTCTATACTGCAGCGCATGTACGACCAGTATACGGTGTATGAAAGGTGACCAGTTATTTTGCAACGTTATTTTGCTCGCTAGATTGCTGGTTGTAAGAAACGTAGGTAAGTGTGTATACCCATACGCTTACACCGCAGCAGTGTACAAATTCTCTTGTTAACCTACGACTTAAATCTTGCAAACGCAATATTCCAAGCCACCAGTAGTGTCTTATGTTTGATTGTAAAAACTGATAAATATAATCGATTTAAGGTATTCTATGATTCTGCTTATTTCAGTGTATCATTCGAAAGAATATTTCGAGAAATATATCAGAATTTCTAGAGTGGTCAAAACGGGTAATTCGTGATTTTCCATAAAAATTTTAGGGATTTACGGAGGTTTATTTTTGGAGATTCAAATGGATTTTCAAATGCTTCGATCAAAGTATTTTCTACGTATAATGATTTTATATTCGTGATGTGTGATGATAAATAAAAAATGTAAACTAAAAGAAATTAGATATTTAAAGAAAAATGTATAAATAATTCTTACGTATTCCATCGGGAAGAACATTTATAAAAAGTAGTTTAATGAAATCATATTACATCAGATCAAAGTGAAACGTAAGAGGTTAGGATCCTAATGGTCTCCAGAGAAATCAAACAAGATAAAAATGTAAAAAAAGAAACGTTTCTACTAAATCCTAATGACATTTTGAAAAGTATGTATTTATATAGTAGATATTGTCCTGAATGTAGAACGTCACTCCGAAAAGCGAAATAAAGCCGCTTTTGTGCGCTACCAACCGCACGTTTCCTTAATAACTTGCCGCGTCGCGCCATCGCATTTCATTTATGTGTCCAAACGTTTATTGTCCAATAAACCACGACCGGATACCGTGTAACTTGTTACCGGAAGCTGACTTGCTTGCGAAATAGAAAATCGAGTTAAAAGAAAACAAGATTATTGAAGAGAATCATTGGTAAGTAGAAAGTATGTGATCCGGTATGGTCAATGAAACAATAACTTCCGGATACTGGACTATGTAATCTTACGATTGTCTGATAATACTAATCGTAGTTGTGTACTTCGATATTGCTGGATAAAAGTTTCTTCTGTGTCTGAAGATATACCAGAACCAGATATATCTCTAACAACGATACAAAAATCATTAAATTTAGATTCTAAACAGAGAAACTACAGAAAGATTTATTGAAAAATCATTACAAAAAAATTGTAGCATACCTGGATAAATTGTGATTACGAAGTAGATCAAATAATATAATTATCAGTAACAATTCATAATTTATCATTGCTGAATGCACAAAGAAAGTTCCACAATTCCTTCCTACAATTTACTTCAGGAACCAAAAATTACCCTCTCAAAGGAGCAAACCTCGTTAACTTTTTCCAATCATGGCCTCATCGAGCCCATACTTCAGCCTGACTTTTCGTCAGAAGCTCACTTTTCTACGATGCAAGAACTGTGGGGAAAATGGACGATTCTTCGCGGCTCGTTAATCGAATCACTCGCGGTGAAACGCGACGGACGTCGCTCTCGATTCAATCGCCCCCAGCGGTTTGACAAAATTGATACTGCAAAACGACGTAGAGAAACGCAAACCAAAAAGGAAGATACAGACAGACAAAGCTAGGGGAAGAAGCAAAATAACGAATTGAGCAAACCATAATAACAAAAGACGAGAAGTGGAAATAAAACAGTACATGGCACGGTGTGTAATACAAGAAGTTTTATCGCTCTTAACTACTATCTATCATTGAACCATTAGAAAGCATAATAATTTAGGGTTAGATTATTTAATTTTGGATATTTAATTAAATTTGATTTGATACTAATCTCTATCATGAAGAATGTAAAATATAAAATATGAATGAAATATTTTACATTTTAGTAATCTAACATAGCTTATTATAGTCAACTATAAGCTAACGATACTATTTAAGGACTGACTAATTTATGAAACGGGAACAGAATAGACATACAGTGGTTCACGAAAGTATTTCAACATTTATCGCAGGAAACTTTTACGTATACGTTGTATGTATAATGTAAAAAGAAAAAAATAGCGACAAAACGAAAAGGTAATGCTTCTTTCGCGTTATCCTCTATAAACGTTGCGATAAATCATGGCGAGGGTGGCGCGAGTGTACGGTCGCTTTAATAAATTAATTTCATCAGCTAGCTAATTGTCGCCGGTTGTTTACCCGCGGCAAATACGCGACCGTCAATTACACCGCGTCGAATGGCGGACGTGCAAATGGCGTAGCGATGAAAACAGACGAAACAAAAAAAAAAGAACAACGACGGACGAAGTTACAAAAAAAGAAGAAAAGAAAGAAGAAGAAAGAAAAAAAAGAAAGAAACGAGGTGGAGAAGAGAGAGGGGAAGGATTTGTTTATGCTAATCGAGAGCCGCGTCGATCGCATTTTAATCAGTCGTCGATTGCGGACGCGGCCAATCTACGTAGTGGAACGCGAATTCCTACGGCCGTCGGTTTGCATTTTCGACAGACTAGCTTGATTGCTTGCGAATACGCAACGACAAACGCGGCCAGAGATCGATGCTCCCTCATCTGCTGCGACTATCGTTAAATATAAACATTTGCTGTGCATATCAACTACCACAGGAACAAGCTGGAAAGGTTGTGTCTTATGACGTTCAAGTTCCGAATGCTGTATGTGTAACTGTGTTAAATTCCATGTATGTGCTCGGGGGAGTTCTGTCGATTTTGTTACAAACAGAATTGATCGTACGATTGGAATACGACGGAAAATTAGTTGAATGTTAAGTAGCGAGATGTCGATTGTTCCGTTTATAGATAGAATAAATGAATACGTTTAACCCCGCGACTGATGCATACTCCGGATTCTGACGTTTTCTACGGATGTGATTTACTGGTATTATTATTGTAAGTTCATTTTCTACTATTTTTTAATATCGTACAGAACATTAATTAGCTATTAACTTTTCCGGCAGTAGAATTTCGTTTAGGAAGTTGGAATCATTCGAAATTTCACAATTTCAGGTATTTCTTTTTATTTTTATTTTCTGAAACCTAAAGAATTAGTATGTACGAAAGTATATTTTTCATTTGAAAGAAATAATTCAAGTAGCCGTTATTTTGATCTTCTGGAGGTGTAATTTATGTAATGTATAAACGTAATGTAAAATAAATAAAGTATGTTTTCTGCTTTAGATATATCCAGATGTTTTATTTACGATTTTGTTCGATGCATTATGTGTATGCACTCTTAACATCTGTTAAGGCATAATTCTTTAGAAGAATTAAACGACTGCAACAAAGAAGTGGTGTTTCGGATGATGAAATTTATTAACATTTTAATCTACATGCAATCAACGGTGAAACGATGTTCTAATGGTAAACGTTAATGTCATTTAAACCAGAAAAACGGAATTAGAATAAATGACACTGATCAAATATCGACGCGTAAATTACATCTACTGACCAAACATCAAATATAGGATAATCACGTTGATTATATCGAAACAGTAATAATATATCGAAATGTCAAGGAATTATCAATCCACCAATTAACAACACTGATGAGATGGCATACTATATATATACAGGATTTCGATAATCAGTATCAATCAGTGGTATCTTGATTGGTCCTCGTCTTGTACACACTTTTAGCAAATTAATTAATTCCTGAATTTCTGAATTTCAATAAAATTTCAGGATGACAGGAACGAAAATGAATTTCGTTTGAATATTTTGTGCTATTTCGTGTATAAATTATATGTATATGCAATTATCAAATGGTGCTGTCATATCTCATGCAATTGATAATTAACGCATTAATAATCAAGACAAATTTAGATAAGTATTTGTCATCATTTTCTGTAAACTTTATTTTTGTCATACATATTTATCAAATGAATTTATTCAGTTAATCCACAAGCAAACTGATTATTCGCAGAGAACGTTACATAATCGTTTATGTAATGTTTCTTCAAAGGGAATGTTTGGCAATAGTGTACGAGGGTTTTACTTTGATGAAGATGCCATGAACCGCGTTTACCTTGGAAATTTCAATTATTTAGCGAATTTTAGGTTCAAGTGACCCGCTTCTATTTCGATTAACCTTGTTAATTGAAATTCCGACGTAGAATTCAACACGTTGGTAAACTAGTAGAATGACGATGATTGCTTGGAGAGGCAATTGTTTCTGTCATCACGTACCTGCTGGAATTTCAGAATTCGAATTTAAAAATAATTTTCTCTAATGAATGCCATCCTTGAATGTTTCAAACCAACCTCCGCTGTAAACATTTTTGTAATAAAAAAAAAAAAAAAAATAGAAACGTAGATCAGAATTTATTGAATATTGCGAGTTTAATTAATAAAAATTAAACAACTTTATCAAAAAAATAAAAATGAATGTAGAACGAAATGTAAAACTATGATTGCTAAGAGATGGATATTTTCACAAAAAAATAAAACAAACGATATATTGCAAGTGAAAACTTGTTAGTTTCCATAAAATAAGGTTTCCAGTTCTATTCGAAGCTCGATGGTTTATAAATCTGTGAATTGCAATAGAATTACTGTAAACTTATTATCCGAAGATCTATTTAACCATATAAGCAAATTTATAATTGATGTTGGCGCAGGATTGTCCTGTTTCCTGTGTTACTTTCCTTTGCCACTTTGATCACTCGCCTATCCCGACAGCAGTGAAAGAGAAACCGATGACAAAATGTTGGTCGCTAACGCAGATTAATGAAACGAAATAACGAAAATGAAAATTGATCGATGTGGAACACCGTCTACCACGCTTGCACGCAATCACGATGTATCCCCGTAGCTCGCTGTAGCATTAAGATTATTGCGTTTGCTTGGTATTTTTCAATTTTAATTCGTCTGTGTTCCATCTTAAACGAAAAGAGTGCCATTGTGTAAAAACAATTTTTATCAATTGTAACAAGATTTGATAAATTCTTTAACAAATATCGAAAACAAATTGTAGCTACAAAGTTAATCGAAATGAAATTTCAGTGTTTTACAATACGAAACAGGATTTGATAAAAGTTTATCAAACAATTGATCGACAAATTTTACTCGCGTTGTTAAATTCCAATTCTTTGTACGATAGTTCGCCGAATCTTTACGAAAATAACAAAATTTGTAAATTCCACGTTCAACCCTTTTCCAAGTATTATGCGAGAATATCGATCGATTTTATAAGAAATAATGTATTCTAAGTATCTCCTTTTTTACATTCGTACGAAGCAGTATATCAATAGTCCGAAAATTGTAATAATCACTTTAAAATGTTGCAGACCAGATAGGATCGGTACGAACGAACAGAGTTGAAAGGGGTTTCGACTGATCATTTAATCGAAATATTTCCTTTTATTTTCGTTTCTTTAATTAACTGTTCAAGTTGCAGCACGATAGCAGCCGCGGAACGTAAAAAGAAAACGTCTTACGACTTCTTTTTTCTCTTCGTCTTGTTCTTTCCTTCGATTCCTCTTCGTTTCTCCACGGAACGGAGAGCATGGTGTTAAATTCGTAAATACCCAGCTAATTACTTTCGCATCGTTTCCGGTTTACCACGTCCCCCCAAGATTTTCCGGGAACTTTCGTTCTTTCGAACCGGAGAGAGAAAAGTTTTCTGTTTACGGTGGTGCTCGAAACTCAAATGTCAGCGCGGCCGATGAAATTTATCTTTGAGCTCCTCGTACTCATCGAACGAGATCGCCTCCCACCAGTTTCAACCCGGGTACCGGTTCTTCCTTTTTTCCCTTTACTTCTGTGAGCAACTTTAATTGTTTCACAGCCCGTTGGATTTTAGATTTAGCCTACTTTAATTAAAATCCTCACCCGTCACGATTTCGTCGAATGGCGCATCAAGCGTATCGTTGCTACTAATGATTTTAAGACGCGAGATAAATGTAGTAAAGAAACGTAGATCACGTTACGTATAGTTAAAAGAATTGGATAATTTCGTGAATATGTATTTCTACCTCAAATAGGCAGATCTTTAAAATACTCTTTTCAAATCCATACCTCTCTATATTCTATAATTTTTATTCTATATCATGTTTGTATATTACAGAACTTTACATAAATCCTTATAAAAGTTATTTCCTGTAAAGTTTGCGAAGTAAAGTTTTGCAATTTAGGAAGCTATAGATAGATACGCGTTGACTTAAATCCAAGGCGTACAGAGTGAACGTACGGCAAGAACTTAAATTGCATCTGAAAATAATAAAAATTGCCTCAAATTATTCATTAGACCTTTTATACCTTATTCTTCGTTTGTTTTTTAAAAGGCTTAATATCTGAAAAATAATTGACGACCCATCAGCTTTGTAATACTGGTCAGTTTCGTCTAATCGGCTTTTCACATTAAACTCTCAAAAGAAGGGAAACCATTGCCGCCAACCAACCAGCAAACCAACCCAGTTGATCTTTTATGTAAACCTTGTTACTGAAACATTTATACAAAAATCCTGGTGAAACAATTTCAAACCAGGAGACACCAGAATCGCGTTTTACATCGTTGAAATCAGCATTCAAGTAAACAACAACCCTTGTTTAAAATATCTAAATGAGGAATTAACTTAAACCGAGAGAACGAACCGTATATCTATATCTAGTTGGTGCAAGCAGCATGACCGGTCGGAATAATTGCTCGACCGAGTAACGCGTTCTAATCGAGTGCACTCGACCCACCCGGTCGTCACGTAATCCCGTCTCGAGTCTTTAAATAAAGGGAAAAGAGCGGTGTTTCCGGTGGAAGTGCAGGAAGGGTCCTCGAGAGGCATCGCGTTGCGACGATTCAGCTAAGAGGACGCGGCGTGATCGAGGAACGACCCGAGGCTGACGGAATTTATTCGGAATCGATAATCAATTTACTGCTCGCCCGACAGAACAACGCGACGACCGTCGTCGCTTTTGCTCGAGATTGGCCGACGAAACGATGGAGAACAGGATGGTCGAAATCGAATCGAAATACAGAGAGCGAAGTCGCGAATTTATTTTATTTCTACGACGGAGCGAGCATCCTTTGAGGGACTTAATTAAGTGTCTGGCGGTTACGGGGGTATCGATTGCGGTAAAAATCAGCCGAAGCGCAATGCGTCGGTTACGTAATGACCGGAAGTAGGAAATTTCCAAGAAAAATGATGAAAACCAGTGACAGAAAGCTATCCGCTATGAAAACTAATGAGAGGTGATGGATGAACTCGAGTACTAATGAAGTAGACTGGAATGATGTGTTTTCATGACGATAATACCGTTTGTAAGTGAAATTTAATTGCACGTACTACAAGTTTCGGGCAACGCTTTGAAAATTCTCGGAGATTAAATTAGGCGTGTAGTGTTTGGGTCGTTTGACGGTATTGGAAGCTTTAATATTTATCATGATATTCATTGATTGATAAATTGAAAATTAAAAATCTAAATTAATCGATAAATGTATTAGTTGATAAAAAATAAGAGATAAATAAAAATAATCGATAAAATAGATTAGATTGGTCTAGCCAATTTCACCCCTTTACTCCAAGATACGATTTGTAAAAGAAAAACTATTTTTCTTTACGATAATAATGGATGTATAATAACAAACATTTGTCGTTTTCAAACAAAATATTTGTATTTTGTTATATGTTGAAATAATATCTGTTTGATGAATGAGCAAATATTTCTGTGAGTCAACGTATATAAAATCCTGAGTCAGGAATAAAATTCCCTTTACATAACATTCTTTAAGTAAAATGTAAGTAAAATCTTGGGGAAATACAAGAAATAAGTAATTACAAACATCTTTAGACAGAGAATGGCGTGGAATTAAAATATAAAACATCAAAAGACAGGAACGAGAATTAGAAAAGATAAGCGAGAAAGTATAGAAAAATACAGGAAACAAAGCAAATAGGAGAAGCAAAAGAGAAAACACAAAACTACGAATATGATATACAGCACGAAGCGAAGAAATATGGTAGAATAGTATCGACCACAATATATTAAAACCAAATAAGCACGGCAAACACAGAGAGAAATAGGGAAAATTGTTAGAAAAATGAACGATCGTAAAGAATAGGAACGCAGGATGAAGATAAACGAAAAAAATAACGTAATAAAATACAAAAACCGTAACGGCAGATCAAATTGAAAGCTAAAAGAAAACGAAACAGAAAAATCGCTGGTAACAGAGATACGGCGATAATAGAGTTTCAAAAATATAGGGCACGTTGAAATTAAGCTGAAATTGAAGTTAAGAAAACTAGGTGACGCGAAAAAAAGAGAAAAGGGGGAACGTACAACAAAATAATTGAACTAAGGAAAGAAATATAAAGGAACAAACAGAAAGAATAAGGCAGTGAGTTATGGTACAACAAAAAATAATTCGCCTGTATTAATATTTAAATAAGTCTGTCGAATAGGAAAATAGAGGAACGTAGGATTCGACGATCTCGCGTTTCATCCTCCTCCAAACCACCATTTTCCTTTCTCTCTTGTTGGTCCAGTTTACTTGGTAAATACCAGGGAAACAAGAGCCAGATTCCCTCTTTAGAATAGTTAATTTAGGTTTTGAGAAATCAAAGGCTAGTAATTAAAAAACACTGGATATCTACCTTTTTATGGAGATTTTAAAGATGCAGAAAATACAAAATGTATAGAAGTCACCACTATATTTAGGGGGTGAAATAAATCTCTGAGTAGATTTGATTTCTTTGATCGAACTTATAAAATATTATTGCATGAATATTCGCAGCCTTTTTATTAATGAAAATAGGTAAAATAGGTAAAATAGATAAAATAGATAAAATAGGTAAAATAAAGAAAGAAACTTTTGTTAGAGGAAGGAGAATTACAATTGAGGATAGATCGTTCGTGAAATAGCAAGTTCAGGCCAGCGAATATTTATTAGGACAAATGTTAAACCAGTTGACAGTTAAATGATTTCATGATTTTTGGTCGTTGGGGGATTTCACGTGGCATGACACGTTTCAAGCAGTATTAGATTTTCTGTGTTTAATACACAGATGATTTGCATAGCGCATCCAAATTCGAATTAATTTAGCTCCACGATCTAGAAAGCTGGATTGTTTGTTCGAAATTGATTTACCGAGGTGGGAATTGTATAAAATATCTATTTCTGATGCGTGTCACACATCGTCTGAATAACATACATATTTCATACGACAGTCGGTACTGTCATTTGTGTATTAATATTAATTAATGGACCTATCTATATCCAAAATTAGATATGTATCCAAATCTAAACAACTTTATACTATACTAGGTTAAAGATAAATTTCATAAAAATTAACTTATTTAATAACGTACTAGATTTAAAATAGAAGGAAAAAAGCAAGCAATAATGCAGAAAAAGAGAATCTTAACAAAAGGTGGAAATCCATGTGTGTTAAGGTATCAAAAACGACAAGGTAAAACGTTAGCAAGTGTTCGGCACGAACGAACAGAGAAGTGGTCGAGGGTAAGCTTACAAAGGGGAAAAAAGATAAACTGGAATTCGACGACGAGAGAAAAGGAAGGAGAACAGCGCTTTCAGAAGGGAGGGAAAATTACAATGATCATTTCTAGGAAGCGTCGTGCAGCGTCGGTATTTCCGTCTGCAGGCAAGTTTCCACGAGGGGTGGAACGAAGTTACTCCTAAACGGCTAATTTCATGCAGCAGAGTAATCTCCACGCCTAGACACCGATGTACCAGGGCCGTATTCCGATACGCCGACATAAGGATAACGCAGCTCTTGGAAATCACTGGATTTTCTCTCTCTATCTATCTCTCTTGTGTTCGTTCTCTTTCTCTGCTTTGAGATTCCTCGAACTTCATGGCGCGTTCCACCTTGATTTTGATTGGATGTTTCGAGACCAAGCTCGTCTCGATTTGCAACGGAAGCGTGGCGATCACGTCGAAGCGAAACACTTGCTTTCTATCCGACTGTCGTGCAATTCGATTTAAGTTGATATTCCTATTGTTTGAGTTTGTCGGTTCGTTATTTCGCATGCTTTGCGAGAAATGGTTATACGTATATTTGATCCTTTTAGATAGATTTCTAATTAATTACGGTAATAATCTATAATTTTGGCACTTAGACAATATCACGATGAAAAAATACTGTCGCTCTACCGTCTTTTTCGATTCTCTACATATAAAACTATAAACCTATGTCATATAAATGTCACGAAAGTGCATAACTGTCAACCATTTTTCTTTACCACAACGGACAACTATAACCAATCGAATCTATTTTTCCGATATTAATTTTCTTCCGATATTACGTCCTCGGTTAAAATTCCATTTAATTAAATTTTCAGGCCACCCTTCATTAAATTCACTTTTTCACAAATATATCAAAATCCTTCGCGATAAAAATAATTATCCTATCTTCGATTAGGTTTTCACTTTCCAATTTTTCCCTTAAAATGCCCCATGAAAACTGTACTACAATAAACCAATAAATTAGAGAGTGTCGCACGTTCTGTGCCGCATATTAATGCGCAAGAAACGCGTGCTCATACGCGAAAGCGCAATTAACGCGAATGAAAATAATGATTATAAAAGTCGACGCCATCAGCATTTAATTCATGGCCGATCTCATTCGACGCGAACTACTAACAAACGGCGTTTTAACCCGAAATCGCAAAACGCTTTCCAGCCGATACAACAGAAACGAATTAAAATGTTGCTTGGAGCACATTTTCAAACCGCGCGCGTCGAGTGCGAAACAATTACGTCCGGCTAAATTTATTTCGCGGAATGTCTGACGGTTACGGAACATCCCAAAACGATATCAAAAAGTAGGCGATTAAAAGGTAATGCGGCGTGTATGAAAAAGACGACGCGCGTTTAAATGATTAATTTTAATTGAGTAATCAGCCTCGACGACATGTCGCGCCCATCTTCCTCGTAACGACTCTCATTAGAGAAACGAACGCTACTAAACGCGAATATCGCTTGAGCTTCTAATCGACAAAGGGAATCGAAAGCAATTATATCGATTCATTATATTGGTTACTTCTATTCGATTTCCAAAATTTTCATGAAACGATTGTTATTACTTCGGTGGTTTTATGTTTGCAATATTGATGTTGTATTATCGCTTTATTTTTCTGAGACTATTAATAACATTTCCTGGATAATTTCTTAGTAATTACTAGAACGTTAGTTTTTAACGGATTAACTGTGTTTAGAAACGAATTTGGATCATTGATTTATAGGAGTATAACTTATAATGTGAATTTATAAAATTCATAATCTGTTTGATTATAGCGAAATGCTTTCATTTTCAGACGTTTCGATTATAACAGTGTACAAAATCGAATAGTGAATTTTGATAATTAGCGCTATGAATGAAAAGACTTTATATGCACGTGAATTCTCTCTTTTCTCACTACGGGTAATAAAAAGAAATTCGTTCTGCTGGCTATGGAACGATGAAGAAGGCGTGTACCTGCGCGGGAAAGGCTGCCTCTAAATGGCTAATTTCATATAACGAAGCAATCTCTAGGTCCCGACGCCTGTTCCACGGTTGTAACGACGCTCATTAAAGAAACGCAGATACGGAGAACAATCCGGAGAAAGAAAGAAATCGTAATGCTCGTAGGCTAAGAACGTAACATGCTAATATCTAGAATTAATCGATCTCTTTACCATTCACGATCGACTTCATCCAGGTGAATGATCGGCATACGCTATTAGTAATATGTTAATACGTCAAAATATATTCTATATTTATGATATGAGTCTTATATGAGCTTATTCATACAGCAGGAAACGTTCCACTTCTGTCAAATTAAATCTTCACTTGTGAAATCTGAAAACTACTCGAGCTACCTCTAATTTCAATTGATAACAATGGGTTGCTAATAGCCTATCACAATAGTTGGTACAATGAATAATTAATTAAAAGAAGGAATTGTAGAAAAATGACCATATAAAATAAAAACTCCCTTCTGAATTACTGAGATCGAACCAAATCATATACAGCTTTATTACATTAAATTTTCGAAATTTTGCACGGCGTACCTATTCCATTTCCTTATGAGAATAATCTTCGTGATTTTCACGAGCAATACCAAAAGCCATCCAACTGGATCAGCAGATGACACGGGGAAAAAAGCAGAATATCGCGAAAGCAAAGGATACTAGGAGATTTTTGGAAGGAAATCCTTACCAACACAGGCGCAAAGAAACGATGAAGAAGGAGGTCCAAGAATATGGGGCGGAACGAAGGGCGTCTCTGACCCCGTTAATTTCGCATAGAAGAAGCTCGTTTTTGGTTTCCTTGCGAAAGAACACCGTTGCTTCGAGTATCGTGTGCCTCTTCTTAAGGAAAAAGGGAGAAAGACGTGAAAGTAGTCGTCGGTCTACGCTTTTATCCCGCCGTACGTCCTCCCTGATGCTGATGGCGCATTTCACATTCTGGCTTATGCTCCGCCACACCATGCGCATCCACTCCGTCCTCGTTATACTCCCCCATCCCGTTGTTCATTCCCTTCTTCGTGGTTATATATCCTTACGATCCTAAAGAATAATACAGATACACCTTCGTGGCCGCGAACCAAGCCTGGCTACCCTTACGCGCAAGTCCTTCCAAGGAATCTAGAGATTTTTTCGTCAAAGATTCGCCACGAAGATCGTCCAGCTGATTTTAGACTTCGGGTATTAGGCTGACATCAGGGAAATGAGGAAACGAAAATAGAAAGTTTCAGCATAGATCGTATACTTACTTGTATTTCTTCTTTTTTGATATATTTTGTTTTTGTTTATTTTTTATTCCTATTTTTCTTTCTTTACATCTGTCAATTCAGAATTCGACATAATCGATATGTTTCCACTTAATTAGTTAGATAAATTAATGTTTTACCTGAACGCGTAGACGACACGGGACATGAAAACAATTTCATTAACAATTCATATATGATAATCAAAATTGTGTTTTGTCATCCAATTAAATCATTTCAGAAGAAGGAATAATACGCTTTTACTATTTAATCGAGTATCATTTCAATGTGAATAAAGTAAAGTTTTTGGTTGAAAGTATACAATTCAACGTCTATATCGTGTTCTTGTACCATAGAAAATTAACTTCGTTTTTGTAACTGCACATTTTACGGAACAATGTTACTGCTTTCATTGATGGAGAACTGCAAATTGCGCGGCACCACATTTTTTTGCAATTAGTGGCCCCTGAATAATTCATGCTGACACATTTACTAGCGGCAACACCATTTTAATACTATGCAATTAATTTCTTGCAAACTTTTTCCATGATCACGTCCATCGTCCGTTACATGTCCACCTTTTCAAATAAAAATCTATAACTTCTCAGGGAACCGAATAACAAACATCGATAAAAATTGTTTCAAAGTAAATAAGGGCTGAAAATGTAATAGCGTAGTAAATTTTTATATTTCAATTAAAACGGAAATCGTTAAACGATATTTACTGGATTGTAACAATTCATATTAATATTTTTCGGAGTTAATATCTCAAACCTGCATTTTATCGTTAAACTAAAATCATAAACCTTTTTCACTGCAACGTAACAACGCATATCTAAAGCTTTAAATATTCACGTAAATAAATACCATTTTTAATATCTGTTTTTCCAAATCTAAAGCTGCTGCAACTTTCGAATCTCTACATTATTAGTTTAATTTGATCAATCCCTTATAAATCATTTCAAACCAGAAGTAACCTATCGATCTTATAAAATGACGTTCATCTAATATTTATTCCAAGCTCAATATCTATATGTATATTACTAGAAAATATACAAACACTTATTTTTAGTAAAATGCTTTTGATAAAATTACAGATAAAAAGGTCAGAACAATAATTTTCTTTTTTATTATTATTACTGTCATATATATTCTGAAATAGAACGAAAATGTATGTAGAACAGTCGAAATCGAATCGCTTGATTTTGATTTTTATACGTAGATTATCTACGACCGAATAATATCAACTGAAAGTCAAACGCAATGTGACAGGGACTAATTTTTGCAATACCCTGCGCTTATGAACAATGATGTGTATAATTTAAAAAAAATATGGCAATACAATATGCAGTTCGCTAGATAGTTATTTACACGTACATTCGAAACAACGACGTAATACCTCGCGAAGTATCAGGCTATGAGTTATTTTACATTTACCGCTTAAAAGAGTGGCATTAATAAGTAATGCAAAATACGGATTAGATTGTACGCATCCGGAAAGGCTGAATGCTACATTATCTTTGAAACACGATGAAACTTACACGAAGGTATTATAATGCCGCTGTAAACGTAACCACACCGATGTAAAATGCGAGCAAAAGCGGTGTACCAGCCACGTTCTTACGTAACTTACGACCCTTTTATGTAGATTCGATCGTAAATTAAAGACCGTTGCAGCTTTCGCCGCGAAATAATTACACGCGATGCGTCCGCGGTCTCTTCTTTACGCTCGCTGATTTTTCCGGAAGCTTGATCCTGCAAGTCGCTGTCCAAATATAACACGGGATTCTATAAAGCGTTTTACATGCATATACACATTCAACGTTTACCAGGTCTTGAAAATAATCTGGATGGTTTTATAATTGAAAGTTTATTAATGCGCCAAATAAAGAGCATCGAACTGAAAGAGATTCTGATCCTAATCTAATTTTGTTGAATTATTTGGCAACTTTGAGAGATTTCTAATTTCGATACCTTCTCCCACTTTTGCTTGTAATAGGTGGATAGAAGTTGCTGGGACGTCGAAAATTCCGTAGAACTTGTTAGCGCTTCATAGTGCGAGTATGTAGCTAAGTACCATCAAAGAATAATACTTTTCTAGTTCGTAATAAAGTTCATTCGATACGTAAAACGAATGGAATTTTCCACTATCTTTTTATAAATATTATACTATATTATACTATATAGATATTATCGTAAAATTTTAATTTTGCATTATCATATTTCTTCTGTCGATACTGAGACCCAAAATGGAACTATACATATATATATATGCCTCTTAAAAAAATTACCTATTTATTCTCACTTTATCCTCTTGCCTAAATTTGAGTAAGTTTAAACAAAGTGCATCTCGGAATGATTAAAGCGTGCAGTGAAGCCACAGAACGTCACTGCAGAATTATAAATATGTAGGCGAAGACGTAAGACATACCTAATTTCTTGAAAAGCAAAACGCTACACTCTTCTTTTGAGAACGTACAAATAAGAAGGAAGAAACTGGCATTCAAACCGAAGCAAAAGCGAAGAGTACTGGAGATCGATCGAATTCAGGAAAAAGGGAAATAGAAACGATAGGTATAATACCCTTACGAGGTTTCTGGGTTGGAGATGTATGAACAGTTAACAAACCCTTGGAACACTGTTTCTTGTATTTTTAGGTCAAAAAATAAGCGGCATGATATCGGAACGGCGCTACACGCGCTGAAAGCAAATTTAATTTTCTGGCAGAACGATTCGATCAAACGGTACATTAATTGATCGTAGGTTGCTTTGACCTCAAAGAACTACGTGACTCGAAATTGGGACGCAAAACAAAACTATTGTTTAAGGAGTTTCGGAAGGTTTGGAAAAGATTTTTTCCAGATGAAAGCAACAAAGTATAATTATTCCAGGTAATTTATTGTAAACTCTGTGGCAAAGTTATGAGGTCACTTTCTTCTTGAAAAGATTCAAGATAAGTCCATTCCCCTTCGAGAAACTTGCAATTTTCGACGCGAATATTAACTTTGTCGATAAATAGCTTTCAGAAAATGCAAAACCTATCCTCGATCTTCCAATAAAGTTCTACAAACTGTGAATTCACAATTGTTAATATTTTATATCAAAATTTTTATACATTTACAATTTATGTATATAACCTCACTTATACTTATACATATTTGCATATACTTAAAATTTATATTTTCAGTTTATATTTCCAATATTGTTGAAACTTCGTTAATTCCAAGCAGATCATTCTCCTCGTCTTCTCCTTACTACATCTCCGAAACTAGAAGCGTTGAAAAGCTTTATAAAGTAGCTTCCGAACCGAATGGTTCACTTGGCTTTGATTGATCGAGTTAAAACAAGCCAGCTGCATCCGATTCGTAGCCGAATCATTCCGATGAATTCATACTGGCTCCGGCAAACTTACTCCGTTTGAGACAACGAGAAGAGAAAGAAGATAGCAAAATATAAAAGAATTCAAGAGGCATTACTTCGGAAGAAAAGTAATCGCGCGAGACAGAAAGGCGAGAGAACGAGCACAGCTCGACGACACACGTAGATAAACGACGAATTGTTCACGGGTCAGATCTTCCACCTCGATTCACCTTCTTTTGTTGCGTCGAACTTTCCGCGTTCGATTTTTAAATCGTCCCACACCGTTCTTGTATCCCGACATGCGTTATTCGATAACGTATATCGTGTGTCTGAAGAAAGGATTATGTATATTCCTATCGAAAATCGAGAGATTCGACGAATGCCCCGTTTCTGTCACGCGACAGAGCATCGTCTTTCTTTATCGTTGCAAAGTTGAAAAATTACAGCTTTACCGAACAGACTATAAATGGACATTCTGTTCTTTTTAAACAGTTTCTTAGCACATTTGTGATCTGTCGACTGCTTTTGAACGAAATATCAGGTCATGCTGAAAGTTTCTGCGATTTTTAGAGTATTTCAGTTTAATTCCGTACACGCGTATGTAGAACTCGGACAAAATGAAATAGTCGTTGAAAGATACGAAGGAATATCATTCAACTCGATACTGTATACGACAAAGAAAGTTTCTAGGGGTATATTGTACTAATGTATATACTATAGAATGCGTACGATTTTACGCTGATAACCTACGTTGGTAGACCAGTACTGACGCTTTATCAGAAACAAACCATGTACCAAGATTTTTGACTGAGAATGTATATCTTCGAAGTATCATACAAATAAAAATAGAAACTAATTGCTTTTGTTGTATTCGTTTGTCAGCATACTTCAGAAACCAAACATGAGCGATGTAGTTCACAATTCTAGAATACGACTACTTTTCTCGCTGTTTTGTAATAAATTCTGGAAATAATAAATCTCACATCATACTTGTATGTATCGTAAATATTACCGTAATTAACCGAAATATATTTCTTCGTAAATTGAATTCATATTAATTTCGAGATTTTTGGGAATTCGAGGGATCCCGATATCTTTATCAATCTTCGTCGTAATATTCACTTGGATAGAGATTTCATTAAACGTTGAAGGAAAACATTTCATGGAACTGGCTGAAGTCAAGCTACCGAACTCCGAGCCTAGTTCGATCATTTATTTCGGCAAACAAATTGCGAAAGCGTGGTTCGAAACTGCTGCGAGCGAATTCTGTACTATAAATAATTCCCAGTCAATTCATAATCGAACCAGAGTTTATGAAATTTTAATGTCGAAAGCATAGATTTACCCTGGTTCGTTGAAGTCTTTGCCCTGAGACACAGCGAAAGCCAAGCAATTTAACAGCATTTTCCACCCTTCGTCTCGATCTATTAAATTCGTCTCGATAAATCCACCGAACCTCGTATAAACGTTTTATCAACTAATAACCGAGTTTCCCTCATAAATTTTCGATATTCTCACATCGATGATAGGTATCTGCTTTTGAAAGTGCCGCCTTGTGAAGCATCCAGGCAATTTGCGAGGGATTAGCTTCGAGCGGACGAAACGTGAAAAAGAATACAATACGATACCTTACGGTAGAGGCAGAATGAAGAAGGAATTCAGAAAGAGAAAACTTCTTCAGGTATCGTTATTCTAGAAGAGTATGAGAAGGCCAGGTATAGGAAGCATGGTGAAAGGGGACTGTCAGATGGAAATAGCAGTGAACACTCGATAAGAACGTCCCTCAGGAACCACGCCATCCAACCAATGGAATCATTCGACGAGACGTAGGTGTACGTGCATGTGGTTTTCTATGGAAAATGCTTTTTGGAAAAAACGATTGCTTTTCGATAAATATGCCTATAGACCTATTGACCAATAAAATCACGACAGTCGATTCCCTTTACAATGGTAAGGAAATTTCAAAATAATTCATATAACGCGCATAATATATTCATAATAGATTTTTACAGGTGTCCTAACTTTTGTAATTCATTCTGTGAGTTATCATACGTATATGCCAGACTAAAGTGCCATTAACGCGAATTATTGCATTCTCGATGAGTTTCGACAATGAAATAGGAACTTTATGAGATATTGAATTATTTTATAAGTCTCTAAAGAGTAATTAAACTTTTGGTGCTTTTGTCTATTCTATGAAAACGAAAAATTTTGATATGACGTAGTTGATACACTCGAAACTAGCGCGTGCATTTAAAAAAGTTGTTGCTTCTCGATTCAATATCTTACTTTTTATGTCAAAACTGATATTAGATAAATTAGTGATCATATACATATAATCATCATATAATTATAAATCAATGCGATATAATCATATGATCATACAATGCAATGTAAACTTCTGCGTGTAACGTCATGTAACTCTTTCTCACGAACGAGCTTAAATGACTCCGATCAACAGAAGAAGAAAATACGAAAGTAAAAATTTAATCGGTCACACCGAAGAATATGAAATGTCCTCAAACTCCAATTTTCTCCAATTGAACGATATAATTCCATTAATAAAAGATATTCCCGATTGCTCGGAAACGCTGTTCGGCTTTCTATGAAGTGAAATTCCATTTTTCTGTTCTCACCCTTTGAAACAATGCGGAATCAGCGGCTTGGAAAATAAATTGTCAATCAAATTCTGTCTAACTCAAGCAGGTCAGAATTCCGCATAAACCACAGCTATTGAATTAAATAGCCGATTTAATCGGTCCAAACGAGTGTCTTCGTTTTTTTTTTTTTTTCTGAATAAAGACTATTCACGCAAGCTGCGTGCTCGCAAAATAGAAACATTCGACGATTCAAAATTAATTTCGATTCAACGTTTTTCAATATTTGAAACGGGTGTATGATCGACGATGCGAAATAACATTTCGATTGCTAGAACATGTATCTGCAAATAACGAGAGGTCCTTTTTAACTGATCAAATATCGATAAAACAAATAATTCTGTCTTTTATTAGTTTTATTGGTATTTACTAATCAACAAGACAGATTTTATCTCTTGTTAATTGAAACAAGTGGAGCCAATGTGAAAACAAATTTTCATTTCGTTTATTGGTAAAATCATTAAATCATAAATCTGAGACGTTATTAAGAATATATAATAATATGTATATATGTATATGTACGTAATATGTATAAATATGTATGTATTTTAGACAGAAAATAAGCGAAGAATATGCTATATTTAAAGCTTACTGGGATTTCATAAATTCATATCATAAAATTGTTTTGAACCTAGCTTATCTCTGACTATTTTTCCGTAACTTTTTTTTGAAAGCAATTTATACGACTGCGCAAAAACAGTAATAAGTTATATTATGAAATTTTTAATATCTTCAAGAATCTGTAGTATGAAATTTTCAATAAACTTGAACTAATAAACAAGCCAGTTATTTGAAACATAATATTCGTCCGTCTAAACAGAAGCTTAATCACCTATAACTTACTTTTTTAGTTTTTAATATCTTCAAAAATCTGTAGTATGAAATTTTTAATAAGCTTGAACTAATAAGCAAGCCAGTTATTTAAAACATAATATTCGTTCGTCTAAACAGTAGCTATAATTTACTTTATCACCTATAATTTACTTTAAAAATAAAACAAATTTGTTTATATCCGACGCTTTATAAATAGAATCAAAATTATACCTACGTCTTCGTAATGCTGGCAGTGATTAAAAAGCAGTTCGAAAAAGCATGGAATGTAGAAGCACGGCGCGTTAAAAAAAAACGTAAAAAACCAGGCAAGCAGATCGCGTTAATATTCGTTCGATAGCAATTACTATTCTTCCAGTTTAGCTGTCGCGTTGACCCGATTCTCTCGACAGTTTTATTTATTTATCGTCGCACGACGAACCTCAGCTCGCGTCCATTCCGATTTCATTTAGATATTTAATGACGATTTTAACGGTGTCTCGTGCGCGCAACGTTTCTCTAAACACGAAACTCGATAACAATTTTTATTGGCCAAATATATATCATCCCACCATTAATCTTATTCGAGGTTTAGATATTTATCTAAAAACGACAACGTTCTATAATAATTTCATAACTTTTCGGATGAGATTCTAATTAAAGTTAATTTTCAATATTACGAACCGCCATAGTAGCATGAACTATTCATTCAACATGACTAAATTTGAGTATTTGATCAATACCATATTTGGAAACATAGTGAAATATGTAAAAACGTAAAATATATAAAGTGTTCATTCTTTCGCTTGAATAATCAAATAACCTTTAATATTTTATCGATCAGTTTAGAAGAGACTGAAATATTTTATTCCATCAACCGGCTAAACTTAATCAAAGTGTATTCGATTTCACTAATTCAATCTGAGCTATTGCTGATCTACGTGGGTCGTTCAGAAAGTACAGAAGCCATATAAAACGATGAAATCTACTTACAAAAGGTTATCTAGCTTTATTCGTGTATTGGCGTAAGTTATGCAAAACTTTGTGTTTAAATATTTCAAATATTGTCTGTAAAAATTCTTCCAAAAGAAATTCACCACCGATTTACAGCAGTTAACGGTAATAGAGTTACGGATGAATTATTAGTAAGTCTGTGAATGCGGGATTTAATAAGAACAAAGAAACTGTACGTTATCGTAAGCATTCAGGCTGCTCGTCTCTCATTACAAAGGGGCTCAAGGACGTATTTGCGATCTCATTGCAAATGATATTCATTACCTTCTTTTTTTTTTTTTTGCAAAAACTTAAAGAGTTTTTCAGTCGATAATGTTTCACAAGAAACGACGATTTAAAGAATTGAGTAAGACGATGGTTATGTGAACTGACGACGGAAGCATATGACAAAAACGTACAAAAAGCTCGTATAACGTTACGATAAGTGTTCAAATAGGGCTGGTGGTTGTATTGAAATATAACTTAGTATATGTACTAAAATTACCAATAAAGAAAACTTTTCAAGATGCATTTGTATCGTTGTTATTTCAAAACGGATATTACTTTCTGAACGATTCTCGTATGTATAATACATTTTCAACAAAAACCGCTACTTCTAGCTTCGAAAATACCATGCTAGACAGCTGTTTGCTTTACGTATTGTGTAAAATTGACAGCATCGTAACAATGGAAATGTTATAGGTCTAATTAGTGAAGTCTCACGTCTAAAAACTAATTTTAAACAAAGCAAACAGTCTCTATTTGAAATATACCATAGTTGGTTTAATAGATTTCGATTTTCTTATTACGATACCTATGTTACTTCCATTTATTTACTATTTATTACTTATTATAATTATATTTATTTCATTAATATCTACTCGTCGAAAACAGGATTAAAAACGATATAACAAGCAGATTTCACAAAGGTCGATAATTCCTTTTGTTCACTTTGTCCAGATTAATGCCGAAATACTGTTGACAACAGGAGAGCACAATGATAATTGCGAGCAAATCGTGAGAAATATTTATCTGATACGAGAATATCGTTATTAACGATATTTTGGAATATTCACCGGTGATCTCGCTTTTGTTTCGCATTATTCTTTTCCCATCTCATTATTTCACTTTATACGCCGTATTTTTTCTCCCTTTACCACCCTAATAATTTTTATAGCCAGTTAATGGTATTTTCATCATACTTCGCGGTGAAATGCCCAGAGTATTTTTATTCTTGCAATGAGAATACCGTAGATTAATCGCTTTTGGCTGATACTCGACCGTTCTACATACAGAGTGCTTCATAATTGATGAAACCTGGATCAAAGCTAAATCGCCAATACCGAAAGACAATGAGAAAAAATTTCTATAAATAAAACATCAATACGATGCGTCCGTAGTTTAGAATTATAATCGGTGTTCTCTGAAATCTTTTCTGAAATTTAATCTAATGCATTCTGTTTCACATTTTATACAACTTCATAAATTGTTACATTAAAAGGTATTCTTTCATTCGGCAATTTCAACTTTAAATACGAAACAACGTATGATTCTATATATGTATGCATTTGAAAATGATAGTAGCTATTTGTGAATATTTATGCAAGTTTATTAATGTATTACTAATATGAATTACATATATATATATATACATACGTTTGTTCCGTCGTATATTTCCAGTTGAATCTCTTCGAAATAAAAATTATACACAGATACTAGAAATGTTGATAAAAATGATTTAACACGAGAGAAACACCGTCGGTATAATATTTCATATTGAGCAGAATTGAAATTCGAAAAATAAAAAGAAAAATTATGAAAAATAGAAAAACGAACAGTAGTAATTTTGCCGATAAATCGGAGCGTATTAATCGTAACGGTATAATTTCCCTTCGCCGAGTAGTGCGTTGCTATATAATTATAACGAAATGTTGCAACGCGCCAGATTGCAACAATTATCGTCAGTGGCTAATTAACAAAGAACCAAAGTAAATCATTGTCTCTGCACGCTATCGTTATGGGGCGCGTACACGGCATACGGAAAATCGGAGTGCATCGGTATGGAAGCTAATTATCGTTAAGCGACGACTTGAAATGGCAACCAGAAAATCGATGTACCGAACGGTACGGTCTTAAAATTACAAATAACTATATCCGATTGCCAAGCGAAATTATAATAAATGTGCTTAAGTTATTGTTCGTGGCGATAATCGCTGAATACTTCTATTGCGTGAAATTTTACCAGAGTAACTATAGTGATTATTCCACGCACTTAACATTTAATCGAGTCGTGTGATTATAATTTATTCTACGATTATCAGGAATAGTACAATCCGTTGAATTTCGAAAAGCTTACGGAAAGATTTTGCAACGTTCTATAATTTTCAAAGAGTTTTACGAAAAGTACCTTTAGTTAAGTAGTTTAAAGAACCAAGTCAATTCTAATATACCATGAAAGCTCTTTGAAAAAATAACGACTGTGGCGAATCCTTTAAAGAGATAGTATACAGGATTTCGATACTGCGTTTTCCAATTTCCACCTTTTCCTAAGTCTTTTTCTTTTCCACGACACGACATTATTTCAATAAGATTGTTTCCCTTTTTCTACTTCGTCGAACTTTTTGTTCGACTAACTTGATATTAAATTTTTACTCCGAAATATGACTCTAACTATGTACATAACTATATATCGAGAGATTTTCTACTCACGGTTCTGTGACCATTGCGTTTCGAGGTTAATCCGTAATCGTTGGCAACTCTGTTTGACTCGACGAGACCCGAGAGACAAGTTTTAATACTTACTTAAGAACGGAACGACTCTGAACGCTTCAACCGATCATTTTCGTCTTTTCACAAACTAAAAGGGGAAGCTACATGCTTCTTTGAACACGTTTCCTTTAATAAAGTTGCTATTTTCAGGAAATACCTCTCAAACGAACTATTTCGTAGTGAGACGTGATACGCAGGATAGTTGAAAAAGCAAAGTTGAATCTGTTTTCTCGATCGTAACGTTTCAATTTTAAGAAGATTGCTCGTGCATAACGATAAATAAATAAAAATAATCGACACGCTGATATTTATGAAATTTGTGTTTTAAAATTAATGTCTCTGAATCAAGGTATCACAGATTAATTTACAATTGAAAATTTTCTAAAAATATCCTACGATATTTTAATTTTGAAATTGTTATTTTTGAATATCGTTATGTAGGTTGTTAATGACATATGTCACTTTTTTACAATAGATATCACAATGAATCTCGAACTTGTTTAGTTTCTAGGAAAGTAAAATTTATAGTCGGTTTAATCGATGCCAGTCCAATTTACTCGATTCGGTCATAAACCAGTAACCAGAAATTACAGTTTCGTTATCGAAAATCAAAACAGATCCAACCTAGTTCAGCGCCGTTCCAATGACTACATCAATTTCAACAGCAATACTAGATGATAAAATCCTTTATGTACTTACATCGTATTTTTCCTGAATATGAGGCCCAGCTTGAGCGATGTACAACGTGCTGGCTGTGTCGAACATCAACTCCAGAGGAATCCTCGTTACTCGTTGCTTGGCCATTTCGTGACAGTTTAGATATAAGGTGACATCAGTCGTCGATACTCTGATTACGATCTTTGACCATTTCTTTGTCAACTTCGGCACCGTGAATTTCGCCACCTCTTCCGAATGCGAATGCAAATCAGAATTGGTGTAGACCAGTGAGACATTCTGGTTTGTTCCTGGACCATCCTATAAAAGAGAGAATTTTATATTTAATATTAAAGATAATAAAATTTCCTTTAGATCGGTTTGAATCGGGAGAAAATGCCAAGAGATTCGAAAGTCGAAGCGTTTTCGCGCGGTCTCAACCCGTCGCTATCGATTCTCATGGGGATCGTACTCTCTTTCGAAACGTCGAAAGCAACGGAGAGCTGCTTTCGCTGCGGAACACGTAGAAGCGGTATTACCCGTGGAAACGGTGCCGCAGGAAACGTGAAAGATCTCAAAGAAACTTGAAGACCCGGCAAGCTACAACAACGGCCTCAAAGATATTGAGAAACATGAGGAAATGCCCTCCATACACCGACGAGGAGCGTCGACTTAAAAGTCTATCGCGCCACCGCAGTCGGTTCCTTCTAAATCGACCGATTGTACTTGGAAATTTTTGCCTATTTTCCGATTTCTTTCATATTCAGACCCGAATCGTTTGTGTTTCATTTCACAGTTTTATGAAAGGTAATGCGATGAAAGCAGACGAGTGAGACTGCGAACCCTGTCTTATCAGAAATCTTTCAAGTTTTGCGCTCGCCATCCATTGTTTGAAATATATTATCGTTGTTATAGGAATGAAGATACGACAGTGTGATTGTTCATTAACATTTTTAACTAAAATAGAAAAATTTTAAATAGAAATATTTTTGAATTTGTGTATTATTTGGTTACAAAAACATTTTATGTTGGTTGTATGGTAAGAATGGAAGATAACGTAAAGCGTCTAATGAAATAGAATAAAATCGCTTCGATACTATATTTCTATTGTTCTTTACAGGTTCCTTACACATCCCTTGTATGTATAAATTGATGTACTTACGGATATCCGGATGCCTAATTGCACAACAGTTTCGAAAGGATTTAGGACGGCGAAGAGATAACTGGTTCTAAATGACGTCGGCTTAAAAGTTGCCACCAAAGTGAACTCTGCTGGCAATTTTTCCGGCAAATATAATCGATACGGCTGTTTAACTTCGGAGCCAGGTCGGAAGCCAAAACTTGGAAATCCGTCGAGACCATCGTCGATGTACAAATTATTGTCGTCTGTTAATGCCACGGAAGCTTGAAGTAAATCATATTCCAGCTCTGAAACAAAAGGGTATGAAGAAAAACAGTTAGAAGGCTTTTTTCTTCAGAAAATATGGATTACAACTCTTTGACAAAAATTGTATATAATATTTCATGGCCGCAAAGAGAAGTTTTAATCTCAATGAGACATAAACATTTAGATTTCGTACATATCGAACTAAAAACGTAAAGTTATGTTACATCCTTTAAAATAAATAAATTGATTTTCAATCATTTATAGGCCTCTATCTGTTAGCTAATATTTGATGAACATTTATTATGTAAAATCCGGACTTGAATTTAATATTAAAAGTCCCGTTAATATTAAAAGTCATATTAAAGAGTAATAAATAGAATTATTCAGGAATTGTGATTATTAATACGTATACCTATAGCGTAACAAAATGCGAGGACAGAACCAGATATATGACTAACACAGGTTGATCGATCAAGGACTCTACGGTTCTTTCATTTTTATTTAATCCAAGTCAGAGGCAAATAAGCTAACTCTCATACAAGCGTACCCGCGCATCTCGTTTTCCCTTATTTCTATTTGCCAACCTGTTCCACAAAATTGCAAACTCCCTTAAGTAAAAGAGAGCAAAAGATTCAGGACTTGGAGCTTCAAAGTATATAAAACTCCTCCCGTTAAGACGATTTTAGATCAACATCATGAAAGTGGACAAGTACTTGAGAAGGGGAAAAAAGAACGACGAGGATCTCAAACATAATTAGAAATCCTTTCCTCGGAACTTTTTTAAGAATAATTCACAATCCATTATATCATTCTAGCAAATTTATGATTTTCGCTACTTTTTCAAATATCAGCGATCAACTGACATCGAACAATTCTCGATAAAAAGAAAATATCAAATATCATGAGATAACGATAGATACTATCGTTGTATAAATATACAATCACTAAAATAAAAACTTTAACGATTCATGCGATTTCTGGTGCGAAAATCGACAGAAACGAAGTGTAATTATCGTGAAAATTGGAATTTTTACATAATTTCATTACGCTGATCCTTTCAGTGATCAAAATTTCACTGCAAATTCCTTTCGAATCCCTCGATGCTTCCAATAAAGCCCCAGAACTCTGGCAAAATTCACGAGCTCTATTTTCGGGGAATAACAGGGAAAATAAACGAAAATCCATTCAACATTCCTACGTCGAAAAAATAACCGAATTTCCCGCCTCGAGATTAAATGATAATCCAGAGGGATTGTTATTTACACAGGGAAATACTTGACCGGCGTTGTTATAATGCATCCCCGGTATTATGTGGCAGGCGTCTAATTTGCACCTCTCGTTTCATGCAAATTGTTTAAACGCAGTTCGAACAACATATCGGGTTCTTGTAATATCACGGTGAACCACGGATATTATTTAAACGCGACTGTTACGCGAACTGCTCGATTCCCTACGAGACTATGGTTAATTAACGACACGCTGTTGAAAACGAGGCGAGTCGCGGCAGAGGGGGGGGGGGGCGAAAAATGCGAACCGACGAAAAGTAGTTCAAACTCGAAGCGAGAGAACTTTAATTAATTCGGTGCGTGGAGACTTGGGGCAGCCGTCTTCACGGGATTAGTGAACGAAATCTTGATAAAGCCACCAGGCGTATACGATTCGGGCTACGAGAAAGTCCTGAAAGGTTAACGCCCTTGAACATCTTGTTTGGTCGAACTGATTGGAATTATTAAGCAGTTTAAATTGGACAGGTCTCCAGACGTAGTTAAAGTTCGCGGCAGCGAGTTACCTTTTTTGAAATTGGAATTGGTTGTGAAGTTCCTCGATCCTTGGAAGAACGAGAAAAGTAAAAAAGTCCTTGAGGGTATTTGTTATGAATATCGTAATTCCTTTACATGGATATTATTTTAATTTACTTAATAAGTATTTTTTACATCGATAGGTAATGGTAAAAATGTGAAATCCATCAATAATAGTTTCAACCAATCAATTCTAGAAATAACTAAATATACAAATTTTACGAACAATTTGTTTTACAGTTTAACGGGCAGTTGTTTCAGCCATTCGTAGTTTTCGTTGATAATCCATTCCTATTTCTAGAATTGGCTAGTCGATACTACCGTTAACAATACAATTTCAATGAAACTAGTATCGACTTGAAAAATAAAACCGAAAATAAAACTGGAAATTTTGCCAAACATTAAATAAAAGATGAGTTGATCTTCGAACAAGATAAAAAGAGGGGAATATTTTTAATGTTATCAAGAACTCACGAGAAGCAGAAATCGATAAATTTGATTATACAGAAGTTATGGTAATATTTAAATTACTACGTTACACGAATAAGTTTTAATGTATAAATGCAACTTGCGAATTCAAATGGTTTTATACTAAATTCAAATGGTATTACACATATCTATGCTTTCCAAACTCAATAAAATTATGCATATGAATTATATTGGCTAAATTCATATTATATTGGTTTTATACGCTTTAAACTAGACTTCCAAGTGATTATGATCATACTTTTTTAATACATTACAGCCCCATTTCGCGCGCCATGCGTCATATAGATTCGCCAGACTCGATATACTGCGGTTACCCCAGCTGAAAGCTTGCTTCGATAATCGATATTTATTGCCGAAATATAAGTCCGTAAATCGCATTAAAAATTGTATGCCTAGCATTGTTCCGCTTGGAAAACTAACACGACTTTTCTTCCCACGCGTGAACCTTTTTAAACATTATACGTTTAATGTAGATGTAGATATATATTTATACACCTGCTATTGTATCTTACGCTAAATAAATATAGCTATATTTCATGATTATTTTAAATTACATATCATCAAAGAATAAGTCAATAAATAGCTGTAGCACATTTTCTATTTTCTAATAAAATTCCTCTCAAAAATATTCCAAGACAGTTTTAAAACAAATCTCGTAACACAATATCGTATGAAAGAAGAATCGTTATGAAATCTTAAATAAATGCTCAATTTCTTGCCAGCTATTCCTACGCTGGTCTGTTAGCCTGATACAAGCGGAGCAATCTTTAGATGTGTTTTCCGATGCATCTTTCGCTTTATCTTGCCCAAACAGGAGGTCTAGAAGCTATCGAGAGGCAGCTAGCTGTACAATACTTCGAATTCTAAATGTTCGATTCTGCTTTCTTAAAGCTTTCCCGCCGATAGGAACACGTTGCAAGATTCGAGGAAGTTCGAGGGCGAAGATTTCAATGCTTGACGGATTCGATCACAGAATATACGTCTATGGAGACTTCAACGAACGCATAAGACATGATCGGTGGAAACCTTCCAAACGCGTATATTCTCCTAATACGCAACTACGTTTTGCGCAGACATTACAACAAAATACACGTCGCGAAGAGAATTAATGACATCAATCACGTGATAAAATATTTAACACAAGCTCGTATGGATTAATAAAACACACTGTAGCGTTATTTTTAAATGATAATCTTGTAAGAATCTAACAGACTAAGGAATCTCTAAGTATGTATTCTTTACTTCAAGATCTTCCATGAATAATTATTTCTGTGAGAATAAAAAATACATGTAACAAAGAAATATTTCACTGCGTGATTTCATATTAAATTTGTACGACGAGCAAAATAATTTGATATCTATGCAATTTTGTCATGATCTGTTTTCTTACGAAATTTTCCTCTTGCATCATCTGTAGAAACTAAGCGGTACAATAGATATGTATAAGAACATTGTCGGGGCGGTGCTGAGAGAATGTAAAGCAAGAAGTATTTCCTCGTTTAATGAAGATTGCAATCAACTTAATGTAATGGCAAGAACGAAGGCTACAAAAGTAACAATTCTCCAATTATAATCTTCTTATGCTGTAACTCTTAATTACGCATAAAAATTCTTATTCTTAAAATTCTGTAACTAATAACGATACGATCTAACAAGTTAAACAACTTTTATATTGTACCTTCCATAAAAGCTAACATCGTAGAAAAATACTAAATCAATGTCTATCATATGACATAAAAGTAGGACCAACTATAAAGTTGAGAATGAAACATGGAAACCGTTTTCATCGTGAAAAATGAAATGAAATAAGATTCCAGATACAGCTCACACGCGAGTAAATAACTCGATTGATGTGATTCCATCAAACTGTCAAAAGGCACCTCGAAAATACATTTTATGAAAGAATTACGTAAGGCGGCAGGAATGTATGAAAAACGTCATTGTTCCTATTCGAGTAAAAGAGAAGGATATTTCGCTCAAAACCAATCTTTCGCTTAAGATCTCTCCCGCGAGATGATACAGTCCTGAATTCATCGAAAACCTCTTCTGTATTTATAGGAATCCGCGAAGCGAATTCCATCGATCGTTACGAAGAAATTCGTTTGTTACGATCAGCAAATTCAACTGTCTTTCGGTCTTTATAGTTTCATAAATGCAAAATCAAGAGTAGATGATGCTGGCTGAACATATAGAATGTTCCTTCGGATAGAGTTCCGAGAAGAATAACAAAAATTGTGAATCTCAGATTAGAAATTGTGTATGTTAAAAAGATAATGTATATTTTTAATTGAATTACGATATTTGCAAGTTTTAGTATATAAGAAAAAGTAGAAAATAAAATTATAAACTTCTGATTTAGAAATTTCTTTTATAGTGAAATTTTCCTTAATAAATGAAGATAAACAAAGTAGTTTGACACTGTGCGATTTGATGGAAATGTGAGAAACTGTAAAATCGTAAAGCCATAGCAATTACTAAAGTTGTAACAGTAGATGATAATAATATCGCAAGCTACTTCGAAATTTTATGGAACCATAAAAATAAAGTTTGTTTTAAAATTTTTAAAAGTTCGAAGATTACAACGAGTGGAATTAACGTAGATCACGTTAATTTGATTCACGAGCTAACACTATTTTATTTCAAAAATTCCAAAATTGACAACAAGAATCTACTTAATCTAATCTAAACCTACTTCTTAAACAAATCTATTGCGCTAAACACTATTATTTAAACTAAATACATACGCTAAACATTTAGATAATTAACGTAACTTGTACAAGAAATTTTCACTAACCTCCTCTCGCCATTACACCTTTTAATTCATTAAAGGACTTACGGTAAGCTCTCACGATCTCCTAAAACACGAAGTACAAAAAAAACGCCAAAAGAAAACTACCAACAACTTCCCTAGACAAGAGTTTCCAACTAACAAAACAAGGAATAGAGGGGAAAAAAGAAGGAAGATGGTGTAATACAATAACGATCAGTGTCAGATAAGGCGATCTCGAGATGGACCGAAAGTTCAGCGTTATCCTGTCGCGAGAAGTTCTCAAAGCTTGCCCTCTCGCGGGACCAAGTTTCCTCGAGGAAAGTCGAGGCCACTTCGGAATTTTCACGAGGACCGATCTTCTACAAGCGTCTTCTTACGTATCCGTTTCACGCCCGTTTTAATTCGATTCTTGCTGCACCAGCGATCGACAGAGAAGTAAAACGACCACTTCGGTTAGAACCCAAGGCAAACGTTTACCTCCACTTTCGCGGCTATAGATTCGCATAGTTTCCATCGTCATTTTCGTTCTCTGCTCGTGCTACGTTCGATTAAAAACTGCCGGCCAATTCCATGGAGATGATCGGGGTCGAGTTCGACGCGTTCACGCGCGCGCCCCAATGGATTGACACGGATGATTCGCGAGAGGAATTCGCGTCCGAACGATCAATTTCTCCCGTGAGCAAACTGCCAATACGAATCGATAGTCGGGGAACAATGCATACGAAATCACCGATTGATCCTAAACCGTGCTTCGCGGCTAATGAAGATAAATGGAGCATCCGGTTTTAACGCGATCTCACCCTTCGCACGGTTTTGCAAATTTACATTCGACCAACTGGTAAATAGGAAAGACTGGATTGTTTTTAAAGAGGTGTCTCTCGCGTGTTTGAATATCATCATATTGAATACGATATTGTGAGAATTAATTACAAGCCGGAAGATAATAATAATGTTGAAATAAAATTTTGTTAGGACGTTGTTAGGTATTAAATATCGCGAGATAATATTTTGATGCGTTTATGTGAAGGGTGATTTTGGGGCTCTGGTGAATGTTACATGGCAACAATGGGTTCATTAAACCACCGGATATAGCTGTTCATATTCTGGAAAGCAGAATTTTTATTCAGAGTCGTGCGCCGTAAAGGCAGCCAAATTAGCAAGTTTTCCGTTCCTTTGTTTTTGAAATATGTGCAAAGCCTTTGTGAAAAATACACAAAACTTCTGTGTGAATTAGTTGACGAATTACTTTCATACAGAGAGTAAATTCTACCACGTACACTTTGAAGCCAATGATAGCCCTAAGTTAAATATTTCTAAAAAGATGTATTATTTCTATATTTTGCCTATGCTTATGAAACTCAAGCTTGCTTAATGTCAAATAGTATTCGCAGTAATTAAATACTTCAGTATAAAATATTATCAAACTAAAACCGGTAACAAAATCCCACAGAAATAATTTTTCAAAAAAACAAAAAAACATTACGTTCCAAATATAACGAAAAATGTACCGCGTGTGTAGTATTCAAATATGAAAGTCGTAAAAGTTTATAACTGAGGCGAAAAAACAAAAACAGGGAAAGGTAAAAAATTCAAGCTTGCCGTCGAACGTCAAGTGCTGGCTTGCGATTTTTTAATGCGCACACAAATATTGCGCTGTAAAGCATTATCGATCTGATAAACGCATCACGTCAATTGAAAGGACAATTTCTACGCAAAACTAGTTACATAGTAAATCATAAAAAAGAGGAGAAAACAGAAAATGTAGATAAAATTTTATCGAACGAGCAACGGTATGACCGGAATCGAAAGTGTGACATAAAATCAAACATCAGCAACAAGGGTAAAAGAAACAGAGGAACTATGTTCCATAAATGATACCCGAGAAATTTTGCAATTATCTTTGACAAAGGATATCAGGTTCTCCTATCGGAAAAGCTATCACAGCGTGTAGAAATGCAATAAAATATCGATCTTCTGTTCCCACTTTTAACATGCGCTACCAGATAACCGTAAGATTCCTCGAGCTGTAGAAAATTTAGAAATCCTATCGTCGATGCTTTCAACATACGTAAAAGTATCCGGACATCTTTGCGAGCAGTTTCAACCAATTCGCTGTGGATACTTATGGTTAACGTAAGCGCTGAATACGTGGCTGAAAATATGACTAGTGAAACCCGTGAACCGAAGCTGTATACTTCAAACTACAAGTTTCAAGATATCCGTTGATACTTAATGGAAATATGTCTTTCGTTGTTTTTAATACCTACTTGTAGTTTCTAATAATTATTAGCCAGTTTTATGAATTAGAATAAACACGTAAGATTAAAATAATATACACTTTATGTGTATGTACACTTTATGCCAATACTCCTCAAGAGGTTAATAATGAAAAATTGAAAAAAAATATCCTGTAAGGATTTCAAGGAACTTTTATAACTATATATGGTGAAAATATTTTCAAAAAAGGAAATAATGAAATTATCTGATAATTTTTAAAAAGACGTTTAAAGAAACAAATTTAATTATATATATTTATATATTATATATAGTATAATATAATTATATATATATATAATTTTATAAGATATTTTCTTAATTTTTCTTAAATTTTGCTATGAACACTTTGATCGAAGGAAAAACATTTTCCATTAAGATCTTGATATATTCCCACGCCACATCGTTGCAACTTGGTGTTCTATTAACTCAACAAGGAACGGTACAGTTAATTATTTTCACCGATAAAAAGCGTCGCCAACATATGCGACATCTTTTTGGTTTTGCACTCATTTCCGAGAGGATCGGTGCAACAGACGTGGCAACACGTGTACCGTCACGTTTTTACTCAGACCTCGGGACAACGTGTGTTTCAGAATGTCCCTAGCATTCGATAATTACGAGGTAAACTTCTTGTTACTCATTTAGCTGCGGCTTTACATGCGTTCCGTTCCATCGTGTTAACACGTCGACTAACGAGCGAAGAACTGCTTGTATTCCGCTCATGAAATCGCGATAAAACCAGCCATTGTCGAATAAGTGTTACATGTGCATTTTAATCCTCCATTGGGTGCTGAGATTTGTTAAACAGTGATTTTATGTAAACTTTGTCTCCTAAAAAAGTTTTTTTGAATATTTTTTTTAAATACTTACTGGATAATGATATATTTATTTGTCACATTTTGCTCATGACAATATCATACGAATGGAAAGATTTATTAAAACGGCAGCTGAAGAAATACTGAAACAAATATTTCAAAAACTAACTGAGAAAAATGTTACTTAAAGCAAAGAAATCTTAAATAAGATAAGTAATTTATTTTTTCTAAAAATAATTTAATAGATAACCTGATAATTCTGTTCCATAAAACAATAAATATACTGCATATACATATATGTGTATATACTTATATCTAATTTCTACATTACTTACTGATTGTGTATCATATTATGAAGAAAAGTTTTACATTACTTAAGAAATTTAAAACGTTTTAAGTAAAAATGAACTCTATAGCTGCAACAACTTAATTTCTCTTCGTATAATTAAACTAAAAATTATAAGAATAATTAACCTCAATAACAAAAACGCTAATGAAAGCACATTCTAAAAAGAAATGCCATAAGAACATTAACCTACTAAAATGGTAACGAAATTACCATTTAGAACGATTTTCCACTTCTTTTTCACATTTATCTCTTCCAAAATTAAGAAAATAAAAAAATTACGCAGTGATGCTTGAACAGAGTGCGACACAGTCTTGGCAAGCATGCAAAAGGCAACAATGAAATTAAATTGTAGGTTTATCCGATAAATTCGTTAGAGAACTACTTACTATTAAGTGACGCGAAACTTCGATGAGTCGAGATCGTAGAATGCTTTGATCTGCCGAAATTCTGTTGAAAATTCCTTTACTTTTCCTTGAAATTTCGCTTGTAAATAACGCGCGCGCTTTTATTCGACATCTTTTTTTACAAACTCTCGTGGTTCAACCTTTTCCCGTTAGATGGCGCCAGTCTGATCAACGATCAGTTGACTGACTCGTTACAGTCACTGCCTACTTTATTCCCTAGCACATAATTCTAAATTAACATTTCATTCAACTATTTTCTTTTTTCATTCAACTGTTTGAACAAACTTTTTAAATTAAAATTTAAATTAAATTAAAAAGCGTGATCAATCGTTTTAAAGACAAAAAATTACGTTGTTTATAAATTTACTTAATTTACATAGAACTTTGTGTAAAATTTTGGAACGTTCAAACGTACATTGGAAAAATGATTTTTTAACCAAATAGTCAAATACACACTAAATTTCATTTAAAACTCCAATTTTCTTCTTTGCTCACCGAGTTCTCTCTTATTTTTCCGTTGTATTCTTGTTAACAACTTGCGATCAATCAAACATTCTTTATGGTTCAGCGGTTTCCGATCTCCAACTGATTTGTAGAAATAAAAGAGGAAAGACAAGAGCATTCCGAATAGACAAAGAAAAGTTACGAAATGGATTTCCGAGGCAAGGTAATACGAATGACTGATGATCCTCATTCGCCTTCCTCGAGAGTTAAATCGTGGGGCATTTCGCTTTTCCAAATTCTCATCAGCAATATTGTGGAGAAGAAAATTTGGTAAGACTGTTTATAACGGGTCATTATGTTCCAAATATTGAGAGTGGGATGAGAAAAAAATATTTGTAGCGAAGATTTGAATATATCCTGAGAATATTTACATACAATTTGTCTGATGTATTTAAAAAACATTGAAAAGTAGAATACTATCTTACAGAACATAATAATATATTATTTTGTTATTCAAACTTATCAGCAGAAAAAATGTCTAAACAAGATTAAGTATAATTTTTGTCATTTTTTACTTTATAATCCTGAAGAACTCGCAGAAAGCTTTCTCGTAGAGGTAACTCAGAAAACTCTCTTTCCACAATTTTTCTCATCGTATTTGAGACCAAATGGTGAAATTTGAATAATTTTGAATTGTAATATTCGAACAATATCAAACATTTATTGTATGAATTTATTATTTGTATGAATGATTCAATTAACCAGATTAGAATTAAAATAAAGTTGTTTACCTGCAACTCGATGAACTTTCGTCGCTTTGCAACGCGCGATAGCGACAAGACAAATCGAAGGAAACGACCCAGCAACTCTCTTGCTCTCTGTCTGTCTTGTGGAAACCAGCGCATCCAGACGTCGAACAAGTTTTATTTGTCGAGCAAGTTAGGCTAATTGTTCGCCAAGGCTGCGCGAAACGATGAGCCCGCGTTAATTGGCGAGTCAGCGGCGATTTAACGCGCCCTGAAATCAAAGCTCATGCGGGCTTACGGCGGATTCTACAAAGCGCTTTGTTTCACAACGAACATCGGCGACAGCGGACCAAGTTAATGGTTCAAGTAAATTGGGAAGCGAAATTGCAGTCCGCAATGCTGGGCCATCCTTACTAACTTGATTATAAAGGAATGGAGATGTTTGTGCAAATCCAATAGCAATCGACAGCGATCACTTATTATAGTCGATCTTTAAGAGTATATTGTAACTATTATACAAAACTTTTCGTGATTTGTCTCATCGATTACGAGAGCTTATTAATATAATGAATAATCGACTGTCTAAATATAACAATTTTGTAAGCTTACGCGAAATGTATCTCTGCAATGAATATTTTGTATCTATTTGTACCAGTTCTATGTGCATTTTTGCATCAAGTTTTAAATATTAATTTATATTAATTTTCAAATAAAATAAGTTAAGAAAAACATGACGTAGGTGTGGCAGTAATTTACAGTTTTAAATCTATTGTAAAATAAATTGTATTTTTACGGAGGCTTTGCGGCAGTACAGTAATATTTTTAAATGTATCGTATTGCACGAGTTCATGTGAAATAGACCAAACTATTAAACACAAAGAGAATACAGAAAAAAAAGATGGAACGTGCTCGGAGGTAAATTTGTAGAACTTATTTTTGTAACGTGTCTTGCCTAGAATTTCGAGGTATTGCCTCGCAGAAAATATATCGCAGAAATAAAAACAATGAACTGGCAATCGTTTTGGGATACTAAAAACGCAATCAGAGCTCCAGGAAAATCGGCTTCGAAGGAGAATTTATTGCATCCTTTAAATCATCGCTTCCCTTGGAAATGCATTTTTCAATATTCTCCTCGCGTAATGCGTCAGGAGTACGTGTGTATTTTGAAATTATATTCGAAATAGGTCGGGATTATTAATACTTTATCTACCATATTTGTATTGAAAGATAACAATATCTTGTAAACACTTCATCATTGACTTTTCTCTCCCCCACGCGCATTTTTTTTTATCGATTATTATTAGAAGAAATTATCATAAGTTAGAAATCATTTCTTTAAATTAGAAGTAACAAATTCAACTTTACCTTCGTAACAGACTAGACATTTTCATTTTACTAAATTAGAGACAAATTTTTCAAATTCGTTCGCAGTTGCAATGTGACATTTTGCGTAATAGATTCATTTCGAGTAAAAAATTTCACGTTTTTAAAACAGCACTGCACATTTTTCCCGTAATGTTGGCATTTTAAGTAAAATGATTTCATATTTCATAAGGATTACACTGTTTCATCCCTGACATTCCCTCGTTGCATTTTTACCCTGTCAGTTGTCCTGCATCAATATCTGTCATAAATATTTGTTTTCTGATGTGTGTGCATTGTCACGATATATCGAGTCCATCTACGGAAAGCAGCTGCTCATGAATCATACGCCGAAAAAATGTGGAAAAATGTTACGTATATCGTATCGTACTTCGACTGCTTTAAATCACACACATGTCTATTTAATACATGAAGATTATTAACGAAGGTGTCAAAATAACTAAAGAAGTATAAAAGCCTAATAACATTTCTCTCCTGTAAACATCCTGTCACATTTTAACTCACGATATTTATAATCTCTAAGCAGTAATTATTCCACTCTTAATTATTTTATTCCTCGATCATTCAACATGAGGGTGACCTCTATGCTTGCTTCGTCAGCGATATTCCTTACGGCGAATCGAATCTAATTCCCAGTAAAAAATTGTTTTTTGACATTAGGTATCGTCGAGGTGAAAGAAAGAATTTCGGAAATCTGATTAAATAGAGCGTGGCAAAATGTTATATGAAAGGGATCGATAGATTCTCGCAATTATTTGCCGCGAGATGTTCAGCCATTGTTCGAGGCCGGCTTCGACAACGAACGATACAGGCCGTCTTTGGCTGGTGCGCGATGATAAATGGCTCTAGAGAAAAGAATGGTGTTCGTGGCAAGAGGAGATCTCCAAGCCACGAATCGGGTTCTCAGGGACTATCGAAAGACTAGGGGAAACCACGATAAAAGAAAAACGTCATCGAGTGTTGATATAATTCATTAATCAAGTCCTGATTAATTTTCAATTTCGTGAAAGAAGCATTTCCTTTATGGACGTGGCAAAAATTACTCGACTTGAAACTATGATTGATTTCTGATCGAGCTTCGATTAAGTAATAAGATTAATGGATTAGATGAAACTGAAAATTGAATTCGCAATTTGTAGTTTCTAGAAATTCAAATTCTATGTATGAGTAAAATGGTATTCATTTAGCATCGTGTAATCTTGATCACTCCTCAACTATAGAAACTATGTGAGAATAGAAGTGGTTTCTTCTCCCCTTTAAGTACAAGGTATCGGAGAGTAAAACTACTTGCAGAGGATTTAAGCAAATAGTATCTTATTCTGCTTTATTTAAGAAAGAACAGAAACTCTATCCACACAAAATATTTCTTTGCGAAAAACTCAAGGTACGTATCTACATTTTGCGACATGTCTACCAATTACATTATACCTATTTTAATTTTCATAGTTACACTAATCTATACAAATATTTCACTTATAAGAAAGACCAACATCCCACTAATTTTAATAACTCTATAATTCGTTTTAATTATTCTACGGGTCGTTTACTAATTTTTATTTCATCACTTGTTAACCCTATCGAGTACCATTAATTTGACATACCAATTTTCCGGCCAACCTTTCAATAAAAGTATCCGCAAAAATTGAAGAACTTTCCTGGAACGTTAAGTGGAATTTCTCCTTGATCATCGAAGTGAGGACAGTTAGCGAGCGTAAAAGAGTCACAGTTTCCTCTTTCCGAGCTCTTTTTCCCACCTGGTGCTTCCGATGGCCCGATTCCGGGTCTAAACGAGAAGAAAACGTAGTTGATTCCATCCCTTTCTCTCCTTGCCTCTTGTTCGCCGTCCAACTTAGAAACCAAAGAACAGATTTAATCAGAAAACTTGAAACGAGAGGACAGTTTCTTCTCTGTTCGATCCTCTGGTCGCTGCCCTTCCTTCTCTTTGTCCTCTACGCCTTTCCATTCTTAACTTTCCATTGTTTAACTTCCGTCAAAATGACTTGTCACGTTTTTCGTTCCTCGAAATTGTTCGAAATCGAAGAAAATTCGCGGCGAGATTACGTTATCGCGTTTGAAACGATTGTTCGGTTCTTATTCGTTCTACGCGTCGTTTCAACCTGAATACAATCGAGAAACTGTCGTGGACACGAAACGAATCGTTTATTGTTTCACTGACGTTTGTCCGTCTCTTCGATGCTCTATTCTGTCGCTCAGATTTTTATTTTTAGAATTAACAAAAAAATACGATAGGACTAGAATATTCCTGAATTTTTAGAAACTTTATAAGGAAATTAATTTCGCTACGTTCTTGGAATTTTGAAATCCTAATTTCGTTGCCACGTCAACAAAGAGCCTTAAAACCTTAAAAAACCTTAAATCCTTTAATGAATATATTAGCATGAAGTTGCAAGAAGAAATTATGCATACCAGCATTCTTCTAAATATTTCTTGAATCTAAGAAACTTTGCCAACGATTGAAGGGCAGGGTTAACTTCGAACGATCTAACAAATTTATTAGGACGATATAACGAATTTTTATTTCACCATAATTCAATAAAGAAGAATGAAATTAATAATTCCAAATGTAGTTTATTTTCTAAATTTCGTAACATCCTGTAAGAATTTAGTCCAATCTGTTACAACACCGAATTCGTAGTTAAGAAACCGATACGTATTCCTCAATTAAATGGAAATGTCTTTAAATAAGCAACTATCAAAGAAAAGCCACATAGAAATTAGTAGAAATCATAGCTATATCTCGAACATGGAATAACTTATACAAACGCGAAAGGAAGAGTAAGATTGGCAGACTTTCATCGGCCCATAAAATCCGTCGTCCTCGCGATTCGAATGAATACATCTCGTATCGTCTGAAAATTTGTTACACCCTCGAGAAACGTTATCTCGGTTATGCCTCCTCCCTACCATTCGTACTGCAATACGTTTCAGAAGCAAACCAAATATGACAGTCTGGCTCATCTCCAAGCTCCCTCGTAAATCAACCGTTCTCAAAGGAACGAGAGAGCATACAAGTTCTCTGAGGTAGAGGGAAGAACAGAAGGAAAGGATGAGAAGCGAAAAGAAAGATACCCCAACGAGTCAAAGGTGAGATATCCCTCGTATATTTTTCGTTTCGAAACATTATTTACTCCGATGGAATATGAACGTATCGCGTGCCATATGTTGCGCATTGTTGAAATGCTTTCTGGAAGGTCACTTCATGAACGAGATGAAAAGCCGAGCCGCGGTGATCAAAAAAATGTTGGCACTGGAATTTTGTTTTATGCTTCTTCATTACCTTCGCGCAATTTTGTAAATAAAATTCAAAACATTTTTGTGTTGGACACAGTCTCACGACATTCCTTCAAACTTCTAACAGAACCATCGAAGTTTATTCAACTCGTAGCATTAACTTTCACATACCTTCATGCAGAAAATGTCGTACAACGTTTTTCAACAGAAAAAATGCAATTTCGTGGAATTAAAAAAAATTATATTGTATATCAACGTGCAAGTATGAAACATAAAAGTTAAGTACTTCGATTCTTTCTTTTTTAAATACTCGTTTCTATGACACTTTCAAGAAACAAACGAGAAATATTTGACTCGTGCATATGTATCAAAAAAAAAAAGAATGAACTTTTATGAAAGTAACTTTTAAATTATCTCGCCGAAACAATCCACATATTGTAGCACAATACGATACATTCAAATTCTTCCAAAATATAAAAATACCATATGAATGAAAATGAAAATGGTAATAACGAAACCTGACCCAAAATATACGAAGACAATAAATTAAAACTAAGACAACTACCCCTTTCCTCAAAAAAATAAACAGAATAAAATAACCAATGTATTTGTTTGGAACGTGAAACATTTTGGTTCTTTGTGATGTTGACGGTAATGATTCGTCGTCGTTAAAGAAAATGAAGCACTTAAGAGGTACATAAGAAGCGGTAAGGGTGCGAGTGCATGAAGGGCGTTAATTGGATTCAACTCCGCTCTCCTAATTTACCCTCTACCGGGGGCGAGTATTTTGAAACAAGAAGCAAACACTTGGAAACCACGGCGTGTTCGGACAATTCTGTTGGAATTGTTGAAAATTATAAGGAGTGTTCGCCTCGCGCGTCCGAGCGAAACTGTGAAACCAGAAAATTCTTCCCAGTCTTTTTCCTTCACCGACAATCTTGATTTAAGGAAAGAACATCTAATGTGAACTGTCTGTCCCGAGAACTGCAAACTTTTTGCGAGAAAACGAAATCACAGTAATTTCCAGCTGCAACCCCGATTACGCCGCTCGAATTCTCGCGTTCTATTAACAACTTTCTTAAGTCACTATTATGTGAAAATTGTTGCATTTGGAAGATTAATAGAGAATGATTATAAGAATTTAATAATAATGAATTATATAAATCCAAGACAAAAATTTGGCTGCAGAAATACTCATAAATGCAGCGTTATTAAACAGAAAAGAATTCTTTTAGCGCGACTTTCAGGACTACGAATAAATTGCAAAATGAAACAGTTAATGTTAGTTCTTAACTTCTTTTCCCAGCTAATGGCTAAATGCATTTATGGACAATTTAAATACGTAGAAATATACAGGTTAAAGGTAAAATATCTCTTATACCATTTAGATTTATTTAATAATAGCAGATATCATTATTTAGCTTTCGCTTTTCTAATTCCACACTTGTTTAACTCATGGCGAGGTTGTATGTTTATCAAATACTAATAAAAGTTCTAATAAAAAAAAGAGTGTTTCATGAATGAAAAAATCATGAGTAATTTATACGAGATAATTATAGATGACAGTGGATTTTCGAAACTTGTTAAGGAACGCTTTATCCCTCTTTTTTATTTTTTGATTTTTATAAAATAGCAAGTGACAAGGTGTGGTCAGTACTCCTTCTCTTTGTTTGCGAGGCTAATCGACTTGAGTGCACCAAGAGCTGTTTGAAGTTAGTTTAACGCAATTATTTGGTGACTTGGTGTACGCAGATTCTCGTGGAAGGTTGCGTTAATTCGGTAAAAGAAGTGATAAATTTTCAAGTTATGGTTCACTTTGGGAAATTAAATAAACTAGCAAGTTCATAATTTTATATGAAGATAAAACTTGGCGAGAAAAATTCGAATTAACGAGCAAGCAATGCAGCTCTATTTTCATGTTGCAGTCGCGAAAAGGAAATTAATAAATCGTACAAACATTTTTCTTGTTTTCACGTGAAATTAAATTCTTTAAATTGTGAAACATAGATCATACATCGCTTAAGACCATGTCTACATAAAACCTTGCATAAGCGTAATTGACGCGATTTACATAGAAATACATTATGTATACGTATGAGAGAAGTTATTTATTCATTTTCCAAAGAGTAAAAATGTTGCGATAAAAGGAAACTTTAATTAGGTCTAAAAACTTAAATAAATACCATTTTAAGATATCGCTTGAATCGATTAACAGCTCGTTCATTAATGTATCAACGTTTACGGATAAGTAAAACGTGCATTTCTTCAGCGTTTGAAAACAACGAGGAAATTAGCTACAAGCCTATTAGGTAACGCTTGCCATCTCACTCTGTGAGAGAAGGAAAGAGAAAACAGAGTCCTCGTTAATTAACATCTTTCGTGAAGCTTGTTTGTTCATAATATTTTATGAACGCGTAAAAGCTTTCATAAGAAAATCAAAAGTACACAATGCTGTATTTAGCTTTATAGTGTGTCTTTACTTGTCTACAAACGCTATTAATGTACAACATTATTAATAGTATCTTCAAAGCGGTACGAGTCTGTGCTACAAATATTATTTAATTTATAAATATTACTGTAAATATTACTTGACGTTACTTCGTTATCATTACTACGTTCATTATTACGTTAGATATTACAGCATAAAGATATACATAATTCATAAACTATCGGATTAACAAGCTGCAAATGGGCCTTAAAAACCAGTTAATAGAAAATGTCGAAGGCAACTCGAATCGCGAGACTCAGTTTCAGAGACGTCGACCCTTGAAATCTCCCAACAAAGACGTGACTTTCGAGGCACACGACCATTTAAGTGTTAACATGAATCAAACAAAGTTCCACTCGTATATGAGAGAAAAGAAAACTCTCTCGAATCGTGTCGAGTCTAACTGAAGCAAAACTCTGATCAAACAGTACCGATTCTTAATTCATGCAAAAAGACAGGATGACCGTTCTGTAGAATTAAATTCCTGTCGGACTGTGTTTGCAGTGTGCGTGCCAGGGCAGGGCCGTAGGGCATCCTGCATGAACCCTCGGCCCTCTAGGACAGGAAGTACCGAGTGGCATACAAAAGGTGCAGGTAAGAGTCATATTGTTTATTACAGGTTGCCTGCAGGCAAGTCTGAGTGGTAGTCTCGACGTGTACTCCTCGTATTGTCTTGCAGGGCAGCCTCGAGACATCCGGGGTGCCCTCATATTTCAGACTCGTCATTCTCGAGCATCTCTCCCGAGAAAACGTACGCCTTCGTGATCATTTCTTTCCTTCCGTCTTTTTACCTTCTTCTTCTTCGTGTCGCATTTACTTTACGTTTCAAAGGGTATCGAAAATGTACATGGCGAACATAAAAATCATACGTATCAAAAAATATTTGTCTCTCGACCTTTTCGTAAAATTTCGAACTTTCGAGATCATAATTGTTATTCGCGAAAAAAAGATTAGAAGCTTTATGCTACGAAATAGATGACAAATATCACAGTCTTTCGTCTGTCCTTTTGTAAAATTTCAATTTTCAATAGCTTATTACCCTTGAAATTAAGTTTCTCATTAAATGAACTTAAATAGGACTTGTAGATGCTTATCAAATTGGGTAATGACATCGATTAAAGGCTTAGATCGGTATGCTAAATGTCGAAACGATATCTCAATAGCTTTTTATTACAGTGTCTCTTTACAGAGATAATGGAACATGAAAATGCAGGAAAGAAATTTTCATGTAGAATTGATTAAGCGCGAAGATTTCCTATGCACATTGTTAGAAAATAATTTGACGCTGCGCATAGAAGAGAATACGCTTGTTATCGAATAAGTAAATCCATTGGAATAGATACTTAAACTCCTGTCACAGGACTCGATAATTACTCCGGCTAAACTGCGACGAACAGGTCAGGTCAGTGTGAGGTGATACGAAGTAATTTGTGAAACTTTAGTCGAGTTAGTAAGAGGTGAGGAAATAGGAAGGTAATGGAGAACATAGTACAGCCTTGCTCTAACTTCTCCGTGTAATTTCAAAGGCTTAACACCGAGTCGATGTCGTCGACTTCTATTCCGCTCGCTACCCACCCTCTATTGTGCTTCCTGTTCGAATTTTCGCCAATGTAACATGGCAAAATGATCCTGTCACTCGAGCTCAGAGTTTTTCGAAAATGTCACCCCACTTTTCTTAAATAATTTTTATCTTCTTGTCTTTCGACGTTCAACGTCGTCGAATTATCGACAGACAGGAGCGTCTTTGCTTTCTCGCCTCTTAGTATAATAAAGATGTATGTAACGACACGTGAAAAATTTTCATTGTCGATACTTCACGATAGTAGAGTTCAGCATTTGAAATTTAAAGCGAATTGAATAGCGTGAAAGTTAGGATAATATTGGATTTTAGAAATTTGTAATTTAAACAAAAAAGATTGGTGTTTAGGCTGTAAAATTTTATGCAAATTTATATTTTTATGAACGTAATTAAGGAAATAAGGAAACGCTTATGACGAGTATTCTACTATATATTTTAGATATTTCTGTGTATTATGTGGGTGTTTTATATATTACATGCATTCTCTGCATTTTTACATGTTTAAATTTCGCATAAATGTATAAGAATCCGCTGTCTTGTTATGTTAAACGATTAGTTAAATCTCGAATAATATATTACTTACGAAATTGATAAATGTTTTTTATTTTAAACATAACGACTTCCATATTAACAAATGTAATATCAAATTAATTGAATTATCATTCGAACGTGCGATTAACGTAATGTAGTGCATTACCATAATCAGTATGCCATTATTAAATTATTGTAATATCACTCTGATCATGCACATCATTAAAATTCATATTTTAACCTCATGTAAAACATTGATTTTCATATTGTTTCATAAATATAATATTAAAATTTGAACTAATGATATTTTCAGTTTATTAACTTCGAATGTATCATGCGAACAAAAATTTATTAAAATTTTCTTGCACATGTACGAACTTTGATGCTCTGCGATGTTGAAACTTGCATTTTAAACTCTGTTACTAGATTCCAATTTCATCAGGGGCCAAAAATATCATACGGCATATTTCTCTCGTTTATTAAATTTCTAAAAGTTTGATTTCTCTTTCACATAAACTCAATCGCGTTTTCTTGTATTCAATGATATCAATTCTAACAAATAATAATGATTATACTAAGGATTTTTGAGGGAAAATTATGGGAAGAATTATGGAAAATTTGGAGGCATAAAAATGCACAGAATCTACGCAATATCCACAAATATATAAAATACCCGACCTGTCACAATACTTAATAAGCAAACCAGTTCTTCATCCAGATGCAATGTTTTTAATTCACAATCTAGCAATGATGATAGTCTTGGACAAACTTTGGTTGAAACAAAGATAAAACATAAGAATGAAATAATTCTAAGGAAAATCATTTGCCTACTTAAATAATCTAACGCGACACTATCTCAAGACAACATCTACATATACCATATAAATATTTATAAAATAAATTAAGTTATTAAATGAATCAAAATAAATTCAAATAAAAACAGAGCATAGTTTTAGACACAATCGAAACCTTTTATTAAATTCATGAAAAAAGCGATGCAATTGCTTTCTAATCAAATTATAATTTATACCATGACAACGAGGAAATCATCCTCTTTAAAATATTTTTTGTTTCATATCGACTCGATTTTTCGTTCCGAATATAGTGTTGTTTGAAGTACAACGTAATTTTCAACATTTTGCTACGACTTTCTCTCTCTAGAAATAGGATCTCTCACTCGTGCCGTTACACTGACCTGCCCCACGCTAGACACGCGTGTGTGGTCAGCGACGAACGCAGGAGTCATAGCCTTTTGTTTTTTACTGTTACTATTATTCGCGACGTGCATATTTTCCTGGAAAAAATTGTAGGTCACGACGTTTCCTACAATTTTAGCCGTCATTCAGTATCCCTACCTTATGTTTCAATTGCGTATCCTTTCAATGATTTATCATTGACGAATTATCGTATCGACATGAGACAGAGTGCGTTTTAAAGAGCACATTTCGCTCTATATACTGAGTGGTATTTTGTTTAAAATTTGACAATCCTTTCTTCTGCATTTCGTATTTAAAGTTGAAATTACTTGTACATACTACACATTTTGTGAATGATCCTTGACTGCAGGTCATCACTTTTGCCAAATTTTATATTTTGTATATTTTATTATTTATTGTATATATATGTAAATTGTATATTTTGTATTGTATATTTTATATTTTACAAGTTTATGAATATCGTAGCATGTTGATTAATTTATAATAGTTTAATGCGAAATTAAACAGTGTGAAACATAGTAATACAGAGACGAGTAGATAACACAAATTTTGTCATAAAATTCTCCGGACAAGTATTTGGAAATATATACGAACGGAAAATATTTTCACAAGTAAAAACACTTCAAGTCCTCCAATTCCTTCCTCGTCGTGTATTTAATTTTGTATCACGAACAGGATGGTTCGTGACGAAGGAGATATGAGAATTCGGTGTAACGACCATCCTGGAATGGGAACCGAAGTGACGAGAATTCTATTCGACGATAGTCGAGAAAGGGTTTGAAGGATTACGTCTTCTTCGAGGGGTCGCAACAATGCCGACTCCTCGATGCCAAATATTAACCGAGAACGGAGGGAGCGACACCAAAGGATTCACAGATCCGTAAAAATGATCCTTCTTCCTCTCTGTTGCGTGTCGGAAGAATTTTAATTTGACCCTTTTGAGACGTGTCAAGCTGGATCGAATAAAGGGAAAAGTATTTTCAAATAAATAAACAACGCTGTGATAGGAATTTTCTCCATCATTTTGTTATTATATGAAAATGATTTAATAACGATATATACAAGGAACATACTTACATATATATAAAAAAAAGACGAAACAAAGATCGTAAACAAATAAAGAAAGATTAAAATATGTAACGATATTTAGATATATTGAAAATGAGAAAACGTAAATTTCGTTCCTTTCGGCCAATAAACTGAGCTAGAATCCTACAGTTCCAGTAGACGAAAGACCATCCAGTGGTCCGTCAGAAAGTTGGTGGAGATTAAAATAGTTTTACCTTCATTCATCGAGATCGAAACCGTCATATGGTTCGGCAAATCGTATTTCCTGTGCGAGCTTCGCATAATTTACAAACCACCGATCGTCGGACGCCATCCAATATCGGAATTGGATTTAACTGCTTCTGAGTTTCAGGCAACCGCTCAGTGGAAGACTATTATGCACCCACATCGGCCATTGAATATCGACACGTTACATTTCACAATTTTCTAATAAATGCGACCCGAAAGATCTCTTAGTAAAACCACCAACAAATCATTGATATACATTCGATTTTCTAAAGAAATATTTCTATTAAAAAAAAAGTTTTTTCCTTTTTATCAAATGATACGCAAAAACATTCAAAGAATATAGCGCAATCGTATTTGGAGAAATTATAACTTATAAAAATTGTATTAAATTTATATAGAAGAAATAAAACCTATACTGTAATCTGAATAATTAATAATTTTAACAATCGATAAAAGTATATTAATCGAATACGTCAAACTTTCTAAACTAAAATCAAGCTTATAATTTCGGAGATCGAAATAAAATTTGTTAAGTTTGTTTTCTTATAAATAGGCAAAAGATTGTAATATTCAAAGTTGTTTGGATTTTTGTCTTCAGAATATTTCCAATATATCTTCAAGTGCAAGACATTCGATGTAATACTCGTTCTTTTCAACAAAATGAACATTTATAATAAAATTTCAAGTATTTCATGCACGATACGGAAGAAACATAATAATAGAATTAGTCAATAATCGATCAACTTCCAACTAGCATTTAGCAATACCGAAATTCAGTTAACAGGTGTTCATACGACACGGTATTCGAATAATTGGATTTCTACTATACGCAGTGTGCAATGCAATAGAAATGGCGCAAAGTCCTCTACACCGTTATAAGGTAATAACGCCGATAAATTTTCAGCAACATGGTAATTCTGACTTTAATCAAACTGCACTTTACTCGGTAATCCTGATTAAACTCAATATTGCCGATATCTACCGTTACAGAAACAATAAATACACGTATAATATTGGACCCATCGAATTTGTGTTCACGCGATTTCCAGCCACGATTTTCAACAATGATTTCGTCTCGATTGGTTGAATTAACCATGTTCCTCGCTATATTGTTTTCAATAAATATCCACCATTCAAGTTATTTCAATACATACAACAATTACATGATATCATCGAATTTTAAGTTTAATCGAGATAGAAAAAAAAATGTTTCAGATGGAAGAATTTACAAATATGTGACAAAATTATTTGTCTAAATTACACTTACCGTATAATAAATTATTATTATTCCATGCTTAAGTTTAGAAATATCGATATACAAATTCTAAAATTATCTATGTAAATTAGCCTATACGAATAAAAAATTTATACTTTAAATGTACTAAATCGTCGACGCTGAGGATTTTACGTAATCAAAATAGAATTATTGTTATTAATTACGTAAATATTAATATAACACTAGATTACTATATTAGCATTTACTGCACTACTTATATTCATTATATCTCTGCATTAATATATTGAGATTATTATATAAATGTAACAATAAAATTCCATAATATGTAGAATTAGTATAACTCGGGTAACAACAGTACAACGTCGAATATTGAAAAATTCAATTTACGATAAAACATAAGTAGAACAGATACCTACATACCCAAATCTAACTTCGTTAAACAAACAATCATCGACGAATCACAATGATCTATCCTTCGTTTTGCATAAGCCACTATTGAAGGAACAAAATGAATGACAATGAAAATATGATTTAAATTCTACCAGCAGTAAAATTAACTGTAAAAGTCCAGGAACCAGGACACAAGCGGACGCGATAGGAAAAGCGCAGGTGATAGTACGTGAGAAAATTTCACGAGCGTGCCAAGAGAATTGGACGATGTAAAGTAGCTAAATCTGGACAGCGTTAAAAAGCCGGGTACTAGCCACTGGGAACATTCGTCGACGATTTATTATGTTGCCGTGGCTGTGAGCTCACGGTCGTCGAGACTCGCGTAACGAGTTTATTAAATATTTCATTCGAGCACGAAACGAGGGGATTGAAGTGACGCGACTCGCTTAGAAAGGGCCGCACCAGAGAAAAGGAAAGGGTGCCAGCCGAGAGAAGGCGAATTGTGAGAGATACTCTTGGAAACCAGAACAAGAAACGAGCTTAGAATTCATTGGACGGAGATTAAACAAATGTAAGGAGAATAAATAAAAACCAAGTAAACAATAAAATGAAACTTTTATAAAAGAGTGACTGACTGAAAGTAGAGTACTGTAGCTACTGAAAGCAAAAAAAAATGGAATTTTAGTTTGAAAAATATCTATACCATACTAGAACTTCGCAATTCGTGTGCAGATATGTACCATTCTTTTGACAGATGTTTAATTTCAGGTTTCAAACTCTGTATTTACATCCTTTGATCCCCCTCCTTGCTATTTGTTATTCATTTCTGTTTATATATATTCATTGCCCTTTTTTTTTTACTTATAATAAAAATTCCAAACGATATAAAAATTTCATCTGAATAAAAATATACGTTACATAAGAAGAGTTACATATATGTGACATATATAATACTACATATGCAGGTAAATATTTCAGAAAGATTAATATAGGAAAAACTAAAAGGAAAAGAAAAGTAAATAAAACGCTATAAAATTATAACTAAACAATTGAATAAAATATGAAGAAAAAGTGTACGAGAATGAACCATCAAAAATAGAGAAATAAATTATTGCGATAAATTCAAGGAAAAGAATATAAATGAATAAATAGTATCTGAAGAGTAGGTTGCCGAAACGATAAGACAAATGGGGATCTTTAATGTGCGAAACGACACGTGACAGGCAAAATTGACTCGAAAAAGCTGGAAAAAGCTCGAAATAGAAAGGGGCGCGAAAAGAAGCAACCCTTTTATAATTTGATTCCCTGTGACAACCCTTGCTTGTTTTCTGCCTGCGTTTCGCTGTTGCTCTCTGGCTGTTTCAGCCACCGCAACACGATGTACGACACACGTGCGACACGTCAGGCCTGTGATTGCTATTTCGTGCTCTTCCATGAGTTTATTAAATGGTTCGGTCGCTCGTGAATAATTCTGTGTAAAAGGAGAACCAGGAGTTGGTAATCCAGGGTCCACATGATCAATATCTCGCTGGATACTGATACAAGATATTTTTTATTGACTTTCCTTTTCCCAATCTCTGTTTGTTTTCAATTGTCCAATGTTTGTAAGGGTAAGTTATTGTTGATAAAATATATTAAATAAATTCTTATAGCTTTCTTCTTTAATTGGCGATAAAATCACTTGTTTAACGAATTATTCAACGTTTGTAGAGAAAATTTAAGGTGTTATTATAATATTATAAGGAAAATACCTTATTAGTATTCAGGATACTTTGTTACGGAATTATGCTGTTTTTCTTTTAATTGAAAATTAGGCCGCTAGTCTTGACTAAGTAACAAAATTGTTCGAGAAGTCTCGTCTTACACTGTAGGAGGTTTTCGAGTATTAAACTTGGATAAATAATGAGATGTCATTGAAATGAAACCATGTTAAGAGTATCCCATTTATTTGATTATCTCAAGATCGTGTCATCATCCAGTACAAATATAGGTATGCGTATACTTCGTTAAGAAATTGTAAGCGATATATGAAATATTCGAATGATGGAGATTCTCTTCGTTATGTGAATTTTAATCGCTAGGAATAAATCTGTTAATTTAATAATGGTATTTCAATATTAATTTAGCTAATTAGCTTAATAACATTATTAAGACAAAAGGCAGCATTCAGTAACGCAAATTGACTGAAAAGGAATCGCAAATAAAACGTTACGTTAAAACAACTTGAAGCAAAGTTGAATCACCTCGACTCCATCCCATATCCATATCCAAACGGAAAATAAATACGAACGAAGAAATACAGAAGCAACGTTCGTCGAAATGAACAATGTCTGTCGAAAGAACGATTTCTACGGCGAAGCAGAGGAGCGACGAATTCGAGCATCGCGCTCGAATAATCTCGTAAATTTAGAAGTGGAGCGCGGACGAAAATTCAGCCTGGTTTTCTAGCAGCCTGCGTCCGCGTGGCGACGTGCATCCACCAATTAAATTCCAGACAGCGGTGTAGCAAGCGGCGAGCGGAAAAGAAGACAACGCCGCGTGCAGTTTATGTGTTGCAGAATCGTGCGATAAACGCGAAAGGGAGCGAGCGTTCGACTGCGCGCGCGGAACCGCTTCTAGCGTTTTCAGCGTTTCCAGCATACACTTCCGCTCTGTTCGACCAGCAACGTTAATTCGCGTTAAACTTTTCAGTCATAAGTTTTTACCTCGAAAGAAGAAAGTTGAGATATAAGAGAAGTATTGTATAATACGATTAATTAACCGTTTAATAAGGGAAGAAAATTTTCTAAAAATCGAGTAGAATCATTCTATAACATTTACTTCGACATTGACTTATTTACTATGATTATTGCTGTTGAAACACTGGGAAATTATTGTACGATACGATTAATTAATCATTGAATGGGAAGAATATTTCATGAAAAGTGTATCAATTATTGAATTCGATGAAAATGTGTAACAAAATTACTTAAACGTTGATTTTGTTAATCTACGCGATATTATCATTTTTCATAGATACATTATAATTCATCACCTTCAACTTATTTTCTGAAACAAAATTTTCGATAGAGAATTAATGAAGATCAATAGACGTGCATGAAGTAAATTACTTAACTAATCGCCTTGTTATTTCCAATATTATCGAAATGAAACTTTCTCGATTATCTTGTAGTTTATGAAGGACGCGTTGTGTTTGACAGTATGATAGATTGATGCATGTATCTATTAAGTCTAGTTACAACAAAGGAGAGTAATTATTGACGTATAACAAGATCCGTCACGGTATTGAACCTCAGCCGTTAATTATCGCTCCAGTTAATAACATAATCGTCGATGCGATTTGCTAATCCCGATATTATTAGAACATTAATTACTCGAATGTAAACTAATAGAAAAATAGATCAATCTAACTGTTAATAATATATAGTTCGTTTGACGTAACGACTCTGTGCATTGCTGCCTATTAACCGTGTAACGAAGTTATACTAAAATCGTGGAAATACTACTAGGTATTAGGTATCGCACAAATAAAATGAACGCAGAAACGTCGGAAATACAGTTTTGTCGTTTGTGTAGTTTAAGAAAAGATTAATGCGGTCTTTACAGTCTTTACAATAGCCTTCTACAATCTTTTGAAATAAAAATGGCGAAAAGAAATAATAAAGTCATTTGCTTTTAATTTCATATAATTTCTTATTGATACAATCACAGCATCGATTGAATATTTGTGAAAGGAGTGTAATACGAATTCACAAAGTATATTTCTACCCAACTTTCATTACAAAATTGCTTTTGCTTTGCTTATAAATGAATTTAAAATGAAAAGCACCTGAACGACACTTGGAAGAAATAATTTAATACAGTCACCAAGAGAAAATGTTCTATTCCACAAATTTAATTTATGAAATGAGCCGTTTCAGTGTTGTGTCTTGCAAATCAAACATTCACATCAATCATGTCCGAACTTCATCAAGATATATACCAACTGCTAAATGAAACCCATCAAAACCTCGTCAAAACTACACCATCCCTATCCCAAACATCATCTCGCACTCCTAACCAAATAAAACACTCAAATAAAACAATTAAGCAACCCTATATCATCGTCCATCCGTCCACGAAAACACAGGACAAACAATATCACAGGATAGATTCAAACTCTCGTTACCTAAATTATAAGAACGCGTGTTGTTACGATCGCCTATTATTCCTGCATATTACAGATATTCTCATTAATTTAAAGGAATATCCGAACGTAAAACGTCTCGATCGTATCATAAATATAATCTAACAGCAAAGTCTAACACGCGTCATCGAAACCCTGTCAACGTAGAATTGAGTTTTTCTCGCGGTGTACTTTCTGCCGCTGGCGTAATATAACGGGGGAGAAGAGCAAATTTTCATGGTGTTATCAATGCTCCCGCAGGGACGATCCGAGTGTCGGTTCGCACGAGTGCGTGTAATTTCGAGGGTTGTGTTTTTCTTACGATCCAACGGGAGCTGTCGGGAGATAACGTTTGTGTAAATATGAACGTCGCTTAGACAGAGGGATACGAAAAGAGAGAGAATTTACGAAAAGAGGGGGGAGGTACGAATGACCATGGCAAAGCGAAATCGAGCTGAGAAAACTGGCGAAAAAGCCTTCGCGCACGGAATAATACCGCTCAGTTTTCTAAGTACGCTTACAGCGTTCCATTATACCCCAGCCTGTGGCTCTACAAAACGCGCCATTAAATAGCTACAGCTGCGTATCCTCGAAAAACGGGCCGCATTTTCTCTCAACGTTCCCGGTCCGATCGAGTTTCGCGAAACGACGTCGATTTGGACATTTTACGGACCCGTTACAGTGGATTTTAAAACGAAATAAGAGAATAAAGTGTAAGTATAACCAGTTCAGTGGTGCGATAGAATTGGGGATATAACGATAGAATTGAGGATAGTGACATATAAATGAATACGTTACGTAGAAATCGTTGATGCGCGACAGGGAAAGAAAATGACGAAGAATGATTTTCAATTTAAATCTGACTTTTTTCAATTTGATTTGAATGCAGTTGCGTTATTACGTACTAGAATTATCGACTGAGGTATATAATCTCTTATCTAATGTAAGGATATAGTATGGAAAGAAGATAATTTTATCTACCTATCCATATATTTTATAAAAAGTTGTTCAAATTCTAAAAAGTCACAGGAATTAAAAAAAGCTATCGAATTAACTGTTTTCGTTCTTCAGAATTGTACTTGTATCGCACTGGTTATACTGGCGATAACTTAGCAGAATTTAACGTACCGTGAAAATTCAATGTTACGACACTGTAAGAATGTTACGGTTTTCCGTGATCATTAAGGGGACGAGACGCGGTTCCGTGGCTTCGCCATTTTGACGTTCAGAGTCTCGAAGGATGCCTGGTCGTGGAAAAATAAAGGGATGACGAATGGGAGAGCGATAACAAGAATCGTGGGATCTCATTTCGTCGCCTGCCGCCACAACGAATAGAGAAAAAATTTTTCGACGTCGCGAAAGCATAAATTCACCGAGACGAACGCATTTCTCCTGTTTGCCCTAGCATATATCGCAATTTTTCATTCCAAGCGAAATATTTTCAACGTCAAAATGGTAGGAGGGTAAGGTTCGCGTAATTTCACCGATTAATTAATTTCGTTTTATAGATTTTCGTCCTTTGAATTTTCATTAAAATTGAACTTAAAATTGATCGATGGTTGTATGTATAAATGAGATGATTCAGAACATTGTACTTAATAATATATATTAAAAATCATTAAAATTGGTGAAGTGTGTTCTTCCATATATAATCATAAAAGAATTTTATCGATGTAAGATATTCAATTAAAATAAAATCATGATTAAACTATGGCCACTGCATATAAATGGCGTCTACAACTGTACAAGTACTTTTGTAAGCCTGTACATCTTGGGCATATTACACAAAGTATATTACACGAATACCAGAATCGCGAACAAGTGTTCGAGTCGTCGTTCCATGGTATTACGATTTCCATCCGGAAATATCGGATGCAGCATATGTTTTTACAACGGTACACAGTCGTCGCCGTGGGAATTTACGACGAAATTTGTAAAATAGAGGAACAAATTGATTCGCCGCGGAAAAGGAATCTTGTACAATTGAATATTCTCCCAGGAGCATCGAAGGTCCTGGAAATCTGTGCCGTAGCAGCCAGCCCACGTGTTCCTAGAATACTAAACCGGCTCGTCTGTTTCACGATTCCTTTGTCGGTGTGGAAATCGGTGGGCGCGTGGAAAAATCGCTGGTCCCAGGGAAAATAGAGGAACGAGCCACGTCGCCACCAGGTCATCGGGCTTCTATCCACGACGTGACTCGAGGACGCTTCCCATCGCGACGCTTGAAAAGGGGAAACGATCGCCCCGAGGGATATTTGCGTATCGGAGGAAAGAAAATTAAACTGGAAGCCCCGTGGACTAGGGAGACGCGTCGCGTGCCTCCCATGTCCACTGTACCGTGGAAAAATATCAACCAATATCTTTTGTTATTTCAATCTAGAGGCACTGTCGCGCGGAAAACTACGCGTTTTGAAAAAACTTGGAAATTTCAATTGATATCTTTTTGGTTTCAAAGGTAGAGAGCTTCGGATGCAGATGAGAATATTAACAAATGGTCAGTTTTGGAAAAAAATGCTTTAAAAGATGAAAAAATGGCCACACGATGGCCAGATGAAAATGGCAACGTGAGTTCGTGCTCGTCATCCATATGCAGATGCGTTAGTTATGAGAAATAGTAACTAAAAGATAATCCTAGTTACAATCGATAGATTTAATCGATAGGCTTAAGATGCTTTTTTGTTTTTATCCCTAGATTTTGTAAGCACGTGCAATAAAGGTTTTTTTGGCTCACAACGGTGTGATAGATTTATCAATTCGGTAAGATAATAACTATTGTGATCCTACCTCTGAGTATAGAAATAACAACATAATTCTTCAGAAATTCTGCTGCTAAATCACTCAAAGTTCAAAATCGAGCAAATCTACAGTATCACCAGATTGTTGCTACGTGAGAACAACAGCCAATAACGATCTCGTGGTATTTCGGATATGCTCGATTCTAAACTTCAATTGATTTACTAGCAGAATTTCTAAAGAATTATTTCATAGATGAGTCAGAATAAACACTAATAACGTTTTTTGTTCCTTGAGAGATGCTGTTAAACGCCCTGCAAGATTTTTTCGTTCGCAAGGAGGTCCAAAAGTGGTCATTTTTTAACATCCTCCTATGAAGTCGTTCGATATGAATTTTTATACGAGGCGATTGAGCCGAGAGCTTAGATTGTAAGAAATTAGATTAGAAAAGAAGAATTTATGGTGAGTGAATCTGATTAAATGTATTATGCAAATGGTATCGCACTGGTTAAAGATATTAGACTACGTCTAATATCTTTGTCATATTTTGTCATTTGTAATAATTTGTCATATCTAGAATGTCGATACGAATTTGTAAATTGTATGAAAGTTTCAAAAAATTGTTAATTAAATGATTGTTAGTATATCAGCATTTACTTTCATCATTTAAAGGCCAGAACTGTAATATTAGCAATCTGTTCCAGAACGTGCACGATTATTTAATTCAGAGAGCACAGTTGTACGTGCTGCACCACGTGCAGCATTTTGAACAATTTCAGCGTTATTAAAATGTATCTTAAAAATTACGTATCGTATTTTCATTTGTGAATCCTATTTTAAATTGATAGAATGAACTGATTACGTATGATACTAACTCTTTTTGAAACAATACGTTCTGTGTTAAAATTACAAACTTTTAGTTCTTTACAACCGACGGCGAGAAATAATTTTGTCGATTTTACCTGAAAAATGAAAACGATGAAGTATGAAATCAGTGCCAATGATCGAACGCGATATAGCAGAATCACGAAGCCAACAAACGCTATTTAAACTCGATGAGTCAATCGTAGCTTGAAATCGTTCGGATTCTGTCTTGAAACGTCTCGAAATTCCCAGTATATATCCTGCGGGATGAGTTTTAAATTATTCAAAAGCGCGACCGGTCACGATATCTACGATCTAAACGCGAGATGAGTGGCTCGATTATTCCTTCTGTCTCCTTTATTAAGAAGTTCTCTCGGTCGTTGCGTTCGCGCGATTATCATCCCACCGAGAATTCGGGCATTATTGCTTCCCAAGAGAAGTCGAATCCCGTTAATTTCGAGCCGCTTTTCATACGACCGACTCGAGCCGTTTTCCATTTCAACTCTGTGTACACGGCCGAAGCCGAACGTTGAATTCATTTTCGAACTTTCCATGGTGCTCGCGAGTTGATCGAGAATCGCGACGACAGTGCAAAGAGACGAAGAATTGAGGAATCTCTTGTCTCGCGGTGCTACCAATCTTGCTTATTTTATGTTTGAAAATGAAGAAAAAATTAATCGAAGATGTTAAACCGGATCTTTGACATTTGATTTATTTAAAGGAGTAGTTTGTCAATTGAAAAATCTAGAAAAATTTGAAATTTTTACGTTACTTGATAACAGTAACAGAATATTTGAATTGAATAGAATATTTTCAATATTCAGGGTTTCTTTTTAATTTGACATTTAACAGAAGGTAAACAACTAAAATAAAATGTTCGAAATATGTTACATAAAACATATAAAAAGCATATTCGATGTGCGAAGCGACTACGTTAATGAAGATGAACAGTATAGAAATAATGAATACGGTGTCCTTTCGAGTTTAAAAACAGACCGTCGTGGTCACGTCGAATAGAACACAGTAGAGAAGATACGAATAATCAGACGCGGTGGAATCAGAGATAATGGACAGACAGTGGAAACGGCGTGTATGGGTCAGCCGCGTTAAAAAGGGAAGATCGGCTGGTTAGTGGAGAAGCACAAAGTCGTACAGTCTGGCATAGAATGCTTTTCACAGAGGTTACGGCTGATATAATCGCTTTGTTTCCCCATTCTTGTTTCGTGGCTTTATTAAACGAATTTAATACAAAGTTTCGAATTATCTTTCGCTACAGATCTACTGTATTTTGAATTTATACAAGGGTATTGTAATAAACCGTGGAATATGTAGATCTCTCTATGAACCATATCGTACAGAAGTTTCGAGAAGTGAGAATTATCTTCAGTTTTATTTGCATAACTATAAATATAATAACACTGCTTTCAATTAGTATGAGAAAGTGAATGACTTTAATTGTATACGTCATCAGTTGCATTACTTTGGTTGCAAATGAAATATCTTTTTTAATCCTGAATTATAAATACACATTAACCTTTTAGATGTTAGGAATCATTAATATCATAAGTTTATCGCCTAGAATTTCTTCTGGTAGGAAAATTTCTTAGAAATATTTACCTCGAGAATGTAGCAAACGAAACTTGTCCTATTTTCGAAGCTGCTTACTCAACAATTAATAGATTCTAAATGTACTTTAGACTTTTTCCTTATAACTATCTTAAGTGTAATCTTCTAAGTGAAATATTTTAGTATTTACGCTTTCAACTTGCACTGTTTTTATAAATTTTGCTTGTTTCTGCTTTAGCCTGTCGAAAATAGTAAAGAACGATAATTCACAGCGACGATCTTCAGTGTAACAACTGTTAGTTCAAAGGAAAAATCAGTCATAATTAATTACTGGAACGATATTGAAGTTGGAAGGTTAATATTCCCATTAAGGATGCGATCTCTATCATAATTCCAAGAAGTTCGATAACTTTCTCTTATCGCGATCCCAACTACGGTGGTTCTTGCAAGACTGTCCTTTGACTTTCCGACATGATTTTGCAAGCAAAATCAGTTTTATCTACGGGAGAATAATTTTCCAACAGAAAGTTCCCGACCGAACATCGTTGTCCTAATAAAAATTTTCTCGCTAGGAAAGAAAACTTCGCCGTTTACCTTTGGCAATACATTAAAATTCTTCGTATTAAAAGAGATTCAGATAAGTGTTACGAAAGTTTTCATTTAACTTTTTTTAAGCAAAAAAAAATCGTTTTGAACAACGCGATCATATGCCGAATTAATAAAATATTGTTTTTTAAAATCAGCCTAAGAAAACGACGGTAAGAGGAAGCATCAACTGAGATTTACAATGCACGTAAGCTTTGCATCAAAAATTTCTCGCAGTTTTTCAAATCAAGAATCCGTACACTGTCTAAAGTACATATTTCAACTTTTCCTTCTTCGTGCATTAAAGAAATTCACCTTGTGTGTAACCGGCTGTGCGGCGAATGATAAACGAACCCACTAAAAGTTGTAAGAAAAGTAGATGCCGCGGGGAAAACTGTGTAACGGAAACGAAAGCTGGACGTGGATAGGGTCAACTGGTATATTTACATAGTAGGTATATACCTACAGGATACGCGGTAGAATGTTGGATACGAAGGCAAGTTCTATGATTAAATATTACCGAGGATACGCTGTCGTCTCCGGTGAGGCCTTCTGTATCTAGAAAAGAGCTTCAAAAATCTCTTGGCCGCGTCTCAGTACGCCGCTTCTAATCTGCACGCCAGCCATTCTTCCATCTCACTACCTGTGCCTATCTTCTTAATTCATCGGTTACATATTACAAATTCCGCTCTATATGCTGCTTTGTATCCTTGTTGTTACTATTATTTTTCAAAATAATATACCGTGTAAAAAATATACTATATGAAAATTCTTGCATCCTACATATTAATATACATAAAAAAAATTCTATCTTAATAACGATAAAACTAAAGCGCAATCGTTTCTCTAAACCATTTAAGAATCTTTCATATCAAATATTTCTCAATGCAAAATTCATTCGATCTTGAGTTTATGCTACCATTGAACTCCGGAAGACCCAGAATCCACAGGTTAAAGTTAATACCAACCAAGAAATCTCCGTGATACTAGATAAAAAATTCCATTCGAGCGTTGCATCCTACACATCATTCTCGAACGTCGTCCACATAAGACATTCATATAAAAACTCCAACCTCCTAGCGGTAAAAATTTCAACGGAAGGTCTTGGGAAAAGATGGAAGCGGAGGGCGCGAAAAAAGGAAGGTGAAGAAGGAACGAGCTCGTAATATCTCACGAATATTCTCAAACGGGCTGTAACCACGGGTAAAATCGCATTCAAACTTCTCGATTATCTTCCCCGAGAGTCGAAGAGCGTTACTACTACCCTCTGTGTTCCCTTCCCTCTATTTTTTTTTCCTTCTTCCCATTCTTCGTCGTTCAGCAGAGCCAGCCTTGACAAATGTGACCCGATAAACGGCCGTTCGCTTCCTGTGGTCGGTTTTGAACTCGAATAATCGATCGTTTCCCATCGATCGTGCTTTCGAACAATCGCCTCGTTTTAATGCGACTCGAGGAATGCAAACGGTTAGGGTAGATAAAAAGATTTGCTTGTTGTGAAGGATGATTGTTTCCGGGATTCTGATTGGGAATAATGATGAATAGATCGTGCGTTTATGCATTTACAGGATCTTTAAAAGTCTTTTTGCAAAAGTACATACATCTCAACACATTAGAGAGAAGATAAAAACTGCATTTCAGCTTTAATTTAAAGAAATAAAATTGTAATAAAACACTTAAAAATTAAGGCGCTATTAAAGAAAAAGAAGAATAAATACAATACTATTTAAAATTAGTCATTTGATTTCATTGAGAAATCAAAGAGGAGAATAAGATCCCATTTCAACTACCCGTTATGTCATCAGTTCACAACAAGAGCCAAATCACGTAAATACAGGATACCCATTCAATTTAAAACAGAAAGAGATTCGAGGTAGCCTACTTATTCAGCGATCCCGAAGAAATCGGTGGTCCTGTCATTCAGCCTAAAATCAGGCCACCTATATCGCAATTTTAACGAACTCGCGCATCTTCTGTTCCTTCTGATTCTACTGAAATTGATTTTATTATCTCCCAAAGGCTTATGTATACATCACGCGTTCCCATCAAGAGCACTATTCGGAAAGAACGGCTCGCCAAAATCGTCGCCCATTTTAATTTCACGAGTTCATAGTTATCCTTTGCACTATCTCTCGTATCTGGGGTAAAACCTCGGATTTGGAATTCGATTCTAGTCCTTTAGACGCTTCCATTACGGAACGGCACAAATTATACGTTACTTCTGTTCTTATAGTACTGGAAAAGGAAAAACTCGTGTAACGTTTGCGAGAAAAGACTTGTCGCAATGGGAAAAGGATTCGAATGGAAATACATAAGCGAAAAACGAATCGTATTTGGAACATTCGAAAAGAAGAAAATGCACGGAGAGAAGCATCGTTTTAAACTATTAGGTATAAGGCTCGCAATAGAATAATCGTATAGTAAAATAAAATTTTACAACAGCTTTATATCTCAATTCTAAATAATAATTACATTACTGTTATATTACTGTCATATCGCTATTATATTACTTGTAATTAAGTTATCATCGGAAAGTATTTCTTAAAGAATACCCTACTCTTATTATTAAATTATTTTTTTATCATTAATTTCTTCTTCCTTAAATCATTCTATTCTATTCTTAAAATATTTCCCTCTGCCCAAACTTCAAATTCCATCCTGCCGAATTAAAGGAAGAAATAACGAAACGAATGAACACACGTAACCATAAAGAACCTCTATTTCTCAAATAATTTTGCACCCCTCAAAACTGGTAAACTAGATTATCTTTTATCTTCATCGTCAAAAACTGAATTACTTCCTACATTCCTCGAAATAAAAAACTAGAGGATGGGATGAAACATTTTTACACGTTGCGCAAGCATGTCGAACATTGAATCAAAGGTGTCGCGTGCAACACGTTTTCCCTATCGCGACACGTGTATAAAGCACAGCTTTTGTCCGGCTCGTAATTTTTCGGTTTCATTTGGCCAGCCTCCAAACGGCTGCATATTGTGTCAGCTGAATTCTCTTCTCAGACACGCGGGAAATTGCTTGGCCGGAAACGACCACAGGGTAACACTCATTGTCCCCGCGGCATAGCAACCCGGAAAATCGTTTTAATTGGTTGCATGGACCAGCCAGAAAATTAGCCAGGGTAAGCACGCGAGGTAAACTCTTCACGGTTAATCCATGTCGCGATAACGATCATCGAATTTCTCCAACGGATAGGAGAAATAAATTATTTCCACGGTTCTGGTGAATGGGATCTAAAACAGTTCGAGTCTCTTCGAATTTATGTTGTGGTTCGCGAAAGTATTTATGGGAGATTATGTATTTATGGGAGGTTTGAAGATGCAAAAATACACAGAATATATAATATAAGAAAATATACAAAATATCCAACATATAATATTCTGTACAATATTTGATACATAAAACAATTTTCTACCTAAGTTCCGTTTTTCAAATTCTATTCATAAAAATATGAATTTCCACAAATATCCTCTTGAGCAAGATCTTCAAGAATTCTATGTTTCGCATTTATGTTCGACGTAATTTGATTCTTCGTAGTGTTGAGGAATTTCGAATTTTCAAAGATTTAAAGATCGAGAATCTAACGACCATTATGAAATATGTAGTTCGTTGGAATCTGGCAAATTTATTAAAATCAAAAAACGATAGTCGATTTCGAGGATGTGGCGACGATTCCATTTCAGAACGATGCCACCCTGCAATTACTTAATTAGTTCCCGGGAAGCGATATTTAGGGAGAGCGTACTAATTCGCAAACTGGCGGCTGCGTGGGGAATTTGTGGAGTTTCATCGCGCAACCGTAAATCCCTTGTGTCGTAGAGATTCTAGAAATGCGCGAGTTAATTTTGGTCGCTGTCGTTGGGAGCGTTGAACGCGCTATGTGATAGAGGTAATGTTATTTCTCTAGGAATATTAGAATACTAAAGTAGTAGATATTGCCTTAATTAGTATGCATTGTATCTCGGTGGTAAGATTAGGTAGGTTTGAAAGATTTTCGCGCTTGTATTTTAACTAATTATCGCTTTATGAGATTATATCAAATTAAAGGACGTGTACTGTCATCTGATCAGGAGAATAGTTCAATTTAATTTGTGAGATTTTCGCATCTGGGCCCTCTTCTGCGATAATTTACTTTGTCATAATATCGGTAAAGCGACAGTAGGTCATTTTACAATTCTATAATTTCGAATAGATATTTTGTATTAAATGAAAAATTAATTTCGTTTGAATTTTGTAAGAAGAAGGTACACTGATAAACGAACTAGATGTGAAAAACACCTTCGAACAAAACCTACATTAAAAATTAAAGTTCCGAATCTTTTTGATAAATCCAGGCGAATAAAGATTATCAATTTAACAAATTGCACATATAAATATATGATAAATCTTCAAGATAGTAATATTTTATAAACATTTTCCTGATCGTTATAACGTATTTTACACATTTCCATATCTAATATCCTTCAGTTCTTCGCACGAAATTATATTTCGCCTTCATTCGACATTAACTCGCGTTTCCATCGTGCTCGATTCCATTTGACTGCGCGTATAGGATTTCGATCAAACGATTACCCTTTTTATTGCAGACAAGCGGACTATCGTTTCGTATTTCACCTTCCTTTCCCACGTTTATCCCCAATATACTCGCGTAAGTATCAACGCGGAATGTTCTAATATACGACGTTAGGATCGCGAGTATTCGCATTTACGAGGGTGAGTATGTGCACGCGGGACAATATTACATCGTACAGGTGCAACTGTGACATAAAGTCCCCGAGGATAAGTAGTTGCCGGAAGCCAAGCAGAAGGAAGCTGTCGACGAAATGCAAAAAGGAAAGAGAACGACGATGGAATACATTTGCAAAAAGAGAACACCGTGGAAGAACGTAATTCGTACAGCGGAGGGGGGAAACGCCTTGGTACCAACAAGAGGTATTTTCAGAGGAAAAGCCTGGCTTTAACGTGCCGGAATTCTCCTTCAACATTTTACAAGGAGAATGGTATAACGTTGATGGATAAGAGGGTGAAAATGAGAAGGTCATGACGATCCTGTAGATACCGAAAAGCAAAGAATATCTTCTGTGAATTTTCTGAATAGGGCTAATCAACTTACAATAGAAGCGAAAAGAAATATGTTAAGCCGAAATTATAAATCGCAACTTTCTCTGACCATTTAAAATTTAAAACGAGCACAATTCAAATATAAAAATCTAATTTCTTTGAGCATAATTCCATTAAGCTGTGATATTCTGCGTGAAAATAAAATATAATACTCATTGTGAGATGTCTATCAACCCGTAAACTAATTATATTGCTACTCAGACATCCAATAAAGTTAACGTTAATTTCCTTTCGTTCGACCATTTCAAATCGTTTAATTCGGAGAAAATGTACGACCACCGATGCTCAAAATTAATGACCAGTGGAGCGTATTCACACGAATGGAGAAGTGAGAAATGGACACGTTTTGAGTGTCACGTTATCCCTTTTAAACCAACGGTATCAAAGCACGAACGAAGATCCCCTTAACACCTAAAACTCCACCGTCAAAGCAGACAAGGTACATCTGTGCAACGCAAGTATCCTTTCGCCTGTGTTGTGATCTGCATACAACGAAGCGTTATTGCGCGGCCCGGCTGGAAAATCCGCCGTTAAATCTCAAAGGGTAGATGGCTCCTCGAAACTTGAAACCAAAAGGAAAGGTAAGAGCAAGAAGAACACGAAGCAGCAGCAGAAATTGGAAAGATGATGGGCAAAAAGCGAGAGCGGGGGCGAAACGCGGATAACAGAGCGCGCAAAAGTTGATCGAACGATCAACTGAGCTTGATAGAGCTCCAGAGAAATGGATGACGCGTAGATAAACAAAAATGAGATGTTGCGTGAAAGATTATCTCTCCCGAAGCAACTGCATTCGTGTACAAACGAAATAGAGTTGAAGAATTTGCAGAAGATTATTAAATATGCGTGACGTATAAATCCAATTTGTGAATCAACAGCTGATTATCTGATAGATTAGCTGATAGACAGATCAGTAGCTGACGGCAGTGGTTGTAAATATTGGAGTTTTCAAAGCTATTTCTGTAATTTTAAGAACCTTAAAGGATTACTTTTACCTCTGTGAAACGTCTTACTTTCCATTTTATATTATATCAGAGTGAATATTAGACTATAAGTTATCAAAAAAAGACGATTAGAACGTGAAATTTGAAGATGGTCGCTTGTAAGAGAGAAGATTGTTACATGTTTGTTCGAAAGATTTTTTGCTCGTGTTTGAGATAACAAATGATTTGCACTTAAATCATCTGAACTTTGTATCCTACTTTGAGTTATTCTTAAAACTAGTCATTCTTTCCTAGAGTGATTAAACTATCGTTTCAAAGAATTGAAACCTTTAACGTAGTAACTTATCCAATTTAGTAGGACTCGTTTCGAGTAACAAGTTCGAGAACATTGATAGAAATACGAAATCAATATTTCTTATTCGCTATTGTGTACAAGCAAGCAGGTAGCCAATAGTCAGGCACAAAATAACAAAGGAACAATTCTATATCTCAACGCTCTATCAACCTAGAAATCTTCCGATCAAAGATATTTATCTACATCCATTTTTAACATTTCCCCATCGACTTACCCAAGGGAGACGTTTCCCGAAATAGAAGACGATAAGGTGGTTCGAAAACGTTCCTAAAGCGAATGAAATCCCTGTTCTAAAAACAAACAACCGTCTCCGATACATTTATAGAACATATTCGTTCGTCTGTAAGAATCGAAATCGGGAACAGGTTGAAGCGGTGAAACCGTTTTTCCGGCAAGGAAGCCTCAGGAAATCCACTTTTCGTGCTGCTAGCCAAGCAAACATCCTGCTCTTCTATCCTCGGAAGACGAAGATCACTTTGGATGTAGTGTCTGCCTCCACGACCAACGGGATGGTACCTATTTGCTTTGGGAATCGCACTATAGTGCTTGTGCACCTTCACCATAGTGCACAGCGTTTTCCTTTTGCAACCCTTTCATCATGATTCGTACAGTGTCTTCTCCGAGTTTTTCGGTTTGTACGTATGTAAAGTTTTGTATGCTAATATTACGATATCGGTTGATAATAAAATTAATTTTAGCTTCTCCTGTTAATTTTGTTTACGATCGTTGTATATCGTAGAAATGAAGACAAAAAAATATCTTTCGATTAAGACGTGGCATCCTTTTTAATTATCCAATGAATTCCATTTTCTTTTATTCGAGAAATACGATGGTTTATGCTTTGCTTTCCCGTATTTGTAATAGTAAATTTTAAGAAATATCGTATCGTAATCTTTTTATTTGTAATCTTCAAAATTTGTTCAAGATTTATAACGAAATAACATTGATATCATCTGCAGAAAATCACGCTTACAATAATTTGACAGCAATAATCTAAATAGTTCCTATAGAGTAATTAAATCTTACATTTATAGATGTATAAATATTAAAAAATTGTATAATCTCGACACACGAGCTAATTAAACAGGAAACATTTATGAGGGAACTATCATTGAAACATTCTCATATAGGAAGTAGCTCAAGTATAGACAAAGTGAAACGTACACGTAGGATAAGAAAAGCGAGGATGTAGGAAGATGAAGAGAAGCGAAAACTCAAACAGAACATTGGCTTTGCTTCCTTAGGGGACACGACTAATGGAATAAGCAGAATAGTAGAGGAAAGAACCATCAAGAGTGTTTTAGCAACACAGACGAAAATTGGACAGGTACTTTTCCTCCCAAGAGTACACATGGTACTGCGCAACCACATTTGTAAGAGAAAGTATACAGTGTATTTCATAAAATGTGCTCCTAAAATGTGTACATTCACAGTAGTAATCTGACGATTAAGAATAAAAAGAAAATTCATATTATATATTTTAAATCTCGTATAAGTTTGTTCAATTTTGATTCAAATAATTAAGTTTATTCATACATTTCCATTGAGTAAATGAACTCGACTCAATATTTTAATAAAGTCATTAATATATTTATTAACATAGAAAATATTAGAATTTACAACGATCGAATTCGCAAAGCTCGTAGCAACTATTTTCTTACTGTCTTAATGGAATTTCGGGTATTAAATTATATTCTCACGTTATGAGTAAACCTGTATATCCACAGAGAGCACCAATAGATGAATTACATAATTCAACGCAAATAAGAAATGTCTAAAATTGAATGACTGAACAAATTCAGGAATATAACTATTAATTGCTTGGACATATTTTGCAAAACACATCAACACGTATTCCTAACAAAGAAATCAAATATCGTTTCGTAATTCCGTATTCCTTGTTCGTAATAAGGATCTATTATAATGGAATTTTTTTCAATAGAAAGGCAAACATTTCATCATGACGTATATGTAAATATATTTTCATTGATGAGGAGAAAATGTTGCAAACACGTTTCCAAACTTTATCCGAAAATATATGTGACACGGTACAAGATAGGTACATAAGGTCTCTCATAATGAAGACAACTCTTTACGACTCTGGAGACAAATAAGAAGTAATCAAAAGGAATGTTGCCGCGTTCCTCGTTTATCTCTATGTTTCCGTCGTGGCGAGCTAAGTGAAAACCCACTCAAATATCTAACAAACTTTAAGAAAATTAGCTCTGCTTTTCATTTAAAAAAAGAAAGTACTATTTCAAATAAAATAATTCGCCAAAATTATAAATGAACTTATCGTATGAATCTTAAATCAGTTATTACACTAAAATAAAACCATAGGTTTGTCCAATACAAATTTTCACTAAAGCTATTTTCTTGTATAAAAACTTGAAATTGGTAAAAAATAAAATAAAAGACAGCGATGAAATTGTTACAGATTTGTATGAAAATTAAAAATCTTGTAATTCATTACCGAACTCGAAAGTAATAACGTTTACAGAACGTCTATTCAACATATAATTTCATTTGATTGAAATGTTCTCCTTTTTCATCGTTCCCCTTTTCACGCTCTTTACCTGTATTCCTCGATTCGCGTTCGAGAAACCTGTTTCTGTGGCAGCCAACAAGAAACAAAAGATTGGAGAAATGTTCATCACGAGCGAAGAAAGACGTTTACATATTTTTGAGATAGGAACGACAAGCGTGCAATATGCAACAGCTAAAATAGAGTGGAAAGAACGAAAGCTGCTTTGGATGGCGCAGCGAAAAATAATAAATAACTATTCCACGTAACGTTACTAAATAAAACACTAATGAAATTGATAATAAATTATGGTATCTAATTTCATAGTCTTAAAGTAGCCTTCCCTTTTGAATATTTCTTCTGAAATTAAGTAATTACACGCTATAAAGTTTGTAACTAAATGTTAATTTCATACTCGCTCCTTTCAAATTCCACGAGCCGGTGTAAAAGGTAGGTGAAATTTATTATCTATTAATATAGGGAGTAAGAAATTGATACGTTATTTATCTCCAACAATTCCTATAAATATTTACGAAATATTTCGTACGACATATTTTACGCATCATGAATATAAAGGTAGATCTAAAGTTTATTAACCTTGTAATTAATTTCAATCTAGCTACACATTAATTCATATCAATATTAACATTTTCATGTCAAATTCCACTATTATTAATGCTTCCATCGCTACGTTTTAGAACGATCAATATGTCGATAAACTTGCGTTCGATCAGTTTAAATACGCATACGTAAAATTTCCCACAATAAAGGTACATATTTATCTCGTAAAAATGGAAGTTGGAAGATAAAAAAAATTTGTTGGAGAAGAAATCTTGTGTTACACCGTAGATACCCATCGATTTCTCCAAGACGGTTGTCGATCATCGTTATGTCCCGATCAAAATGTGGAGACATTCCGCGGAAAGAAGTGTCCATCTCGACATCTGTGGTCCGACCAATGAAACGAACGTCGAATAAAAGCGGACAGGTGGCCACCCTAGAGGCTCCAGATAAGCTGCGGATCAGGTTTATGGTGCTGACCAAGCAGATACATTTCAAGCAAAATGAACTTCTCGAAACTCGTCCCTTCCACGGTTGTCTGCCCCGTAAACGGACCACACGTGTTCGGTTTCTGGATGCTATAGGGCAACGCGTGCCCTCCAATAATCGTATAACATGCGTCCACCTTGTTAAAAGTCGAAGTAGGGAGTAGACAATCGACGTTTGACCTTACTCAAACAATTCTCATTTTCTCGTATCTTTTAAAACGAATTCCTAAATATATAGATAACTCGTTATTTGTTTTATCTACGTGTTCTTAGTTACGGTTAAAACATCACCTTTCACGCATAACACACAGTTTTCTCTTTAAACACATACTTTCCTTAAGGTACATTCACGCGACTTATACTATACGTGAAAAAGTATTTGCACACCGTTGCATTTATTGTGGAATTTTGATATTGAATAATTAGGTTTAGGTATATTACATATTATATCATTTTTAGTAGTAATTATTTAGTAGTATTATAAATATTTGAGTAAGTTGATTAATTCGGACAAAGTTTATAGGTGAACTTTCGTTTCTTACCTATTTTTAATTTATTTATTTCAGATAAAAAGTTGTAGTGTATGAAACTTAATCTTCGATAAATGTATTTAATAAATTGCGGTGTTATTAGTAAACAATTTTTAAGCTTCAGATTTACCGGTAATAAATCATTTCAATTAAAAGTAATTCCCTGAATCCTTTATGAGCACTGAAATGAAAAAGTGCGAAGGTATCCAGGCGGAAGATAAAATTATACACCGGAAATTCGAATTAAAAGTAATCACTACGTAGCAATCCCCGTAAAAATAATCGAATTACTCGGATCGTGAAAGGTTTTATAATCTCAGACTTAAATCGGTATTATTTTCAACTCGCTAAATCCAAAGAACCATTGCGAATTAATCAGTGTTTAAATAAAAAAAAGAACGTATTGCGTGGTAATCCGAAAAATTACATTTTCTCTAACTACGGCACCTTAATATACAATAAAGAAATTCACATGTTTCTCTACTTCTAGTTACAGAGAACAATAAAAAAAGTTATGGAATAATCAACGTGAAGCATAAAAGACGGAAAAAAGAATTTCACAAGAATCAGAAGAGGTTGCGTAAAGTATCTACATGAATAAATAACATTGTGGACAGTTCCTTTGCAAACAATAAATCCAGAAAGAAATACTAGGCGTGATTCGAGACGTTCCTTTGTATCGTCTCTGCTGGCTGACAACAATTTGCATCAATAATATCGCTGGGAACGAGGGTTCAAAGTTTGTCCTATGGGAGGCGTGGAAAGCTTAAAAGGTATTTCACCGCGAATATAAGCAATTACTAAAATGAATCGGGGGATAAAGGTGTACTTTTACGGCGATGGAAAAACATTTTCGAATTTACTTTTTGTGAAATAAATGGAACGACACTGTGCGGTACAAGCCTTTCATGTAGTTGCTCATATCAATATGAATTTTGATATGAATACTGATCGTGCATCTGTAATGAGAAATGATGTACATTTAAAGAGAAAAAAAATATTAAGAGAATAGAATATATTATATGATAAATAAAAAAAAAAATACTAAAAGAAGATTTGTATCGTTAACTAAATTAGTTATAGTTTAACTCTGAATGTTTGCTTTACGAAACAAAACTAAACCTGTAAAATAAGATTAGACTAAACTACATTTTTATTGCGGGAACGTGTTTGATAAATTCATATCGCTCTTCTGAGGAGAACGGTGCGACATTAAAATAAACGAACCAGTTTCGTTTGATTTTGAGAACAAAATCGAACAGAAGGAAAAAAGGATGAAATGGACGAACGAAGGAGGAAAGGCAAGAACGTATCAAAGCTACGGGCCTACCTTTGATTTCAACGAAAATTAATAAATAACGATGGTATCAGTTTCGTTTCTTTTACATGACAGAACAGGAAATACAAGCAATAAAGATGCGAATTTATGGTCTCACTTCTGGCCTGCATTCCAAAGTTACGATTGCATACGACTTGCACGGTGCCTCACACTTGACGAAATCTAAATATATCGAGTTTCAATGGTAACAAAGGTTCTTAAAGCGATCCTCAAAAAGTAAGCGGCCTACTAAATTCACGACTGTCACGGTGAAAAATAAATTATCAATTTCACTCGAGCAACCTGTATCTTCGATATCTTTGCTCTCAACTATTTTATCTTTCATTCGTCTTTACTTTTTCATACTGCGTACTTCAGTATTTTCTACAAATAAAACGGTATATATTTTATCTTATTTATTTTGTTATTTGATCAATAAAATGCATTACACCAACGAAATAACACTTTTTTTAGAAAACATAAAATGCGTTTAACGGATTGTTCATTAGGTTAATTGTAATTACGTGACGGAACGAAGCAAGGTGTACAAAATTAAGAAGGACTACACAGAGAATGAAGGATGGAATGTTGAGAAGAGAAAGAAGCAGATGAAAGGTGAAAAAGAAAGGTAGAAAAGGATCCGGTGAGGCGAGAAGAAGGTCAGGCATGCAAATGCCGTGTTTTCCGGGACACCTGATGCAGAGTACGTGTACTCCCACGTAAAAACATCGACACTGCATCCTCGATTCTCCGACAAATCTCGTGAGAAACGCGCGTACAGCCTCTGCAAGAATTATCCTAATAGTTTCCACGACACTCTAATTCCTTGACTAAAGACGAGCGAGCTCGTACTACTAGCTACAATTACAGGGCTAAATTGTTCAACGTATAATCCTCGTTATTTAAGTTCTCTATGCATGTAATACAGAAATGCAACAGCTTGAAAAAGAAAACCTAAAAGTTAACAATGTAACTACAAAATCCTTCGAATAAAAAGTAACCCTCCTAAAATTACCATTATCCAAATTCCACTTCGAAGAAGGTGCCTCAAAAGATGAAACCACGAAATTGTCTGTAACGTAAAACATTCGGAGTTCATGAAACCCAGTGTACGTTGATCGAACGAAGAGCGTCGGTGGTTTCGAATGTGGAGCACGAGGGCGAGGGAAGGGCGAAAGTGTAGAGGAGACGCGTGGAACTAGCAAAGGTGCAGCCACGAGGCATGTAGTAGACCGGCGGTAGTGTTTTGTTTACGAGGCTTTTGTTCCGGCATGAGAGTAACGACCATTCGTTACCAGCCACTCGCCACTTCCGTTCCGCAGGTGAGAGAAAGCTCTCCTCTCGTCCCAGCCTTCGCGAATTTCCGCCTTCCTCTATTCGTTCGCTTCTTCTCATCCGCATCCGTTACTTCCGGGTGTGCCGACAAATTCTAATAAAGTCGACTTATTCCACGGCTACGCGCCTTTCGTCGCTTATTTCACGCATTCGACAGCTCAAAGAGCTTTTATGATCACTCCATGTCGTGATATTGTGCGTTTAGGGGATACGAGGCTGAGGGGCGCATAATATATGTGATACACGATTTATGACGCATGCTGCTCGTCATATCGAAGAAAAGAGTGGGATTCTGAAAGATTAACTGCTTCTTTGTCGACTGAGTGTTACGTCGAATCGTTGATAGTGAGTTTGGGAAGTTTGTTTTTGAACTGAATTAAACATTGGAGTTTGGAGGTGACAGTAAGTTGAATTAGTTTGCTAAATAGTTATAGTTTCCAATGTGTCATGTGATTAAGTTATTCGTTAAATCTTTTACATTTGTAGCGTATTTTAAATAGACACTCCAATGAGCTGTTAAGAGAAATATTATACATAGATAAATCTATATTGTCCATGAAATGAAATTAATTGTATTGATAAACTAATAAGGATCAGTAGGAAATGAGTTTCGATTTTCATTCAAGGGACTTGGTTATGCGACTCTGTCCTTTTATTAACCTTTTATATACCGCTCTTTGTACGAAACACATTATCGAACATAAACTTGAATTGAAGCTTACATCAAAATTAAATAGGTACACAGAAACTTGGAATGTTATGATTGCACACAACAAGTATATACGTTGTGCTTTCAGACTTCATAGTCACTTATAGTTGCAATATACACACAAATGTATTAAATTGCACATTTCAGTAACATCAATTTACCCAACTGGAAGTGTGGATGGAAATAAAGGAAACTTATATCACAGTTAAAACTACATACATACTATCTAAATCTAATATCTGTTCAGAAATTAAGTTCTTAATCGAATGTACAAAATTAATAAAAATTTAATTAATGCCCACTATTATGATTTCATTAGTATTATAATTTATCATCGTTAATTTTTTCTAATTGTTACTTATCGTTAATTTATTATCATTCATTCATTATAATTTATTTTTAATAAAGATAATTAATTTTGAACAGACGGTTTTGTCATTCTCTTTCCCTCACTTTTACCCTTGGCTTCCTTCCACCTTTTCCATATGTACAAAATATATAAAAAATATATAAATATATATTATATATAATATATAAATAGTAATAATAATATATAAATATATTATATATATAATATATAAAATAAATATAAAAAATATGTTATTATCAGTCGAATGACGTTCCAAATTAAGAATAATAATAGCAGCCGAACAAAGTCCACCTGAATCTATGATTTTTCAATTTCCATCCTCTCTTACCGATCTCCTATAATACGACTCTTTTTCTCTGTTCATGGCACGCAAGAAACTCCCATAAAGTTAGCTCAGGCGGCAGCTTTTCAACGCGGAATGCTTTTAAATGCCGAAGCTCAAGCATAAAGTTGCTTTCCCCCGTTTCGCACACTTCTCTCTCTTCTTAATATCGCTTTGCTGCTTTGTTGCTTTCACACGACTTGGTCGAATTTTCGTTCTCGAGCCTTAATCCGATTTCACCGGCTGAGATTCCACTATTTATTAATTTTTCCTCGCGAGAAGCCAAGGCCAGTATATGTGGCCACAGGGGTTCGTGTGATATTACTTAAATGCGAATAATAACGAAGATTAAAGCGCACTTTATACGTGGAATATATTTACATGGCTATTTTCACGCCCGGTATTTTTTAAATCGTAAATTTAAAATATTGAATTATGCTCTGTGAAATTTCCAATTAGTTTGTTTGTTCTATTCTTTATTTGCAGTCGCATCGACTGTGAAGTCACTGGCGACTACTTTGCAGGTTCAACGACACATGTATTATCAATGTTTTACTCGCGTACAAGGATTCTAGTACTCTAATTCTAGTGCATATGGACCACTGTTTTCGGCACTAGTACATTAGTACTCTAACGCCTTAGTGCGTACTAGCGGAGTGAGCAACAATGATTTTGGGGGACGTGTGGAGAACTTAGTTGGGTGAATCCCGAAACACCACGGACCGAGCTCAAATAACTACAATACAACTACGAATAAATCAAGTTGTAGAGATGCTCCAGTTGGTATTTTATTGAAAATCAATTAACTTAATTTATGGAAGAAGGAAAGTAAAAAGAAAGTTTAACTAATATTACTACAAAATTAATGTATCCCTTCAAATTTCTTCCTCTTTATTTTGTAAAATTTTTCTTGCAAAATTGTTTGTAAAATATAAATTTTATCGGGATTTGTTTAATCAACGGTAGCAATTAAAGGCTGAAAATTTATTTATAAAAAATTTATTACAAATCTATATTTTTAAAATAAATTATAATAAATCCTTCGATTTCTTTCTTAAAGAACTTCGTATAGACAAAAAAGAAACTCGAAGCTGAATTGTCTTGGACAAACCAACGCTCCTGTATCACGTACTTTTATCAAGCTGCTTTCGCCGACCACAAACTTTTAAATGCCAAATAAAACGAGAAATGGCCACGAAAATTCTTGAAACGGTAGAAAAGAAGAACTTGCGAGGGAAAATAACGGTTGGTCCGTGCTCGATTGACGGACATCGACGAAAATGGTTGTGGCAACGACAAAACGGGCCAGGAAATGGATATACGCGTGAAGAAAATGATAGGAGAAAAAAGAACGAACAATATATATTTACGTGTGTGTGTGTGTGTGTTTCATTTTGTGCAAGAAATATCGCGAGTATCCACGACTGTTTTACGAGCACGCTCACCTAAAAACGAAATCGCTTTTCTCCCGACAATCATCCCTTTCCACGCTATTTTTTCTTATTTGCAGCGATGGAATCCCTTGAACCGAGGTCCATAAAAATACGATCGAATAGAACTCGATTATTAGACAGCAGATATTTATGAAAATTTGTATCTTTATGAATAAAACTAAAGAGATGGAATCTGAGTACAGATTTGTTTCGTCCTTTGACCGGTACCTGTTCTCTATGATTTTATTCGCATTGGAATTTATCTGAAATATGAGGAGATCACTGTTCGTAAAAAAACAATATATATAATTTGATTAGAAAATTATCACTCTTGAATTTTTGCCTGGTATTGTTTAATTTTCATTATCATCTAAAGATACTTTCGTTATACTTTATTTTCCTATTATTTATTTCAGTCTATTTCTAGCCTAATTCGAACTCCTTAAAATGCCTACATTTCCTGGACATCAAATTAACGAAATCAATGTTATTCTTATCATCGCACGAAATTTACTCGGAGCGCATCTGTTGCATAGATTGCAATAATCTGCATGTCATATGACAGATTAATCTTGTCTGACTAGTGTAGAAGATATGCAATTGGGCAGGGTTAATTACATTAAGGTGTTACACAGTGTAATTACTATCTGTCCAACTTGTTATAGTGGCTGCTGCGCGCTAATTGATTGACATTTTCGAACTGGTTCTGATACGATTGGCGTATACATATACATATGCATATATCTTCAAAGTGAAGAAGCAAAGGAATAATTACGTTCACAAATTCATATTACTCGCGATCAGTTACGAAAATTAACTTTTTAGTTGATCATTATTCTATCTGCTAAAATTTCTATAAGAATATATTGTTGCGTAGGATGATTAATTTGTTTTTTTTTCACAGATAAGAAAAGAATGTGAAAAATTATATAAAATCGTTTAAATGCTTGACTAGTTCTTTGCTTCAGCGGTGTATTTAAATTTTAATAAAAAGTCCCATCAACTTCTTATTTAAAAAAAACTCAGAATAGTCAAAAATAATTTTTCTTACAAAATTACGAATATTGTAAAAATCGCACGAGGATATATCTTAGAAATTATTAATGGATTACGATGTCTAAAAAATGTAAACTATCATGTAGTTTATACACGCGCAAGAAAATCTCTGTTTAGAAACAGAAGGAAATTATATGTAGAGAAATCATAGAAAATGATTACGGAAACGTGTTACAGACATGTCTGTGACCGAGGCGAGATATATTGGGCACGAAACGTGCCGGGAAAGTATAAAATGTCTGGAAGCTTGTTCTCACCCTTTCTCCTCTTCCCGACAATCCCCGCAACTTTCACTACGTATGGTTAACCCAGCTTGTAATATATCGCCTACTTGTTCCACGTACAACATCAACCCCCTTGTCTCTAACATGTGTATAATCCTGCGGTTTATCAGTCTGCTGCTCCCCGATTCATATCCCCGAGGCTATCTTGCGAACAAACTATGATATTTCACACAGCTTCTATCACTTGCTGACTACCTGTGATAGATTAGCTGTTGTCCTTTTTTGACATATTCTTTTTCTTCCTCAAATTTTGCATTTTTCTTGATTTTTCGAGTTCTCGTGATCGAAATATTTGGAATAACTCCACGAGAATTTTTATTTCGTTGTAAATGATGGAGCAGTTTATATTCGATAGGAAAAAGTATTTTCATACTTACACGCGGTTTTTATAATTTGTATAATTTTTATCTTTGTATATCGATCAAATATTATTGCGATAATAGTATGTCGTTAGAAATGTAAACTGTACTTAATGAAATAAGCCGATATATAATTATTCAAGTGATTCCATAAAACAGAATTAATCGGGTTATTGATTATGTCTTACGATTAGTAAATTCTGTAAGTTGCTGTTCAGAATATTAAATATAATATTTCATTTAATATTTCATTTTGAATGGAGTTGTGTCTATATGCATATCGTTCTTGTACTCATAATGATGGAGTCATCTAGATTAATTTATCCATTCTGCTGTCAATATACTTTTACACTTCAGATATAAGCTATTACAAGTAACAAATGGATATGGTAATCGTAACTGGAAAGAAGTTGTCATAATTCTATTTTATTCTCCCCAGTGACGAATTGCATTTACCTTGATTGAAGTATTTATGCCATGACTATGTTTTACGGATGACACGCGTGCTTCGTCATCATGATTCAGAATCGTAAAAATAATTCTATCAGGGGATGACAGAGATTGTCCGAGTTGTTCCAGTTACTTTAAAATCACGCCCAAATATGAAGTCATGCTTACAATCTGAACAATAAACCGAGAGTTATAATTAGCAATAGACCTTCGATACAAACATTGTAAGTCAATCATTTTCGTTGAATATAAAACATAAATTCTGTTCAACTTTATCAAAACACATTCATTTTTCAACACAAATCTGTTGTCCAAACTTGCTGAATAATTTAAATGAACTGCAAAGGCAAGTGCCAAGAAATACTTAATATTTATATATTTATGTACATTCGTATTCGACTTCGACACTAAAATATTAAAAATTAATTTATTTAATCTACTACTAATTTATTTAAAGGAAGAAACGATTTCCATTAACATCCACATATTTTATTTATCTGGCCACAATAATTTTTATCAGAAATTAATCATCATGACACTTCCGATACTCTGAAATGTTCACTTCTAAAAACTAAACGTTCCTTAAACTATCCTCTCTAACGTACGTCAAAACATGTTTGTCAAAAAACATCAATTTTTATAAATCACCCACTCAAACTTACCTGTTCGATCGACCGAAAAAGTCGATGGAAACAATCACACTTACATTTCCAATTTCCGGGAATCGATTATCCAGCAAAAAGCAGGTCAATTCGACACGAAATTCTTAGTACGTCACCGCTCTCACGGCCATTAAAATGCAACAGGAATCCACGAGTGGAATCGATTAGCCGACACACGCCGCATGTAAATTCAGCTTAAGCCGTGACTGATCGATGAGTCATGCCGAATTATTGGACCCCATTGCGATTACGAAGTATGCGAGATTCGATCGACGCCCACATCCGGCACACACCAAAGAAAAAACAACGAAATTCGAGGCACATCGTGTCGTAAAACGTTTCATCGGGCCAATCCTTTGCGCAACCTCTTCCTTTCTGTTCCAGCCGACCCCTTTCATTTCGCGCTTCGCTCGCTAAAATTTGTTAGCGAACAAGCTTCAAATTAATGAACGCTCTACTTTTCAGTGACAGATACGAAAATACCAAAGTGATCGTGTAACGTGAACCTCGGAACGTTCTTATTTGTTAAAGTAGATTCATCATCTGTCGTGAATCCGGAAATAACGTGCTACGAGATTAAGTATTACTCAACGCGAAGGTAGCTGACCTGAAAAAGTCGCGCCGAATAAACTTCCGTAAGTTGTGGGACAGCTTTTAAAAAGATGCTTCAGTGGTCGCTCAAAGTAACGTAGGGTAATGGATATTTATAGTGATGCAATTTTCCAGAGGAATTTGGTTCGGAAAGCACTTTCGGATATTAATGTGCGTGAGACGTTACTGAACGTGAATCTACAATATTTCATAATAAAAGATAATAATGTTAAATGTAGTCACTGCGTGTGGTCTTAATATGCATATTGATCATATCGTCAGACGAAAATTATTAGAAGATTCGTTAAATGTAACCTTCTATGAGCATAACTGGAAAGAATATTAGTTGTAAGAACATTATTTTAGCGCATTCCCACGTAATTTCCCCTCATCACTGGAAAGAAACTGTCACTGTTAGTTCGTCTCCGATTTTTAACTGACCTTGCTTCTGCTCATAAATTTTAATCCAACCGACCGCGACGTCTCATTTATTTCTAAAGAATTACGCTATCAATCGTAACCGCTACGGTATCTGGCGTGTTCCGCTATTCCCCATAATGTTCAGCTCGATATTTTTTTCCTATTTGCCTGTTGAATATCTAAGTTCTGTTTTACAAATTTGAAAACTTTTTAATTGAAGAGTTCTAGAGTTCAAATAACTTTTTTGATAAAAGTATAGCGATGTAAGATGGAATTCTTAAGCTCATCATTACTCTTATGTGATTACACTTCTATGAATTTGATATCCTAATAATTTATAATATTCAGAAATTCTTCTATAAAAAGATAAGTAATATAACAAATTTACACGTTATTTGTGAAGGGAATTATAAACATTTCGTAATATTGAAACTGAGCCTGAACATACATATAGTTTATTCATCTCAAAAATACTAATAAATATTATCAGCTCCACGTTTTTAACAATACAACTGAAATGAGATATTTATGAACGATATTCGTCATTATCAAATCTTGTAGCAAAAAGAATGTTTTACATGCGAGACCAATTTAATAATTTAATGAAATGGCAGATATATCCTTTTCGATTAAGAGATATTTATACTTCGAGTCATCATTGTCTTTTTAATGCATTATTTCTCTTGAGTATGAAAATGTAATCGAGAAATCGAATCGAAAATGTAATGTGGAGAGCGTGCCGGAGAAGAAGAAGTAAGGATTTTCTTTACGATCGGAACAACTGTCGAGCTGGTCGTGTAAACTAAAACATTTTCGATGCAAATTTGTAATATTTCAGTTCCTTATTCGCGACATTCTCAGGAAGCAATTCTCCTCGCTGTTTCCTAAGGTAAACAGACCGACAATAAAACAGTTTTGAACGCTTTGTCTGCCAGACAACGGAGAACCATGTTTCATATTTTTTTACTACCGTGTCACTAAATTTCACACCATTTTTCGGTAACAATTCGGTAAAATTTAAAATTTGAACATGTGTAAGAAAAAATATTATGTACAATTGCACCAAATAAAGTAGCATATATGTATTTTGTTTTATTCTTAGAAAAGATTAGACGTAATGGATAGAACAAATATTTTCAACGATTAACTTTAGTCTAACTTGCTGTCTATCATCAAAAGGAATATTGACTATCTTTGAGGATATAGAATGCCACTGAATTTAATTTCAATCGGTCAAACTCTCACAGCGATAAATCAACGTGGACGATGCTCCTCCAGTAATTTATCTATTTCGTGTCCATATTCTACTGTTTCGCTGAAATGTACGCTGGAAAGATAATTAAACCAATAGCAGTAAATTTCTATTTGCACGGTTCCTGAAACGCATCCAAGTATATTCATTATCTTGTTGCAAGAACAATTTCATGGAAAGATGAATGAACCACAATGAATTCTCGGATCGTTTCTTTCTTTTCGTTGCGACGACCAATGCAATTGCACGTGGAATTAGTTTCCAGCTTATCGAAAAAATGTATTGAAAATAAAAACTAAACAATTATCTGTGTCCTCTCTAAAAGAAAAAACAAAGAAAAGGGAATTATTCACGATCCTATTGTGTACTATTAGTGAAACTATCTTTTATTATAAAAGAATATCTACATTTACGTTAATCAATATTTTAAAATATCAGCGCTATCATTAAAAAAAAGAATTTTTCAATATAATTGGCGTAATCTTTTAGGCTATTATCCCTTACGTTTCAATTTAGCTTAAAAGATAAACTAATATCATTCGTTCTAATAATAGTATTTCTATTCTATTACTGTAATTTATGATATTTTTAATTAAGTCTATACTTCTTTGATAAATCCCTAAATTTTATCCGAAGTTCTACAATAATTGTAAAAAATTAGTCGTTATAATTAAATATTCTCAATTATCGTTTTAAAACAGTGGGGAAGAAAAATGAAACTGAGTGGCAATTGGGTCTGACCAATGACGCGTCGTTAAATATTGACGAGGCAGTGATGCAAAAAGCAACCGTTCACCATGGAAGGTGGAAGAAGAGAGGCGGATACAAATGAGGCTATGGGGATGAGAGTTATCTCGCATCCTGCGGGAGCTATTCGTCCCTTTTCACCCTGCTTCCTATACTATAACACCACCGACACAGCCGACCTACCCTCTTTGCATCCGCCCCTGATAAGAGAACCGGAAACTCACCGAGCGGCTGAGTCTTTCGAGCTTCCGGATAACGCGATGCTTCTTGCGTTCGTGGATTATCGACTTCGGATTGTCTTCGAGACAGTTCCTTAGAATCGTGTCTATGCATCGCCGCAAAATCGCTTGGGAAATTAAAGTATGAATGCGAATCGTTCATAATCTTAAATTATCGTTGAATTATCGTTACGTATTCAAATTTTATAATTAGCTACTTGGAAATTTAATAAATGTTAACGACAAGTTAAAAAACTAAATCTATTTTGGTTAAGAAAAAATATGGTATTTCAACCATAAACTATTTTCAGAATATTTCTTCAAACATTAATATAACATGTAGGTTTCTTTAATTATTTAAAAAACTTGTTAAAAATCTACTAAAAGTTCATATATATACATATATATATATTATACTATACATATTTTTATTTATTTATTTATTGTTGAAGAAATACTCGTATAATAATCCGATACTTTCACTTTTAGTGAAAAGATCACCGTGATACGTCCTTTTTTACAAACTTCCTTCAATATCTTGAAGAAAGGAATATTTGTTTCATTTTTAATATATTCGTCGATACAATGACAGTATACGAAAAATGAAAGAATCGACAAATTATTTCTTAACGATTCAACTGTGATTCCTCGATTTTATAACGACTGATCAGAATAATATGGAATGCCGGAAACGAAATGAAGATCTGTATAAAAACGATTCGCCGGAATGAAATATCTGCTGAATCTGAGAAGCGACTCTTCGGGTTATGAAATTCTTAAAGGAGGAAATAAAGATATGCTGATGATCATAAAACCATTTCAAGATATTAGGGCTTTGTAATCACGATCCAAGCAAGATTTTTATTAAATCCTTCTTTGGGAATCTCCATCCTTCTTCGAAACTTGCTTCGCATTACTGCTAATATTTTACCTCACTTCATGAAAAATGGAAAATTGCTCGGAAATATGAAATAGTTTCGTGAAAATTTACAACACCATAAAATTGTTACAATCCTGTATTTATCATACTTTCCCTTAATAGAATTGCTATTGCAAATTGTTCTTAATTCACATTATACTGCAACGTTAAAAAGTGAGAATTATTTAAAGAAAGCTCATGTACGATATAGGATAGAAGAATATTATTTTGTTATTATCATCTTATAGATGGAGAAATAATTTGAAATAATCGAATTTGTCGTTGTTACTCGTGCAATAGCAGGGTAACTTAAAAATCCAAAAATAAAGATCCTAACTTCATGTTACATCAACTTCAACGAGATGGTCCATTGAGAATGGCTGGACGATTCGTTTTTACGAGTGACCGACCTCACTTAAGTAAGAAAGAAGTCCGCGGGTTCGGAAAGAATCACTGCACTTTCCACATTCGACGGAAGAAATTCGAGCTATAACTGAATTCAGAGGAGCTATCAGTACGACAAACAAACTGTTCATACTTTACATACATTTGAAAAAGTTTTGATATCAACATGAAATACATATAAATGTAATAAAATGTAAATAAAGTGTAAATAAAACGAACTACTTCGAGTTGATAGAACAATCCTTTTTAACTTTGTCCTTTCCATTAAAATTCCTCTTACTTCTCTATATTTATATTAACTGTCCCTTAAATATTTATTTCAAGAAACAACTTGACCCTAAAATTAAAGCGGCAATCGCTAACAATTCCTAATAAATATAATCTCCTAATAAGTATTAATGATCGATAAAAACAAGATGCTACTGCAGTAAAAATAAAGGATATGAATATTAAAACAACACAGACGAAAAGTGACTTACTGAAAAATGTAAAGCGATTGAAAGAGAAACCGACGAAATTTTGTTCAGCTTGTTGCGGACGGTTCGCAAATAGCTTTGTAACGAAGCATTGCTCACGTAAAACGAATAACGTTGGAAGTTCGCGAGAAAGATTGGTAAAAAACCCGCTGAATATTCTTGAGAAGTCCTCGACGAGTGAAGAGCCCTCCTGAGAATTTTGTACCACGGATCGTCATAGTAGACGACGTCTGGAAGGGCAGAGAGGGACAAATGGTCCTCGAATCTCTGAATCACCAACCCCCGAGTCGGCCCATTATCGTTGAATGAACTGACACTTACCTTTTTTCTCGTTGAAAAAGTCCGCGTTGACGCGCGTCACACAGAACAGGACGAATATCAACCACTGCAATCTGAAATTAAATGTTTCGATGTTACTTTATTTCGCATTTGAAATGATTAATTAAAAATGTAATCGATATCGATATAGTGTGATAATCAAATTTTCTTCCGATTTATATGTTTATTCTTTTCTGTCTTTAAATGCATGATACGAATGTTATAATAAAATCTGTATGTTTGATAATTTTTGTAAAACGCAGTAATGTTGATTCCAGGATAAAATAAAATTCCAGTGACATTTACGTGGGAAATGTAAGAACAATATTGATAAATGGAAAATAGGTAAACCTAATTGTTTTTTAGGCTGAAAAGTAACTAATGCGAAGTCCGTTTCAAACTCTTCTGATTACAATTAAAATTAAAAACGAGGATGTTAACGAAGGAATACTGATAGCAACTTGACCAATTCCGTTTACTTACAGAGAAACTTAAATTAATATGCACGACATATACTAAGATTGGAAGAAATAAAGTTATACTTTCTTTCAATATAGAAACACAAACTAATTAAAGAGATTCAACTTTCCTAATAACCCTTTTCAACTACTCCTTCTTGTTAAAGTTCTTCTACGTTCTACGTATACATAACTTTCTTTGACATAAGAATAATATATTACTTTATTCCTAAGCTACTCTATATCTATACTATCTTTAAAAAATGGTAAACACAAAATTCCCTTTTTCTCTGAAATACCATTTCTAGATACGCGAAAAACTTCTTGATAGTCCTGTTACGATACCCTTCGTGTCATTCCAATATTCCGAGTATCGATCATTACTCGGTTTTACTGTATTTAGATACAACAATTGCCGATATAGAGCTAAATGCGCGGGTAAAAACAGATGCAGAGATATCGTGAAATGAAAAACCGAAACGATAGCGATTAAAACGGGGCTAAATGGGGGCTGTAACGATTGCATAGGAAGAGATACGCGATCTCGTGAAAGAAAGGCGCGAGATTAGCGCAAAAACGATTCGAAACGTTAGCGTTGTTCCAGAGTAAAACAATAAAGTCCGTCTCTTGAGACTGAAAGCGGGGGCGGATGATACGGACGCCAGAAAATTGGGTTCGCTGAAACGTGTTTCGTTAATGCGATCTCTTACGGAAAAAGCAAGTCTTCAAAAGGTGTTGAAAATCTGCTCCGTGAAAATGGCTACTGTATACAACGAACTTATTCAGCGTAAGTACCCCTTGTAAAAAGGAAATCCACCTTTTATGAAATGTTCTACATATTTTGACGGCTCTTTTAAGATAAATAAGTGTTGCGTTAAAATTGTGTACACGAGGGTTGTTCTTTCTTGCTACATATGTTACAACAGCGTTAAGGGCGTGGCGATATTTTACTGACACGTGGAAGTATAAAAGGTATAACTGTGAGTTAAAACGAGACGAAGATTATGCCAATCGCGTTAAACTAAATAATGTAACAACAATTTACAAAATATAGTTCCGAATCTTCGATGCCAAAAGAGAAGAAAATCTCAGAGATAAGAAAGCAGAGTCTCAAAGGACATGAAAAAGGTCTCCGAAGCTTAGATCGAAAAATCAGCATCTCCCGAGATAGAAGATTCCACAGATAAAAGACTAGCAAAAGTAGAACAAAATCAAAGATGAAGGACACGAAACTGCTTAAAACCTTAGGTCTAATAATGACTGAGAAATAAAAACATTGAAATTTTTTATTATTAATTACTTGTTATTAAAATCTAACTATTGTTCTATTTTATACTGCAATAAACTTAGTACGAATCTAAGCTCTCCATGGAATGTATAACTCTTTTTTTAGCAAATCCCCCAGCAATCATTTCCTGAACCAAATGGACGTTGAAATTTATTACGAACTCTTTTATGGTACGAGAAAACGAAGAGATTTTTCTTGTCAGCAGAAAAATCTACGCATATCCATAGAAATACATAAAAGTGGCGGATAAAACGATCGTAACATCGAATGACGCGACGTCTATGTATGCTACTATAGGTACGACTGTATGCGCGTCAACCTACAGACGATTTCTCACGTGTCGAGGTTAGTGTAACACGAGGAATTCGTTGCAAGAGTGTGGACACGCATTTGCATCAGTCGGCGAAAGGCGATTGCGGGCGTTTGGCAGCAACCGTCGATCATGAATCACGATCGAGAACTATGGCCTTGCGTAACGCTTGCAACCGTCCCACGTATACGGCCGTGCCCGCGGATTTCGATTTCCGTTTGTCAAGGTCGTTGCACTTTGATGCTATAACGGAATTCGATTGAGATAAACGTGTTTGAAAAAGCTTCGGTAAGGTATCAAACTCATTGGTTTATAACGACATTTAAACGGTCAACGAGGAACGATGAAAAATATAAAATATTCAAAGTTGTCGCACTCCGTTGTTATAGCTTTAAAATAGTATTCGCGTAAAATACAGTATAAAATATGAATAATATCCTACAGAAATAATTAAAAGAAATAAAGATGTTAAGTTTGTAACACGAATCTATGGAAAATTATTTTCAATATTGAAAATTATATTATGCTTCAACAGTTGTTTCAGATATTTTTTCTTTCCTTTCTAAACGATGTAGAAAATGTGTTTCGGAACATTTACCGAAATGCAGATACATACACTTTAATAGGATAATGGGATAGCTCTTTTAAATTCACGCAATGGCCATTCGCAATGAGCGGAATGAAAATGAAAAAAGAATATTGCTAACATAGAGCAAATTCTTCGCGAAGGATAAGGGAAAACAGTTACACACTTCAAGGTAAAAAAAAGTAACATTCTAATTTAATAACGCAATAGAGTAATCTAAAAGTGATTGCAAATATTTCAAAAACTAATAATTAACATAGGAAGATCTCTAAGAAGTGTACTTTTATGTCGAATTGATAAGATATTTCGTACTTCTAAAATCTGTATGAAAAATTTGGATGAATAAGGAAAGTCTTATTCATATAATAAAATTTATTCAACGTATAATAGAATGTATGACTCGTAACGTTGCCATTCGATCGACAGTACCTACTTTGATAAAAGCGTATCGAGCGCGAATGAAAGAACGTGCTTTTTATATCCAACATCTACTTTACATTGACCGTACAAATCAGGATTTCATTGGTAGAAATGCTAGAATATGATATTTTGTAAACATATACGTGATTAATGATAAATGTGATTTGCTCGATAAGTGGAAAAAGTGTCTTGTTTCGCGTGTACGAAGTGAAAGAATAAATCAGAAAACAACATTTCTTCTTCAAAATGACTATAACGAATTGAAGCAGACGTTACAACAAGATGAAGAAAATTTAATTTTCGTTAAATCATAATTTACGTCCCGATATAATTAATAAAGAAATATTTAATTTCGATTTAATAAACAATATTATTCAAATAATGGAATAATGAACAGTGACTCAAAGTTGCTTATTAAAGTAATAAAAAGAAATCAAGACAATTTCGTCGCTGATGATGCAACATAAAACTCGTAATTAAGATAAAAGAAGAAAATTAATGAAACCAGTTAGAGAGAGATGAAGAATTTTTATCTTTAAAAGCTCATAAATTATCCGTATTAAAAGATAGTTGGTCGTCGTCGATTAAGATCTTCAGTTTTATTTTTATTACAACTGGCCGGCTGCTTTGAGAGATTCATCTTTTTAAACGGATGACATCATCAAGCAAGAAATTTCTTAGGGAAAAGGCAAATAAATCTCAATCCAACGGAAACGCAACATAAAGAAAGAAAAGGAAAAATGCCGCAACGATAACAGTTGTAATTTGTAATAACGAATAAGAAATAACGAAATCACAAAGCAGAAATATGTAAGTATATGTCTACGTAACTTCTGCAAGGAAAAAAGTTCAGTCCGTATTTTATTACTCAACTCTTATTTCAATTTGATGTCCTTTTGCGGTCTTTTTTAAATCGTAATAAATAACACTTGAAAATAAATGAACAAAACATTTTGTCTTTAATTAATGCAATGAAAAAAAGATAATTATCAGTTTCCCCATCGCAGTAGTATCCATCGTCTAATTAAACATATTTGATCCAACAAAAGATTATAAAAATAGGAGATAATTCAATTATCTTTGAATCACCCTAAAGAAACACTCATTTAATAGCAACTTCACGAGCACATTAAATCAAGCAATTACTCAACATCTCGCAGAATGTTAGCAGAAAGATTGCAAAAATTCCATGAAGCGATTTAAATTTCTCAATTTGGTCGCGAGACGGTAAAGCTGTCTCACGGGGGCGAGGTTAACATCGAGAAATGAAAATATGGACGCTACCATCGTTCGCTGTAATGTCGAGGAATGACGACACTCCATTAACCTAGTGGCCCAAGGAACGATATAAAACGGAATTAAAAGAACGGGGAAAGCCTCAATGAGATCCGGAGACACGTGTAGCGGGTGGAATAATTAAGCGTGGAACTCGAGTGGCGACGTCGTCGACGACAACGACGACGCCCAAGTGGTGCTCGTTAATGAACCGATGCACCAGAGACGGTTGAAGAGCCGACAAAATTCTGGGGAAACTTCGGCAAACAAAGGATCCGTACCTTCCATTCTTTGGAGTGATGACGCCGGATAACCAATTTCACATTTACAATCTGATCTCACAGGAAGGAAACGTCGTTTGGCTTTAATTCAGATGTTTCAGGAAATTATGCGGTTAATTACTGCCTTCTCTCAAGGTCATCTTTATCGCGCTAGTATAAATACTTTAATATCTTTAATGGGTTAAGATCAAATTTTTTATGCCTCTCTATACGACTTTCTTTATTTTTTGAAATTTAAAAGTAATATTCTTCGCAAATTAGTCATTTCTGCGAAATGTATATATACCAGCATTAAATACGTATCTCGTAGGTATTCTATGTACATCTGCAATTTTGTTGTAAAAGTTATCAATATCATTAACGATCGTTGCTGTAGTGCCAATAAAATTTCCCAAGACGATTCGTACAATACAAATAATATATTCGTAGAAAGCTTTTATATGTATTCGAATACTTTCGTGAGCTACTGCAATGTCTAAAACGACCTTCCATTGATAAGAACAATCTTATCTTATTTCTTATCACCTATGTAAAGCAAGGAATCAAGCACCCTTGAGAGATGAAATCCAACGCATCCTCTGGCATAGTCATTATAAAGTTATACCGCGAATATTTATCCGTATCATAACATTCTAGAGATACTGTGCTATCTACAGAATGCTCGTATATTTTTTTCTACGTTCTCCCCATTAACTTCGCCTTGTACTCTGTCGAATTTCCCCCGACGCTTTAATTAACAGCGTCGTATATCATTGCGCGTACGCGGAAGGGAACGATGCTAGTTTGTATTTCATCGAGCTTTTGCGATCGATGACACATGGTCCGGCGAATCTCGAGAAGCCATGACTAGATGACGAATGGCGAAAAATAAAGAAGTTAATTTATTCCTGTCCCGAAAACCGAAAGTAGGATCGCAAATCTCTCGTGGTTATAGTGCCAAAGGGAAACCGAAGAAGAGATTTGTACACTTAATGAAAACATTTTTATTTTTGGCTTCCAACACGATCCAAGAATTCGTGCAGACTTTCGATATGTTTACGAGCCTTCCTGGAATGTTTGGCATATGCGTGAGAAACATATGAAGTAGTAAGGCGACAAAAGAAGAGCTTCTTGGATGTATGTACTACAGAGATTGTGAAATTGATTTTTTTTTTCTCTTTGTAATAGTCAGATCAAAAAGAGAATTTAATCTGTTAACGTACGATTTCATTTGCAATTTTTTCTCATTCAATTTATCGAAATCTGTTTTTTAACAGTGTGGTTGTAAAATAGAATTCCAAGTATTTGTTTAATAATCTTCTTGTCGCTATTTCTTCCTTCATCTAGATTTTACAATGTCATGAAGCTTCAAAAAATATTTATAGTAAACAAGTATTTCTTTAGATAAGAGTGAAGGATTACGAAAATTTAGATTATTATTACAATGTAAATACGAAAGTGAAAAATTTAGGAGAAAGGACTCTCACAAGACACCTTCTAATGTATCAAAGAGACGAAGCAACAAAATTGAATAGCTTATAGCTCATAAATTCAAAATTATTAGCAGTATCTTGTCTCTTCCCTTTTATTGCATTCTTACGACTTAATCTTCCACTTCATGTAGTACATAGAAATGTAATCGATGTACCTACAACCTGTCTACCGCTGTAATATCGTACAAGCAATACCGACGTTATAGAGTCAACAAGCCGATAACGCTGCTTTATGGTGATGATATTACTATCGGATAGACCAACTGTCTATACAGAACGAATTTATTATAATTAGAGTCGACAGAGCTGCAGGTGTCCGATAAAACCATTCGGCGCTTCACGAAACTGCGATTCTCCATTTGAATTGCGAATCATCTACAAAACTGTCAGCTACAGATTCGAACTGACAGTTAGTAAAAATGAAAATGACAATATTTTCTATTTTGACTGTAAAATACAAGAAAAACATAAACACAAGTGGGAAATACAAAAGACACATTCACTAATATTTTACTGAAAAGACATTTTCCCAATGACATGAAACTTTTGTATAAAAATGAATGTGTGTGTTTTTCTGTATTAATACAGGAGCTTAAGCTCGTTATCATAGAAATTATATTTTACTTTCGATTATGACAAAAACCAACCTCTATCCAAGAATCTATCGCAACAAAACTATACAAAACAAATTCTCAGTCGATATTTAATCTTGACTAAAATGTAAGAATTCTCATTCAATGGCAATTCCTGAGCAAAACCTAAAGGGTCTAATCCAATCTCAAACGTTAATCGAGCCTTAAAAATTCTCATTAAGACCCTGTTGCCACCCAAACGCTAAAAATTTAACATAAAACGAAATGTGTTCAAAGCATTACGTGGACAAAGGAAAATCGCAATTTCGTTGAATTCAGCGCGTTAGGAAGCGGAACTTTAATCTCGGTCTCGTAAGAGGCGATAATTCAACCATGGTCGTGGCTGAACAACGTCCTCCAGTCCCTTAAGCCATCTCTGGCACGTCGCTATCTATAAACCGACGTTTAGGACCACGTGCCTCTGGCGATACGCGGTCAAGATGATCCTGACGCTTGCCTGAACGTCGCTCGTAAAGATTCACGACAGAAATGGTTCGTGTCCGTATTGACGAACGAACGAAGCGATGAGCAACGTGCAGATCCGCTCGTAAAGAACGTTCAACCGTGTCGACTAACGCGATATAAATCATAAAATCGCGTTAGGCGAAAATACATCGCGATAATGCTTCAAAAGGAATATGCGATGCGCCGTTTATAGTCGCTAAATAAACGGGAATTTATTTGACTTAAAATCTCAGCCCTCTTCCCTCCGTGCGCAATAGCTTTATGCTACGGACAAAATGCTTTATGTCTGTTTAATTCCAAAGCTATTACGAACAAAGGGGACTGAGCTTAGGAACGGATAGTTTGATGAGGAGTAATTACAAATGGTTGTATAACTCGATTTTGTAGGTCTGTTCCAAATTTTGTGTATGTAACTGTTAGGTGAAATTGTAGGTGAAAGTCATCTATGATTTTATTCGAAAGAGAATTATGTCGAAATTAGAGGAACAAATTGTAGACAATAGGTGAACAAGGGTTCTTTATGTATTTTATAATAATAATAATACATAGGTATACGATAAAAAAAATACGTGCTACAATTAATTTACTTATAGAAGGTGATATAGAGAATATGGTACTTATGATGAAGAACAATATAAAGAATATTATATTTTTAAAAAATAATACGGAGAAGAGATTATTTATAATCTCCAATATAAGAGGTGTATTTCAATTCTTGTTTTCAGAACTTCGATACTCTGAATAATTAAATTTTTCATTAAGTTTTGCGTAAATATATTGGAAAAATGGATACAAAGTTTCTTCCATATCGATGTTAAATTGTAAAAGGAATACTTTATGCATCTTCTACGCTTTGACAATCTTATCTTTAAAGCACAAAATTTTATATGTTCCAAGGAAATGGTAATATATAGCAGAATATATAAAAGAGATGTAGCTTTAGCTAGAGATAGAGCCTTTAGCTAATTTCTTTCAAAATAAATCTGCTGGAAGTTCCATAGTATAGAAAATGCAATTATAGCAAGACGTGCAGTAACTTACGGTAACTTAATCTTCCGTGACTGATAGGAAATATGCATACCTGGTCAAACTTCAGCTGACAACGTTAAGTTGCTCAATTCAAATAGTGCAACTATCATCTATTTAACTTGTTAAAGTAACTTTCCTAAACTAACTTTCAGTCAGTGATAAGCGTTTATACAAGATTCTATAGAGAACACGTTATGTTTTTATAAGCAAAGAGACCCGATTCATAAAAACGTAAAAATTTATACTATTTTACTCTAAATTTATACTACTCCGTTATAGAATCTTTCATCTCTAATTTTATAATTAAACCTCATTTCTTTGAAGGTAAACAGATATTCGAATATTTTCGTACACCTTCTAATATTTTCCTCTTTGCACGATGTTACAAAAGGTTCGATTCTTCGGTAAATTATCTCTGTTCTATTAAGTTCTTAAGTCCACACGAAACAAAGATTAAAATAACTCGGTATTTAAATGTAGGCTGAACCTTTCAGTATAAGTCTTCGCGAGACACGCGACACAGACGCTTTTAATCGCCGTTGGTTTACACGCGCGTGTCTTTTCATGCATCTTCACTCATTAACCCTGTCCAGGAGCACATGGTGTAATTCACACATAAGAAGGAAAAGGAACATCGACAGAGTTCATCGATCGGAGCTTGTTGCTCCGGCTTTAAACCCCAAACGACAACGTCCTACAACGTTCAAGGGAAAACTGCCAACTATTCCGCCCGAGAATTTTCATCTCGTTTTTCTTTCTTTAGATCGGACCGTGTCAGACAACCTGCCCGGTTACGCCAGTATTACATCCTAAGATTAGCCACGGTGCACACTTGGGAAATGCCATTCAGGATTTACGAGGAATTATGCAATGGCAATCCCTTTTCTTGTTTTTTGGAAGAATGGAATGAACAAATAGAAAAATAGATATCAAGGCATATCATCAGACTGCGGAAGCACTTGTGAGAAATTTAAAGATCCAAATATGCATAGAATGCATATATGTATATAAAAATATGTAAAATATTCAAAGTATAATACTCGTAATATTTTGCGGATGGAACATATTTCCGCTTGGATTCTATTTTTAGTGTAATTATTATTTTCGTGAACACAAAGACGTCTATCTTCTCTCTTTCTTTCTCTGTTTCTCTCTCTCCCTTTCTTTTTTAGTTTTAATTGAAATGAGTTTGGGAGGGTTTTATAAATATCGAAGGATTTTTTTTATAGGATCGGTAGAACGTTTAAGGGGTGAAATAGTTTTTGAATTGGAATAGTTCTCGCGTAATTACTGTAGAAGCATTTGATATAAAATTATTCATTCACATTCTTTGAATGAAAATTACACATCGAACGTGAAATTTTAGTAAAATGAAAGTTTCATTTCACATGGATCTTCGTTAAGTCCTTTGCTTTACGTCAGGTCCTTTACATCGATAGGAAAGTAAAGGAAGTTCATATTTAATTGGAGAATTTTTAATCTGAATTTTTAAAGAATCCTCTTATATTTGATTCTCTTATATTGTTCATATCTACTTGTATAAAAAGGACTTTATCTTTGCGTACGATTAATCCACAAACTTAATGAAGTTGTAAAGGCAAAATTGAAATTTTTTCTTTATGTGAAATTTCCTTATTTTATTATATCTGTTTCTCATTTTAAGCAACCTAGATATTCGTAAAGATTTTCAAGAAACAGCAAGAACTAAACCACACCATTAGATTCGATTGCTTTAATTTATTACACTTCGTAAAATCCGTGTCCTAATATTATTATATCAGTTACAGTTCAGAAGCAGGTTCTATACTTTTAAAATAAAAACAGAGAAGTATTATTTTGTAATTTTTAAGCAACCAAGCGTGTCCACTACTGAAGACAAACTAAATTCATCTCATAAAGTTTCAAGAATCGTATCATTTTATGACTATGCGTAGCAAGAATGCAATTTATATTCGTGTCTTACGACTTCTACTGTCTCATTTTAACAAATAATGCAAATTGCCCAAGATGCCAGTAACTTCTTACTGCAATCGACTTCTTTATTACTTTCCAGATACATATTCCTTTGATGTTTGTCTTTTTCAGTAAGCTGAATCCATCTCTAGAAATCGATGAATAAATTCAACTTAATATATTTTTTAATCGTTGTTTCAATGTAATAAAAGATGTATGACAATATGAAATATCTACTTAAAGACCAGAAGTTGCTGTAACGCCGGCTGAACTGTAACTAGAATGTCGTGAAACGATATTTTCTTATTAGATGGGTATACAGCCTTATTATAATGCTATAAAAGAAAATGGAACTCAGCAAGGTAACAAGAAAATGGAAGGAAAATCCTAATATGCCAAAGTACTTGAATCTCACGGTAATTACTTTCTTTAACCACTTAAAAATTTTACGAGATCCATGAAATCAACTAGAAGAAGATTTTTCTATGTGGAAATAAAGGATCTAAAAATATGTTAGTTGTCATTTAAATTTAATAAAATAGCGATAAACTATAGAGAAAATAGTACAAAATAGGTATAGTATAATAAACTACACAAAGATCTGAAGATGAGACTCACTAAAATTATTGCATTTCTAATTAGTAAGAGCAGACACATTGATTTATAAAAGTATATTTTTCTTTGCATTTACTATTAGATTGATACTCATGACTATATTCATTAAATTAAAAATGGCATACCGGAGAAAGCATTTCTATTTGTTCAACGCCACAACTAATATTACATATTAAACGAAACAGCCGTTCCTTCTCACAGTCATTTCCATTTTAACGGAGTTTTAATTAAATTCCATATTAATTGAGCCGTTACAATGCATTATCGTTTTACCCACCAGAGAAACACCATGCGGAATGCCGTGATAAAAATTGCGAGAATATTTATTTACGAAATATAAAAGCATTGATACATGCAATCTAAACAAAATTCAACGCGACTTTTATTCTTGATAAATTAATATCCTTCGATCCGAAAAATTTGTACTGCATGGTAAAACAGATGACAATTCCATGAGATAAAAAGAAACTTGATGTTAATCACCGGTTCACCTCGCCCGTACAATTCGAAATAAATGCCGCGTTAGCAGTTTCATTTGTGGCCACACCGGCATGCTTGTGCATTATTGCGACGCGAACTACATCGTATTCCACGATTGCATGCTTTGAACTTAATTTATCATGGCATGCGAGGCAGTTGCACGTTTCTCCGAGCTGACAACTAAGAGTTACTTTTATTTTGTTCGTTTGTACCATTGAGATTTATAAGATAAGATAAAATCACACCTATCGATGAATTAACGACAATAGCGATTCAATTTTATGAAAGGCACAATTATTCTGGTTGGATGAAAAAGGGGACATTTTGTTTTATTCTTGAAATTTCATTAGAAAATAGTAAATGGAAAGACGATTGATTATACGTATGTATACACTTCGAAGTAGATGTTCACAAAAAGGTAATTACAGAATCGAATAATTAAAAGTAGTATCATAAATATATTAGAATATTGTTTATCAAGAATTTTGGTTACTATTATTAACATATTTTTGTTTTAATTATGTTAGTCGTCAATTCTTTTTTTTAGAAATGAAATACGATAAAAGTGTAAAAGAGATGATGATCAGAGCAATCGATTAAATTTATGGCGTCGAAGGAAATGACGAAAAACTTATAGCCATTAAATGGCGGATCATAAATATGAAACGATGAAGATAGTATTCTTGACAGAAAGTTGTCCACTAGAAACTAGGTTAAAACTTTCGTGCACCATATTTGTGGACACTGAATTCTCCTTTTATATGGCAGTAAAACTTCTAAACATGAGATCTAGCACGCTTTTAACTTCCTGGTACCTTGAACCTCTGGTGGAATTGAAACTATAACGTGGAATTATGTATGGTATTATCACGATATGTTTCGCAACGAAGGAAATATGATAAATAAAAGGAACAAAACGGAAAGTCATTGAATTCGTGCGATGAGTTGAAATAGGTTGCTTTCTAAACATGTAAATAATTTATTTTATTTTATTTTTTCTTATTAGTATTTATTTAATCGTTATATTCAATAATTTAGAAATTAATTCATACTGTTGTTTTAATGAAAAGCGTATGTAAATGATTGTCTTCGTTGAAACACAATTGAACAACACAACATTTTCCTAAATGATAGTAAAATTATGGGTTTAATTCTGAAGCTATTTCTATCTTTGATCATTGAAAATCCCATAGATTAGGTTTCATCAGTACGTCGGTTCAAACTTTCCTTTAATACTCATCGTTAGCTTAAGCTCTTGTTTGATTCAATTACCTAAGCATTACGGCTTGAACGCAATTTAGTATAATTAGATATTAAATATATCGATCAAAATAAAATTAATTTCCCGATAATGTTCAGAAGAAATTTTACAAATATTTTTACTGTGTTTTTTATTACTCAATTTTTTTTATAATTTACTATTTTAATAGTATACAAATATACGTTGACATTATCATAGAATATTAATAACTCAGTGATTCATTTTGATCTATTGTAATTCGATATCTAAGGTAAAAGGGTAATGTCCGGAATTTAATTGGAATAAAAGTTTTAATTTCGACAGGAGGATGCTAGATAGGTTCAATTTTAACATGAAGACTGAGGAATTTGCAGGGCAGAGTAATTGGAAATTCGCGTAGGCAGATCTGAAAGTGCGTCCTACCGATGAATATTGGAAAGGCGGCGTCTATCCTCCTTAATTGATCGCGTAGATATAAAGACTTCGTAAAGAGAAAAATCAAAATTGTAAATTTTAGAAATTAGAGAAAAACCATTTAATGATTAAATAACGCGTGTAATCTTTCCCAAGCTAAAAATATATGTAATTCTAAAGTTTCTACATTTCCAAATATGAAACATTAACGATATTCGATATTATCGATTGCCAAAAATAAAAGACAATACACTAACATCAAAGAGTACAGCATACATTTGTAAACGAAACGTAAATATATCGTGAAAAATAAATGTACCTACAAAAAAGACAATTTTTAACATATATTACTTACCTACATTATATTATACTATTTCATTTGAATAATTTCTCCATAAATCAATACCAATTATTTTACGATCGCTCTTTAACCATTAGCATTTAAAGTAACATTGAATCATTAGAAATTCATCGAGAGCAGGAAGCGTATCACGAATAAGGATTACACGTCGTCTGTGATAAATCCGACTCATTTGGAGCCGCGGTTAAAATCTGCACTATTTCCAGCTATCCCCTGAAAGGCCGTAAATTGGAGAGTTAACTTTCGTACGCCTTCGAAATGTATTCGCGAGAAAAATGTTGTTAGAGTGGCATAGAAGCGATTGGACGCTAGAAAAAGGCAATTCAACGTGGAACGCAGATATACACGCCCGTCTATTTTCCACAATTTACAGCGCCAGCGTCAACTTATATTTCCTCCGGCGAAACTCAAGAAATTACTTAATACAAGCACGAACAATCACGTATTTTTGCTGTAGTCTCAATTTCGTCGGCGATCAATTAGCCTCGTGAAGAAAAATTGTGTTTTTACATACGACTAATTAGACCGAGTAATTTCTATCCAAATAGTTTCTAAGCATTCAACGACGAATTACAAAACAATATCGAGGAATACTAAATTCGAAGATAGATTTAAAAAGACGTTTTAACACTTTTCAATTTATCGAGTTGCTCGATATATCTTATGAACGTCTCATATATCCTATCATAGAAGTCTCTAATTACGGAACGACTTGATTAACAAGTCAACTCTTCGAAAATATAACACAATAACGAAGAATTTAGAATACAGTTAATTCTTAAGAATTTTGCATTTCTCGTATCAGATATAAAAAATATATATCTAACTTTCCATAAACGATAAATATTAATAATTGTGTTACATATGATTCACCATGGTACGTCATTGTCAAACGTTTAAATCAGCTATTAATGTCCCAAACCTACAAATAACCAATCAGTCATCGCGTCTTACGAATTTCTCGATCCAAGTTCTATCCGCCTATTATGCATTCACGTTCTTTAATTTCTCCATTAATTTCATTCATAGTTGCCACGCCCCCGCGCCCGTAGCATTCATTATTCATGAAATTCTTCCGAATCCAATCGTAAAATTCTACTAACGGGTCTGTGCTCGCGTTGAAATTTCGTTTGTCAAAGCGAAGGAGACATCCTTGCTCGTTCGTGTCCCACCTCCACGTCACATTTATTCGCCGTTTTTGAATCTGACGTTTATTCGCCGCCCTTTCGTTCTTCTTTCCGCCAGTGAAACGCGTTACGAGTAATTCCCTCTCCTCTTCACGCGAATCGAATCGAACAAACGAACGTTCGCGGACGAGGAAAGGATTTCGCCGCGCAATCTTCCAGCGAGAATGAACGAACGTTTGAAATACGCGATGGTCGTGAAACGACCAACGACGAGGTAAAGAGCGAATGGTAAGTTTGAATACGACGATCGAACGTTTTCTCTAACAGAAGCGGACAGGCTCGATGATATTTCTGCGTGTTGCAATTTCAGTTGCGTCAGGGTGCGTTTAATTGCATGCTGAGTACCGCAGTGTATCTCTCATGTTAACGAGTTATTGTGAAAATACGAGGTGGATGCTATTCGATCGAAGATTAGAATAGAACGGTCGATTGTTGTAACACAGAATTTCACGGCGAGTTTCTTCTTGATGATAGATTTCAGTATGGATGAATGTAATTTACCTAATGATATAGTAGTTTGCTTGAAAACATGCAGTTAGTCAGAGAAACGTTCGTATTATCTCAATTATCGAATTCGATGATTTCTTTAAATCTCCATTTACGTTATAACGAATTGCTCTTTTTCAACAAACGAGATATCAATCGACAGCTTAGTTATTGCGCTATATATTGGTAAATGTTTCCGACTGTATACCGTTAAAGGATATTAATCATTTGAGTTCAACAATTGCAAGGATTTATGTTTCACTCTGCGAATCTCCCAGTGAGATTTCGCGTACACGCGGAGAGATAAAAAATTTAAACGCACCGTGAATAAAGTCACGTAAAAATCAGAGCAGTTAAAGCGAAACATCATTTTAAGGCTCAACATACGTAACTGTTTGGAATAGCGTTAACTGACGAACAAAGCCATTATCGCGTTCACCCGCTAGATCTAATATTAGTCCATCCATCAGCGGATCTCGACGAATCCAGAATTTGTCTGTTTTCATTTTCGAATTTAATACCGATATGCACAGACGCACGTGTATCGGGAATGGTAACGTTCACCGAATCGTTTTCAAAACTCTCTCCGCCCTTAACCCGTTGCGCAAAATAGACAGAGCCATGAATAAGTCGGTATTTTCAATTTTCTAGAAACCTTGGCCGGTATATTATGGGAGCAGACGACTCCGGTTGAACTTTCGAATAGTTTTCGCTCGAGAAAACGCTACAAAAGTTCCTCGCGACTCGTCGTATGGAAATAAATTATTCTTTCCCTTTCAGAAAGCTTTGCCAGCAGCAGCGCGAATACGCCGTTCTCTTTATCAATTTTACAGTGAATTACACCGACAGAACCGTTCTTTCGAACTGTAATTGCTGCCGCGAATACGAGGGAAACGAACGCTTTTTCGAATTCGCATTTCCAATGACTAACTTAACAACTCTGACTTTTTCCCCTGTATCATTCGATCTTTCGTGCGAGGAATTGAAACATCGGTGAAGTGGTTCTTTGGCAAATTAGATCGAAGTTACGTGATAATTTTATTGATACGTATTAAGAACTGGGATAATGACTTGCTTTCAGAAAAAGAAAATAAACTGAATAAATTTCGCATAGCAGGAAATCAAATATGAACGTTGGTACGTGTATACGAACTTGTTACCGATAAATTTGTCATCGTGATTGACTATGACAGAAGATATGTCTCCTCTCGGACAAAAATATTCAATGTTCGGTAATCACAAATTCATAAAATTGTTAGTAATGAGTTACGCGATATCGAGTCTGTTTAAACGAAACTGTCAAAGTTCCTCAAACTCTCCCACGCGTCAAATTCGTATTTTCGTTTGATGGCAAGAAAAGTATTAAAAACGTAGGAAAAGAATTACCCCGCAATTACCGTGCCTTAGAAGAGTCTAACCCGCAAGCGCGAAATCAAAAAAAATTCAGAATTTATAGGAAAAAGATAAAAGTTTAAAACGCTACCCTCAAACTCTCCCCTAAACTCCTTCCAACAAGGATCGTTACAATCGCGATCCTGCAGCTGATCCGTTACAATTGGAACACAAATTCGCGATAATCTGCGCGCAAAAAAAGCATTAAAAAATAGTCGTTTCTATCCTGGGAAAGCGAGGGCACACCGGGTCCGGGACAAACGATGGGAACGATCCTACGAATTCACGACGAGAGAGGAATCCTCCGCGGGGGCTGAAAATGAATCAGCCATTTGCTGGCGCGCAAGAAAGAACAGTGGTCGCGACACGTTCGTAGATTTTATCTACGACTGGATGTAGAACAACGCGCAACACGGTAGTCCGCGTCGCGCTTACGAGCTCCCAGTTAAAGCTGCCGCGGCACACGTGCGCCGAATGCGAACGCACTCGTAAATACACTCCGCGTGGATTAACACGCGGCCATCACGTGCCACGTGTGTTTCACCCCTCTCTCATCCCCTCGCAATTTCATCTCTCTCTTCGTTATATTCACCCTTTTTCCATCTCACTTTTCCCACTTGCCTCTGTTTCACCTTCTATTCTTCTGTCTCTTCCTTCTGCCTCTCTTTCTCGTTTGCATTCGACGCGCTAGTAGGGTGGCCAGAGAGAGAATTCCAAAAAGAGCAACGACAGTGAGTTATGTCGTCGAACCGAAAAACACGGCAAGTGCGAATACCACCTCGACCCTCTTCGGCCAGCGGGATTAATACCGTATCGCGTAATGCACCTACGAACCAAGGCTTGACGCGTTATTTTTCGTTCATTGCACCTCCTTCTTTTCTTTCTCTCTCTCTCTCTTTATAATACTTTTTGTTGGCAAGATATACGCGTGAACGCATCGCGATATGCTCGTGACACTGCATAATGCAAATCCAACCGCTCGTACGATTCCTGATGCATGATCGTGTTCCTCGTAGTGTCTGAGTAGAGAATTCGGCAGGCTTCGATACGTCGATCGTGTTCACTTCCATTTGAAAGGTTTAATGAGAAAGTTTGTAGAGTGAAGGTTTGTGTAAGCCCATTTAAGAGAAGTTGTATGAGTTGGTATGAGTTCTCTTCCTTTTAAATGTGATCAATTTTATAGCAACGACAAGGATGCCAGCGATAAATCGTCAACAGCATTCTACTTAAAAAGATTACATTAAGAAATTCGCATCTCCTCGATTCTTCGATAAAAGCATCTCGTATTTTCTGGATATTATGAAATATATCTTGCTTTCGATATTTTATATATCATTGTATCTCTGCGTATATTTTGTCGTGTTCGAAGCATTGAAATTACCTACACATTACGTGATTTCAATTTCTGTAAATATACTAATTGTTCGCAAAAACTACAACCACCTACCCATAGTATCTTTGAATATCTTTGTATCTTTGAATATATCTTACGAAGCGTCTTTTATAAAATTGCACAACACTGAGTACAAGCTGCTTATCATATCATGTTATACTATAGTCTGCGATAAAGTACATAGATTCAAAATGTGACTGATATAATTCAAAAAATTCATACTACACCATTGAACTACTGCTGAAATAATGCAATATTTCGATGAACTTTTATCGTAATCTATATTTTCTATATTTTGCAACGAGGTCAGCCAAATTTAAACCGATACGAATAAATAATACACCGAACACTACTAAATACTATTCTTCCACGTTCCTATTAATAAGAGATCTCTCTTAAGAAGACGAAGAATACTAAATAAATGTCACGAATGGAGTACACAAATATCATGGTCTCAGAATAAAAATACGCCTTTGATTCATTTTTATTTTATCCATCCATTTATTTATTTATTAGATCCATTCACAGAAACCTATCGGATTAAGGCTCAACTTCTAAATAAATTAAGGTACAATAAATTATTCATATACACTACATGATTAATTATTCTCTTCATACCACTTCGCAGAATAACTTTCCTACGGCAATCTTCCCCGATGAAAATATTCCGGATAGGAGAAATTAATCGAATTCAATATTCATATATGGAAATATATATGAATAAACTTTGATTTCTGTGTCTAGATATTAAAGAAGATACGCATCGCTACTTAATGCAAATATTTTGTAAATCGACCCTTATGGCATTATGATAACAGTTCTTTCTTCTATAAATTTCATAATATTTACGAATACCTATAAATAAATTAAAATTATATAAACGAGATGCTTGGCTAATAAATTATCGAAAAGAAACGTAAAATGAAAACCAAATGTCTCTTTTTCAATTTTACTTCAAATATAATAAAATAGACGCGTGGAAAATTTAATGGTTCTTTAAGGAAATATCTTTCCTCTTTTACAAATCGCGCACTCGCGTGTGACTGCGCTTAAATGACTGTTAAATGAATATAAAGGACTTAAGGAAACGCAAAGCGCAGGTACTTGATGGGATCGAGACTGGCTCGTTCCTGGAAACGTACCAGCCCGATTATTATAGACGACTGAATTTCCGTTGGGACGATACGTGAACGTATAGAGATTTTAGACGAAGAATGGGTGTTCCAGAAGCAGATCCGGTTATCCAGAAGTGCGACTGAATATGTAATACCTGGCATAGTCGACAAAAGAAAAATAGAAGAATATTTCTTCATTTCTATACTTGTAATACGTTCGTGAATTCAAACGAAGGAAATGAAATACGTGTTAACTTTCCTGCAGAAGATCAAATTCACATAAAACTAAATCCGACATCTAAACATTTTAAATACGTATTTTAATTATTAATCGGGAGACGACGAGTGGAATCATTATTATTGGATCTTCAAATTTGTTATTTAAATATTTAGATTTCGTTATGAATAAAATTGCAATGTGCCATGAAAATATCATTTTCATATTACTAGTTAGAGCGACAAATTCACGATGTTTTAAATTTGCTTATTTATAGTACAATGAATATTTATCATGCTATTTATATAAATAATACTCGTGTACCTTAATTATACCTCGATGCAAATATTACTTAAAATTCTACCAACATTCAACCAAATTCTTAATCAGTATTTCTCAATTTTCTTGACTTATCGACCACCGCGATATTAATTTATTCCTCCAAACCGTACTCGAAACAACCTTATTCTACCTTCTCACAATTTAAACGCGCACGTACATATTCATGCTCGTACGAATTATAAATTGTACAGCGGTAACAGCCGCGTACACGTGAATCCAGTCACATAAACATCGATCAACTCCCGTTCATCGAGCAAAAACGAGCAAAAGAATAGTTTCGAGCGTACAGTGTTCCAAACATCCGCAAGACGACACGACTCGAGAATTACGAAGCGACAACGCAATCAATGACACGCGACAGCAAGAGCAAACACAACCGGTAGAACGTAAAGCGATTTCGAGGTCAACGACCAGAACGAAGAAAGCCTTTCCTTCGTTCCATTCATGGCGGCGCGTAAATAAAGGCCGAATTACGTCTGTGAACCCGATTTTCCAACGAACGAACGACTGTCGATTTATCACCGGCCAAGACCTCGTTACCATCGTGTTCCACGTCCCATGATTCCTTCGGTTGTTACGACCGAACCACGGGAAACTACCCTACGTTCATGGTTTCTCGAGTTGTAACGACTATACGGGCAGAAAGCACTCTGCGACGACAAGCGTCCTCGCGTTTACGAGGGTTGAAAACTTGTGGAAGTGAGAAACCGCGAAATCAGTCAAGTGGCATTCCCATCCTTCTTTTTAGCAAATCCTACCTGTGGCTCGTTCGTTCTCGTTCAAACCCTTAATCCGTCTCTTTAGGATGGAATCGTATTCCCTATTTACTTTTTATACCTATTTATTTCTTATTTCCTGCTTATTTTTATTTTCTATTTATTTATTGCGAGCAACTGTGAAGATTTCCAGAAGGCAGGACCGTAAGGCTATAAATCCTTGCATGAAAAATCCTTTTAAATTGTTTGTGATATGTATAACAACATTCCCTCAAAATTGAAAAAAATAGGAATACGGAACATGCTCTATTGTGTTAAACTACGTTAATCAATTATATTTATGCAGCAATAAATAGATCGCGGATGTTTATGGATTTATGGAAGAATTAATTATGGAAGAAAAAATATACAAAATGCCAAAAATAAAATATTCATTATACCAAATACCTATTTAGATTTGACTAAACTGTAAAAGGACAAATTTAGATGAACATCCGCAGTCTGATAATAAATCTCCCAAGAATAACACGTAAACACTCACCTAGGCCGCATGTTGAGTCATTCCATCTGACTTGACAGGTGGTTAATCTTGTCCTTGGTGAATCTCTCCCCCGAAACCGTTTCTACCCGTCTTCTATTTCACCCGCTAAACTTCCGACTGCTTGAAGGTGACTCTGCTACCACTCTTAAAAGTTCACTCCGCGACACTGAATCGTCTAAACTTTCTCTCTCTCTCTCTCTCTCTCTCTCTCCCTCTCGAGTACCAATCAAATCACCCGATCGAAGAAAGCAGAAGTTGAAGTTCAATGTAACGCGGTCGAGGTACACTCGATTTCAGCTCGATAGCCGCAACTGTAAGGGACCGACGGTGGCGCCAATTTCCAAGGTCGGGCCGAAGAGCAAGGTCAACGTACTTCCGGGTCGGATCGGCACCAAAGATCTCCCTCTGATCACTATAGTTACCGCACGCTGTCGTATCGAACGATTTTCCTCGCTTTCACTAACAATCTGTAAGAACGAGATCCTCGTAGGTACCAATCGTGTTCTACCACTCGCTATGTCGCAACCGCTGACAGCCCAATCGACTCCACGGTCCACCACTCACTGACAACAGTCCCTTCGTGACACTTGCCGCTTCCTTCTCGATTTTTCTCCCTCCTAACCTCCTCCTACTCCGCGGCTGCCGGCACAACGTCGTACTAGACGTCGTCACGCTGATCTAGTCTCTCTTCTGCTCTCTCTCCCTCTCCTCTTGCTCCATACACACTCTTGCTCCTCCTTTTCCGCTCCTGTCTCAACAGATCACCAATAATAGTTTTAGCCTTAAGTGTAACAATTCTCCGGCATAGTTAGTTTAAACCTACTAACCCTTCTTTCTTGGTTCGCGAACCAAATGTTGAGAAGAAAGAACTCGATGCGATCGTGCGATAGGGGTTGAAGCGACGATCGGTCGTCAAGGTGTATGGGTCACGGTTCCAGGAGGCCCAGCGAGCTCCACGCTGTTCTGCGTGGCTTTAAGTCGACGACGAAGCTACCAACCGGTGGCGGCCGATTCAAATTCGCTCCCCACGTGGCGGCGACGGCGTCGTCCTTGCGACTGCCACCGGCACGACGCCCGGCGCCGGGCAATGCGTCGCCATCTTGCGGCCGCCGGCTAAATCCGTTTTAGTGAACCCGCCACCGCGACGAAATTGCACCAGACATTTTCATGCTTCCTTCTTTTTCTCCTTTTTTTCTTCTTTTTTTTTTTCTTTGATCGTTTCTCTCGTCTCCTTTCCTCTTCGTGTTTCTGCTCCACCGGTTTTCCCGGCTACCGGGGACCTGCAAGGAATCTGGTGGTTTCAGAGCGATAGCGAATCGATGGTATCGATGCTGGGTCCTAGCGTTTACGTGTATGTATACTCGTTTCGTGAGTTTCGCATGGGAACTGTGTATGTTAATTATAAGGAGAATTAATGCGATACCCAGGTTGATGATAATTTTTATTGTAACGAGTTTCGGTAAATTAGGTTTATTATCGTCTGGAATGTCTCGGTCAGAATTTTTTTCCTAATTGAATTGTTGTGGAAATTGTTTGCATAATCGGATTGATATTATTAGCAAATCTTGTAAATCTTATAAATCGTACAACGGTAAAAAGTTTGTTATATAAATCTCATAAATAATGCAAATTTCATAAGCTAATTGATTGTACTACTTGGGATATTTGACGAAGTTTAGTACATATATTTATGAAACAGATATACAATAAATATTTCTTTCGCTTAAAAAAGTATAGAAACGATTTCTCTAACTGTGCAAAATCGAAGGGCAAAGATGTTTCTCATTAGAGTAATGGCACTGAATATGTATCAACGGCACTTAATGATCCATAATACGTGTACGAGCATCTTATAACGAATTAAGTACAATAGCTCTGACAATCGTAACGAGTGCATTAATAAAAGTTGAGTCATCTGATTCGTAACAAAATAGGAATATTAAAGAGAAGATATGACACCGACAGCGACTCAAAAGACTTACGAGTAAAAATGAAATAAGAAAGAAGCGATATACAATACGGTAGATATGTTAGAAAATATTTTATCTTACCTTCTTTTCTTTTATATTTTTTCAATTTCTTCGCTTCAACTTCAATCGTATTTTTTTGAAAAATTAAAATACGTTCTTTCTTAAACTAAACATTTAAATTATTGAATTAAGACGAAAAAGCATATTCGTAATGGTACAAAGTGCAGAGTTGGGTCAGTATAGACAGAACAATCAAAGGAAGGAAAACAAGCGATAACAAACTAATTTCTATGTTGTTTCCATGTAAGAGCGGTAATCGAATCATAACAATAAAATCATTGGCGCCGTATAAATAACATTGGCCTGCTCTTTGCGCCACTTCAATCGCTTTGCCTCACATGTGAGTACGATCTGTCTGACATGTGTCAGAGTAGAAGCCAGTGATTACAATTCACAGAACCTGACGATTGAGAGAACATTGTTCTACATTTTTACGCATCGATAACGCCGTCATATACTTAGAAATGCTTTAATCTTAATTATTCTAATACAATTTTACACTACGAAAATCTCAACCTTTTCGATATTAAGCAACACTGTACTTTAAAAATTATTAAACAACAAAACAATAAACGTATTTTTTTTACCAAATTGGTAACAAAATTGGTAAGAAAAAATTCAAGAAGATCAGTTAATTAATGATAATAATAATAAATATATATACACATACAATTATTAAAAATATCGATTACAATTTATTTCGTAATATTTAGATATTTTATAAAAGCAACTTTTTATCAATATATGAAAAATGTTCGGTCTTCAAAGGGACAAATGTATTCAAACACTTTCCCTATACAATGTTTTGCGAATAAAATAAAAACGACTATCGTGACGAGTCAATTACCATCGAAACTATATTTGGATTCATTGATGAATCAAAGCGTAGCTTTCTATTCGACTTCAATGTTTTAATACACGATAACGATTTACTAAATATTAATGAAAACGATACGAACTATCGCTTCGTTGAAGAATTAGTCGTTCGTTGAATAATCTGAAAAGAAGAAACAGACGTCTAAAAACGGACGTGACGTACTCGAGTCGATAGAGAAACAAGTCTCTTCTCCTCCGGCGATCGTGCTGCTAACGCTACTGTAATCGGAATTCTATAACGGGAGTTCATCATTCGCCCTCCCAACTTGATCTTCTGCCTTTACGTCCACAAGACCATTCATTCTTGTAGCCGAAAGATAAACCTCAGTGATCGAGTTATATTAGCGTGACTCACGATGATTCCTTCCTGTGTAAACGTTGTTGATGTAACATGGCGATCGACAGCTGCACCATCCTTGTAATTATTTTTAAATATGTTGCCATAAACGTCGGGGATTATGGATAGACTTCGCGTCAGTCTCTAGAAGAATCGTAACAGGTTTTTAACAAATAACGACATCGCTTGGACTGGAATATTCTATGAAATATCGTTAAGGGATTTTTTAATCAAATTATGTCCACAATCTTTCGATGAATTTTCTATTCTTGTGAAAAATTGATTTATTCGATTCAAGTTACTGGACAAAAAGAGACTGGGTAATGAAGATAGTATATTCTGTATAAAATCAGCAATCTTTTCAGAGAAATAGCAACAGAAGCACATAGATTAAAAACAACACGAAGATAGAGTTCGATCTTCTTTAAAGGATAGCCATTTTTAAAAATTAAAAAAAGAATCCAACGTGATTCGATCAAACAGCGGCGAAAAATCGTAGAACGATTAAACGAGACTTATAACGAAATAATAGAATTTTAACAGCGTTCCTTTTAAAAAATTTTCAAAATTGTTGATATAAGTATATCGCTATTAAACAAGAAATAACCGAAGTTAAGAAGAAGTCTTGAATAATTCTTTTGATACACGTCGAATTTGATATCTTCGAATCTACTGAGAAAGCAGTTTCATATATGCAGAATGCAACTCACATTTTTTACCGTATTATTTATCGTTTACCGCTGTCGAGATTTCGAGAAGCGCATATAGGTCACAAAGTATTGTGAGTGAGAATTATGACTTTCAACGGTTGACAGGAATGCAGAATCGACACGGCGATGATATTCGTCTTTTAACCGAAGAGAATGACCCAACCTGTCACCCAAATTATCAAAATTCTTCACAGGATAATTTATTTTCTCAAAAAGTTTCTACATTATTATATTCGTATTAACCCGTTGACCTACGATTTACGTTCGAGAATTTTAGTCCGAAAACGTAAACAAGCTATTGTATATTATATTATATATTATATTTGGTTCGATCATCGTACTACGGGCTATGCCCGTAATTTACGTTTGGTCTGATCATCTACTACGGGCTATTCCCGAAGTTGTAAGTCAAAGGGTTAAAGGCAATCAAAAACACGAATAATATTAATTTCTTTTCATAAACCTATCGTCTTTCGTCTGAAAATGTGTCCGATTTGGAAACGATGCAATTAATGGAGTTTAAAAGTTTTAGTCAAGAGCTCTGTAGTATTAAATATCATTTATATAGCAATGAATTTAATTATTAGAATAGATGCACATATGTGTTGTAGAATTTTTCCATTCGTTGAATCAATCACACGAATCATTTGAATTGAAATCACAGAAATCAGTCCATTCCAACTGAATGACATAGTAAACATTAATACAAGTGTCTGAATTAAAATTAAAATTGTTTATACTCCATTTATGAATAGGAGATATAGAAAATTAATGAAACGATCAAAATGAGTTGTAATCGGTAATTTATTTTATTTACATTACCGACTCGTATTCGTTCTTCTATGTTTATAGAACGAAATAAGAAGAATAATTTGTGACGACTAAAGACTATTATTCAGACGAAACGTAATACGAATTCATCGAAACGAAATAGAAGACACGTTTTACGATTGATTCGGCACCAGCTAAACCGTCAGTCGTGATTAAAATCTTTTATCGCTGAACGATTGTATCAACGGGACAATCACACTTGATGAAAAACCTTTGTTTCTTTATTTAGATGAACGACAGTGTCAATCCAGCTTCCGTGAAAACTTCGTAAAAATCCTACGGTAGACGATGTCTATTCGCAAACAATAAGTCTTTATTGCAGTCCAGTATTTTCAGATAAAGAAATCGCCGTGAACAACAATGAAAATTTATTTCGCGTAACGATCATTTCCTTATGAATTTAGAATTTTCTCAAATTTATTTTTTATTACGGAATACGAATCAACGATTTGTATATTTTTCTTCTTTATCGTATCGTCAAAATATAATTTCTATCTATTCGTTTGCTTTATCTTCCAGTAGCAATGACAAGATAAACTTCCTTTTTACAATTTTACAATCTTGCACTAAATAATCTGAATAACTCGTGACTCGTGACATGTGCAATTCTTGTAATATGAATTTCATCGTGCGAGAGAACCCCGATTCTCCTATTCAATGAGAAATTATAAAATTGTAGAAATTATTTGGACAAAAATTTAAAGCTGGACCACGGATATTTCTACCAATTCACATTTTTACAAATATAATACGAAAAATGAAACCTACATAGGTGATTCTTTCACTCGCTGAAAATATTACAACATTACATACTAACGCTTTGAACATTTTATTTAAATGCATAAAAATCCGCAGTCTGTTTATAACTCACGACTTCGACGATCAACCATTATTATTAGTTATTAAATAATCGCGCAATATCTCTTTCATTGCTTTACGAAATACAATCGTATATCGCGAACACGCGAATTTCGCGTGAAACTAATACGAGAACAAGCTGAGGCGAGAAAGAAAAAAAAGTCAAACCGTCCCCATGATTAATCAATTCGCCACAAAACCGTGCACGGGCTAATAAACAATATCATCGGTTTCGATTCTCTTTCGCACCGCGGCTGACTGGAATTCTTTATCGGTGGGCAAACGATGTCTGCCTACCAACAATCGATCGCACGCAACACCATCACAAGGTTTATTAATAACGCGCCTGGAACGGTGAGCCGACTGAATAATCGAGCATTATAGACGCGGTGATGCAGTTATGACCGGGACGGGGTTTATTGTTTTCTCGTGTCGCGATCGAAGGTCATAATGAACGTATCAGAACAGAGGCCGATCTGGGGTGGCCGGGAAACGCGGCAACATCTAATTACACGTCGCTCGCAACACCTCTAACCCGTTGCCCGTTTAAAACCTTTTGACGCGTCGCTTTATAGATCCATCGGGGACCGTTTTATCGCCGTTCAAGGTTTCGTCGATTCGACGATGTATAATTTATGCAGCGACACGTGATTTTATGCGACGGAATATCTCGTTTGTTCGTGTTGATAGGTTCGCGAGGATGAGTTAGAGTCGACGTAAATGGAGAAATTGAAATAGTAAATGATCGAAGCGCGGAGAATGAAAATTTCCAACAAGGAGCGTGTATTTCGATATTTACATAGAGAAAATCACGATGGTGTTCCAACGGTTTATTGAAATTTTCTAACGAACGTATTATTACGCGCGGTAGAAATAGTAAATAACGTAAGCGTAAAGACATAGATTGCCAACAAACAAGGCATATTTTGACACGTCGTGTTTCGAAACTTTCCTTGCCAATAATGAGACTCGGTTATCTCGTGCAAGATGGCAAATATAAATACAAGAACTTCGTGTATCGAAAGAAATATCCAATAAATATTGACCCTTGAAAGACGAAACACTTTATTTCGATCTACAGTGTCTGTACATAGCTTGTGATAAATTATCTTTTAACCGATAAAAATGTCGTACACGATCGCTGTAAGGAAAGTCCATTAAACTAAATTCTATCTTTTATTCAAACATCGTCCATCCGATTGCAAATACAAATGCGATATGCCAGGAAATTTCGAACAGTGGAATATTGCGACATAAGTAGGAACAGAAACGACGAATTAATATTCCGGCGGGAGCGAATGACTACCTTTTCGACTGAACATGAATCAGGATTCAACGTCGACGCCGCTAAGAATTTACGCCGTGTTAAGCGCAGATCGAGCGTCAAGGAAGTTAAACGAGTTGAATAAACGGCTCATTATAGAAACGAACGCGAATTGCCGCGATTCTTGCATTAACGTCGCATTCCTGTTTTCCCTCGAACGACACAGGCGTCCATCGTACTTAACAGATTACTGGCAAATGAGGAAAAACGAGGTAACCGGGTAGAAAGCAGCCGACGCGTTGTTCGTGCCTAACTTGACACGCGTTAATTAACAATTCTGTCTGATGCACGCTTGTGTACGTTGCTTCGACTGAAACGAATCGCCAGCAACACTCGACGAGTTCGATTACGAACGAACACGTGCAACTTTGACTTTTGACAATTTACATTAGAGAAATTCGAAAATTGAAGCGAGTTGGAGGGTGAACGTAAAACTGTATGAAAATTTGTTCCTTGCTACGCTGCCATTCTTGGTTAAAATGTTCTATTCTATGAAGAAGACTTAAGTTTTACCATTTTCTTCGTGCAATTTTTATTTTTCTTTATTTCATTTAAGATATATTTAGTCGTTTGTGTAATATAATATAACTTTACTCAAAGGTAAATAAAAACAGGCAACGCGATAAATACTTTAATTATCTCGAAAGATGAAAAAACGTTTGATAAGACATTTTAATTACGTAATTATTCTATGTACCGTTCTACCGCATCTTGTATAAATCTTGCATCGTAAAAAGTAGCATTCTATTTCGATTAGTAATCTTTATGGCGAATTAAAAAGAAATGTATTTTTATGCAGAGGAAAGAAATTGTTCGCATTCCTTGTAACGTGCAAAGGTTCGGAATTAAGAGGTTTTCTAATTAGACTAACAACGTGCATTTCGATCACAGATAAAATTCCATATTCCTCGTTCGTTGCTCGTATCGTTGAACCGCGATATCTGTTGCTCCGTATAAACGAGTTGCTCGAAGTGGACTCGATACTTCAAAGACAAGTATCGACACGAATATGCATGTCACGATTACGGCATTCGCCGATGTATTTCCATATCCGACGGCTGTTCAAGGTTGCCGTTTGAATCGCCGTCCGATATCTGGTCGAGCTCAGTTAGAAAATACCTCGTGCATCGTCCTTCTCCTCTTTTCACTTGTCTTTCAGTTCAGCTAGATAGCCAAATGAACCGACGTAAATCACCGTCTAGCTAGTTAATTGAGCCTGTTCAAAACCAGTTTTACGGCCGAGTATACGTACTTCCGTTGTTAAACGTCTCATGCGCGAGCAAAATTATTCGCGAATCGAGTCACGATTTTCCACTCTGCTCTTTTGTCTTTGCCTATTTTCACGTGGATGCTGCAGGTTTTAAGGATTTAATCGCACAATATGAAAGTTCTAGCGTATAAATTGCGGTATAGAGTATTATCGAGGGCGGTTTGACTCGAGCCTGTTGCGAATCTCGATCTTTTATATTTCGATCTTGTCCTCGTTTCTAGAAGAAAAAAAAGGAAAATAAAAGAAGACAGAATTTTTAACGTTTCTAACGTCTAAAGAATATTTAACGTAAAATCGAGACGAGAAATTACGCATAGCCGCGACAATTCGTTCATATTTTGCTCAAACTCGAGATATTGTGAAATATTCAAAAATTACATTGGAATTGAAAAAACGATAGACAGAACATAGTGGCGAGGTTTAACGTTGTGTATCCGACGATATAGTTGGGATTTCTTAATCGCATATATTTTTCTTTCGTCCATTGCCGCACTTTTGTATCCCTTATTTTCGAATATATTTCTCTATCAAATACGCTTAAGTCTCTGTCACGTTTCGTATTTCACAGACAAAGTGTTTAACGCTAAAACGATTATTAAGACATTACTCCAGCGAGCAAATAAGTAGTAATTATTGTAAGTAGTTGCGGTTAAAGCGTAATTATAGTTGTTCGATTATTGCAGTCTAGAACACAACGATGTAAAGGATGGTATTAAATTAGTGGTTAATAGTATATCTCGAAGCGAGTTTCAATTGCCCATTAAATTCTACTTCTTTAAAAGCAGAAGCACCGTAATTTTCTTCGTATAAAATATAATATTCCTTTGTTATAACAAAACGAGTTACGTCTTATTTATCTTAAATATGAAACGACATGATTACAGTTCAAGCAAATGAACAAGACGAGTAAACAAAAGTCAACTAAAAATCGATGAATATCGAGTCAATTTTTGATTTTTGTCGTAAGTTGATATTCAATTGATATTCTCAGCAATACATTTCTATATTCTGACATATGAAACCCATGTATACTTTTCTCTTTGCTTTTCTTCTTTTTTTTTTTTAATAAGTAGAAGCTATATTTTCGTAGAATATCACGCCACTAATAACGAGTTAAAATTTATTTACAAATCGTAGATCGCTTAGAACGAAATTTTAGGAACTACAAGACAAATTACTTAGCTTCGCACAAATAATTTTACCTGCTACTCGTCGCTAGACTGCGGATATTTATACAAATTTCTATCTTTACGAATATAATTAAAAAGCTTGTTTCTGCATCTCCATATTTGCTGTAAACGCGCAACAATCGGCAATCTACTTATCAGTCTGGACTAAAACGTCTTGCAACCGGCAGAAAAAATTCCACCAGCCTCGAAACATTCCTGGAAATCGCGACATGGTTGATCGACGCTCGTTGATCCCACATTCGCTGCCAGTTCGCTGTTCCACGCTCGTTTCAGCGAAGTCGAGGCACAGTCCCGCGTGCAACGCGAGACACGTGCGTTTGACAATGTTTCGCCAAACCACGAACATTCCCCAGGTGCATTGAAGGCCGCAAATGGTCGAAGGGCCGTCGACCATTCGGCCAAAGGAGCACAGCGTTCGGTCGCTAGGTACACGAGGGTGGCTCCGATGTTAATTGAAATCATTGAAATCGTAAAACAGGCCGGCTGAAAGGGTGCTTGCTCTTTCACCCCGTGGTAATTCCACGAGGCGTCAAGCGGACCGGCAAAACGTTTGTCGCATCTCGCCACGTTCGTCCGCTTTAATAAAGGCAAAACGTCGCGCGCAGACACGAGAATTTCCGCAAGGGAACGAACGAGGAGAAACGCGAATCCTCCGCGTGACGGGAGAACTCGCGTGAAAACGCTATTTCTGCCAGTGAATCGAACGGGTAATGGGAAATTTTGTTTCGTTCGGGTCGACCGTGAAGGAGGTATGAGGTTTGGGGTTGATGATTTGCGGCAGCTTGGGCAAATGCAGCTGGTATCGACACTGATTGAGTGTGATTCTTGAATGAAACGGATGGAGAAGAACGGCTGGAGTGCAACGTTTCTGAATCGGCGAGTAACCACGACTTTTTCAAAGAACGGAAAATTATTGCGGTATACGAAATACGATTGAGGAAAATAAAGTTGCGTACTGTTTGAAAGAGGGTGCTGTTAATGGAAAATAAATATGCGATGGCAAGACGAAGATAGAAAAGCGATTTAAACGTAATCAGATTGTTCTGTGTCGGTTTTAAATTTGCACTAAAAATATAGATACCGCGCAATCTCGAAATGCCACGCGATCATGATAAAAATTGTATAATAAATTCGCTATGAATACATTTTGCGGTCTTGTGTAAGAGATGTTCTGATTCGGTCGAATATTACACAAACGGTAATGTTCTGCAATTTAGTTAAATGCGGCAAAAGAATAGGACAATGCAGTGTACAAAATAGGCGTTTCAAGAATTTTAAATATTGCCGAAATTATCCATACGATTAATAAAAGCATGTGTTGCCATCTATACAGATTTGCTCGAAACTATATAACGTACATATATCAATTCTAAAAAAATTAGGGTTCTTTCTTACCGATCGAAAGCCCCGGTAAGAAACTTCTCGAGAAAATAATAATAAATAAGAAATAAAATACGTAATTTTAAAAGCTAGTCGTGGTAAATCATAAACAAATCCTAATATATATAATTGAAGCATTTAAACATTAATATTAATAAGAATTTCTTATAACATTTACCACCAGATGATATTACCGATTCACAACACAGTAGTCAACATCAGTCGATAACGGAAGACGAGGAAATCTTACTTATCGGAAGAAGATAACCAGTTCCCTACGTTACCTTATAAAATATTTGCTTACACGATGAAATCGTAGAAAGAAAAACCAATAACACGAATTAAATTATATTTCAAGCATTTTTATATACAATACAAAATATGCGCCTGAAATATAGCTATTTTTTTGCATGTATGTCACAAAGTAGAATCATAGCACACGAAATGCTATATTAAACTTTATCATCCACTTTCTTCGATCATTTGTTCTATTAATTCTTCTTCGTTTTCCAATTTTTCGAACTTCTTCAGTTCCTCCAATTTCCTTTTCTTTTTCAAAGTTCTTTGGTGTTTTGTACTTCCCATATGAATGGTCCACTGATGATGTCCAATAAATATCCTGTCGCAGATCTGTCAAGAGGAAATGCAACCTTATAATTGTTTGCAATCCAACAATAACCATATATCGACGATCGATGATTAAAGATATAAGAAAAAATTTTACTCTGCAATAATGTCTTTCCTCGTTGCTGCTGTCGGTAAATTTTTCGTTTTCCACCGTCTCGTTCAGAGGTTTCTGTACAGGTTTCTCCCCTCTAAGCACAGCTTCGATTATTGCCACAGCTGGTTCGTACACACAACTGTTCCACTGATCCAGATTAGTGCAATCTAATGTATAAATTGGCGGTACCTGCAATCGTTTAATTAATCAGAATTCAAAAATTCCGTCAAACTTAATAAATATGTTACGATACATAAACACATAATGAACGTTATATTGTCTTTATAATAAGATATTTATACAGTTGAATCATACCTGTCTATCACTGCGACGAAGTAAACGATTTCGGATCCATCTTTCTTGCCTCCTCGCGTACCTTTTCGTAACCATTTTTAGATCATCGATACCCTTTTGTAGTAATTCCTGACCCTTTAAATAAAACATTCCTCTCTATACATCGATATAACATGACTCGTGGAAATATAATATAAATTTTATATCGGCTCTCTATTAATCTTTCCCATTCAAACAACCGATGCGTCAGATCCAAAAAGAAACCGTCATCGTCGTCGTACATCTTCCCAATTTCTTCGTCTTCCAAACGATATCGGTAATAATAACAAGAGAAAACAGTTTAAAAAAGCTCTTCAAACATCTCTCTACTGCTCTTCGATCATTCGTAACTGTTCTTCCACAACTCACGCCACTAATCTCGCAACTTCAAACGCATATGGTAAGGTGGGATTATTCGACTCGAGCTAAGTAATTTGTCTTGCAATTCGCCAATTCGTCATACTCCTACTGTCGTCCTCAATGGGACTGTTCTATCTAGTACTTTGTCATTTTTCAACATATGCAACGATCCTACCTTGCTACGTGTATACGTACATGAAAAGTCTGTCGGAAGACTCACGCGCAAAAACGCTCAAAGGAAGACGATGGAATGTAAAAAAGAAAGAGAGAATGGATGCTGCTCCACTCTTGGAACCGCAACATCCAACAAGAACATCGAGCATCCCCTTGAAGGCCTCTCCCTTCGATTCCATTTCTCTCTTTCTTCCTTTCTCTAAAAGATATAAAACGTCTGGTTCGTGTAACAACGACGCGCAGCCACGACGAAGAAAACGTGACGACGTTGCAGTTCGCCGCTCCTGCTTACCTTTTTCTCTTGCTTCTCATCCTCGGGCAACACGAGGTAAGCGTGAAACTCCTTGAAGCCGATGCTCTGAAAGATGCCCTTCGTGTAATCGGCTGACCTGGAATGTAAACACTCGCCGAATCGTGTCTGCTCTCGCACAACCTCTCTCTCCGCCTCTTTCCATTCTCCGGCAGCTTCTCCGTGTCTCACCTGTGCGTTTATGCCTCATTTTCCCCTTACTTTTCTCTTTTATTGCTAATTAACACTTGGTGACCAGTGAGCTCGCAGAACGTTCGATAAACATCGTTCTGGCTAAATTACGATCTTCGTCGGTCGCGCGTGCGCGAGTTAAGATACGCTTTTTACCGAACGTTTTTGCAGTTTCCATAATTTCAACGAATTAAGCATACCTTACAAGATATAGATATACAATTTCAACTTCAAACGAAATCGCGTATCCTAATAAATCTCGGTACTGTTTAGCGTCTAACGTTGTCAGTGGATTCCGGGTATGAACCGTATCAAACAGGGAAGAAATTCCCAGACGTTTTGCCAACTTTGCAGTTAGAGTTTCATAGTAAGGTTCGAAGGACGCGCTGATACCGTTGCGCGTCTGGAAAAATACTTTTAGCCGTTTAATAGCGTTAGATCTAATAAACCAGGTTGCCAAAGCATCAAGAACTCTCATTAGCAGTATCTACGCAATTTTATCTACGTAATTTCTATGAAATAAAATGATCATCGTTACCATTATCTCGATCGTTGATATATCGAGCGTCACTCGAGTTCTTTACACTTTGCCCTTGTTGGGAACCGCAACAGATTCAAACATACTACGCGCCGTAACATTTAATTTTTCCAAAATATTATATTATATTTGCACGCTTGCTTCTCCGACGATATTATCCAAATTATTCACATCGTTGAAGATTTTCTAAGCCAAAAGATTTCCTTTTCCATGAAATTAATAAAAAAAATCAATAAAAAGTCTAACGAAACATAGGTCACCGATGACCACCGTGGCAGTCAGCCACGCGTTAATTAGTAACATCATCGTTTCAAATTGTTAATATCGAATTGTTATTTTCAAAAGACATTTGGCGGAGGCCTTTGTTCCATCGTCTTTAAATGTCGTCTGACAAGCACGTTCTCGGGTCAGGTTCTCGAGTGGCGATCGTGTCTCGGTTAGCGAAAGACTGCATTTTGCGGGCTAGCGGTCTTATCATGGGTGGATACTGTGGATAGCGATAGCGGGCGAGGCGAGGCCTAGCTTACGTGGCGGGAAAAGTCGAAGCCGTGGCCACGGTTCACTTGCTGGCACACGTGTCAATGCCAAATATGTGCGAGTAGTGCAAGTAGAAATCAGAATCTAACGGTGATGTGGGTGTGCATGTGCACGCGCACGGATCACGTGAATGGTGTTACGGGTATCAGCAGACAATTACGACAGAAACTTCATTTCCAACATCTTATTTCTGGTGAAGAACGATCGAGAATAGAATTAGCTACGATTTAGGCTTTACGTAACAGCAAATTTTCAATCTCAAGTGGATTATGTCGCTTATATGGCTGACTAGGATGATCTATATCACTTGGATCGCTTTCGATCGACCGCTTTGTAGTCGTAGTTTGTTGAGAAATTAATCGTTTTCCAATTGATCGACGACGTTTTTCAATTTTAGTTGAAATATATCGAACGTTAAAAACGTAGAGTTATCGATTTATATGGAGTAGCGTTTTATTTGCTACACGAGTCAGAAATCATAATGATTAATTCTATATATCGACAAATATATAGAGAGAAAAGCAACGATCTTTATAAACGTTATCTATTTTAATTCATCTTAGAAATTAGGATTGTTCGTGTCATTTCGTTTGAATATAACATTTAGGGAGTTAACGATGTAAGGATATATTGTTCTTTTCCATTTTTACTACGTACGTTTCAGCATCGACTGCTAAAGTCACTTGCCGGGTATATCGCTCTTTCGTCATCAATATTTAACAGACAGTCCACGAAATTTGTATTTTTAGACGACCATCGGGAAGCACATTAACATCATTTTTTATTACGATAGCACACAATGTGTCGAAATACGTCGAAAATACGACACATCGCCACCTTCTTTGACACTAGAAATACGGAACTATTGTACATTACAAACGAAAATTAATGATTCCATTAGATAACTAAGATAAAAAGTTAATATTTTCTCAAAAGTCATTTTTCTTCGAAACTCTCGATGTCAGTTATATTTTTGCCCACTATATGGAAACATCTAACTACTCTTTCTAAAGTTCTATAATAACCTTCCATTATACACACACTTTATACTTTTCGCTTCGCACTTCTATAACTTATTGTATAATTTATTTGCAAGAAAATATTAGTCTGATATATATATCTCCATTTGCAAAATAAATGAATGAAATGAACTATTTCCAACTGAATAAAGAGATAATACTTGGACATAGCAATTAGAAGTATCGTATATAGAAAATACCGATCTGATAAATAATCACATTAAAATAATACAATGCTGATCAAATTTTGTTCACAGTGGTTAAAATGATCTAAAGATATAATGATATTTGAGATAATTAAAACGAAACAGACGAAAGAATATACAACAAAGATTATAATTCACGAATAAAAAAGAACATGCATATATTTGTTGATTAGAAACTGGCTTTTTAATACACAATTCGAATTTATAGCGTGCTGATTCCATAAAATGACGATAAGTGCTATGTCTTGCCATTAAGATACCATTAATTTGTACGTCTTGATAAAATTCACATATCATTATTGAAAATGAATAAAGTATTCAGATACTTATGAGCAGTAATTGATAATTAAAAATTTGAGATCACATTTCCTGAATGTTCTTCTAATTTTGTTGTCAATACAAAATTAATGCCGTACCTATCGATAACGATTGTCGTTTCTTTGATAAATTTTGCTAAAGCAGCAACTTTGAAAATAATAGAATCTTACTATCTTTGAAATTCCAGGCATCTATGAAACGCGAAGCGATACTAAACTTTTAGTCGGCGACGTGTATTTACACGCACAGACATACGATGAACTTTTTTCTCGTACAAACTTCCGTCTAACCTTTTTGAAGTATCCTGTATAAAAATGTTTCATACGTAAGCTCTTTGCGAAATCCTTTCGAAACGCCCCATGTACAAACATTCCTCGTATAGAAAATTTTTGCCCATCTATCTTTTCGAAACATACCGTATCATAAAACTACACGGTGGTCGGTATCTTTCGCCAGGCATCGTAAATCTGTTCAAATTAATGCAAATTGACTAACCCTACGACATTTCGATACTTAATACATCAACTTAACAGACCGTTTTAGATCCCTGTTAAATGTATTTGCAGAGAGCTCGTTAACGTCCTTTTTTCGTTTCTTGCCCCACCGTATCAAAGATCGCGCTAATTTTCCACGATACCGAAATGCCACGATACCACGGTACCGATTGCCGTTCTTAACCAGCGCGACACCGTTTTATCTAAAAATTTCACATTTATCGTTTTCGAGAGAATCGTTATTAACGAACCGATAATATCGATAACATTGATATTCGCGTTAGATACACGACCCAAATTAATCAGAGATGCGCCAACATTCTTGCATCGGTTCACGATAATTCCGGTGCCAATAGCAGGTGTGTAGCGATAATGACAACAGCCACGTACGGTGATAGTAGTGGCAAAAGTAATTAAGATAACGACGAGTGACAGTAATCATTATCACGAATACATAAATGCTTTGAACTATTTTTGCTACTCGTTGCCAGGCAGACGTATCATTTACTTTTACACGCACCCGAGGTTATCAGGTTCGGAAGAGATACATAATATACGCTACCAGTTGATAAGTATTTAGACACCTGGTGTAATTTCACCAATTTTATATTCCTCATACAATGACTATTAATATTCGGATACCACAAAGATGCCTCTATATATTTGTTAACGATAATGCTATTGAATTAACTTCTTAATATATTTGAACGCTTTTTGTAGTTGGCAGAAAAATAGATGTTATTCGTTTAATTTACATAGCATAATAAGCGATGAATTCAATAATGGCCAAATTTACAATCGCAAGTGAATTTGGACAATGAGCAATTTACATTAATTTTATATACGAGATACGTGTATAATATAAATTTATATTAATAAGAATATTAATAGGAGTCACTAGATGGAAATGATCTTTAAATAGAAATTATACTTTCATGAGCTCTGCATATTTTCGAGATTGCAATAAAGAAACGTTCCTAAATGTTCACTTTAGTATGCTATTAATATTGGATATTATCTCACAATGTGATTAGCGAAAGTTGATAAGCTGAGAATATTCAACATGTTGCGTATACGACAAGGTATATTTCTTTCTCTTGTCAAACTCTACCGACTGGATAGAAATTGTCAGTCGACTAATGGCTACAGATTTGATCGGGAAATTTTTTACATCGATGCTAATGAACTTTATACGTGTCATTTCACACTATTTCGTAATGCATATCGTTTTGCAACTCTGTTACATTTTGTGTAACCGTATGACATCGATGTTATATCCTCTAATATCCCGCAGTTACAATATGCAAAGTATTTTCAAATTTTTATATTCGGATAATTGAAAATTTGTAATTTTGAATATTTCAGACCTCGGAAGCTCGGAAGTTAGAATATCTGAAAGCTTTAAAATCTTAAAGTTTGAAGTTTAAATATTTAAAGATTTGGAAGTTTGGAATATTAAAAATTTAGAAAACTTACACCCAAGTAATTTAACTTGTAAGAATAACTTAATAAATAAATCTCAATGTTCGTTAAACATTCTCCGACGCTTCCTAGAAGTATTAAAAACCGATAAAACAAGAGTTTATAAAAACCATGATAACATCAAGGAATTATAAGACAGTGATCGATTCATGGAACATGATAACAACACGTTTCAAGAAACACGTGAAAAGAAAGAAGGTCAAATGTTGCTCGGGAGCTGGTTATTTTCCGGTTTTTCCATGATTTGCAATGAATGGAATTTGCAAGAAACTGACTTGGTTGATCATGAAAATTCCGAACTCATCGCGGGATCCTCCATTCTTCGCGTGTCATGCATTACCAATATCTTATCGCGATTAACAGAATCATAATTAACGAATCCATTCATAATGAGCGAAAGATTTTTAATTTGCATATAAATACGAGTTACGTGGCATTGAGGAATAATTGAACGATCGGATTCGCGAGAAATATTGTAACGCTATAGGTATTCTAGACTTATTTCCTCGTATATGGAAAACAGCGAATACAACGAAATAGGAGTTTTAAGAATGCATCGAGGAAAAGATATAGTATATAATTTTAAATGCTCCAACACACGGTATAAATAGATATGTATTTCGTATCGTAATTTAATATTACCGATACAGATGTAAACAATAATTTCTCTTAGTTAAATAAACGTTCTATGAAAAAGTTTCCTAAAGAAATCCAAAATTCTAAGCCGATTTTTTTTGTCAAATTTTTGAATTTTATGCGATGCGATAAGATCTGTCAATCTAATTCTAAAGAAAAAGGATCTATCAAAAAGAAAAAAGAAAGAAAAAATTCATGAAGCTATCTCTAAATTGAACGACCTTTTTATGCTATTTTTAACTGTGTCAAAAAACCATCTGTGCTTATACACATTTAAATGAAAGAACAAACTGTATAAACACCGGTGCAATTACCACAACATCCAAATGAAGCATTTATTCGAGTATCTGATATTGAGGATAGAACCAACAAAATTCGACAAAGATTAGCATATGAATAAAACAATGGACAGATCAGGGGATCGAAAATTTAATAACATACACGGTTTATTTAGCGTCATGAAAGTTTCGTGTAATTAACCGATCTCGTCGCTCCCGTATCGGTACACTGTATTAATCACACCTGCCTTCTGAAACTTTGATGTTTCAGGCAGTGACGTCACATCCGGCAGAAGCCGAGCAGGCAAAGCCGGTGAACAGGAGCATTTGCATAATACGAGACATGCTACTTGCAGAAATGTGCGAGTATCGAGCTATGTAAGTAGGAGCGAAACCGTGAAAGAAGGTTATAAGACGTGGAGAAAAAGAAGAGCCGATAATTGTACGAGATATAATCATCGTGAAAATATTTTGACGTGGGCATGTTTCTTCGTTACACGTAGCGAAATATAATGAACTTGTTCCTTGTTACGCGCGTAAAATTATTGTCAAGCGCGTGGGCCATGAAGAAATTTATAGCACGTGACTTTTACACGATATCATTACTGTTTCCCCTCTCTTTTCTTCATTCTTATTTAAATATTATTTTCAATATATATTTAAATACATATGTAGGATAATAAAACATTTTTATCAACCTTCGGAATATTCTGCGCACGATTCTCTCCTCGTTTCTCTCTTTTATAAATCATATGAATTTTACATGATATTATTACAGTGTTCTCTCTTCTTCGCTATTTAAATGATAAAATATTTTCATTACTCGTCAGAATACTCTACAACTTGTCCTCTTTTTGTAGATGACTAGAATTTTTAATGTTAACAATGTCGTAACAGAAGACTGATCAATCGTATATTATACCAGGATAATCCGATATTTTTATTTGATAAATCTCCATTCATAATTGTCGGTCTTCGTCATAAACATCTGTTAGTCTCGTGCAGAGCCTTTAACCCCAGAACTCTTAATCTCGTCCAAAATTCGCGATGCTTGACCTGGGTTACTAGAAGAATAATCGTACACCACTGAAAATTTAAATCGAATATCAAATGTAAAAACTGTAATTTCTACTAAATCTTCTTTTATCTAGTCCTCCCCTGCGGACTAGAACAGAAAAAAGAAAAAAGTTTCCATCCCTTGCATCGTACGTTAAACCAATTTGCGGCCTGGAAGACGCTAAATTTCTCGTAGACTGTTCTGATAGTCCAGTTAACAAATTAAAAAATATCGTTCCATCTTATAAGATTATGGTGTTCATCTTTGAAAGCTTGTTTTACCTGCAAACGTACGTAGCTTTCCCTTATCAACTATCGAAAAACAATCATTATCATCCCTTGTATCATATATCTACGTATATACCGTACACTAAAGCTCATGCTACCTAGAAGATGCTAACCTTCTCGTAGACTGCTCTGGTAGTCCCGTTCCCATGAACTCCTTCCAGACGTCAATGTAATTCAGTCGGAACCCCCTGACTGGCTGCAGGTTGCGTACCGCGCATTGCACGTGCCGTAGCGAAGCCGACTGCAAATTGGCCTGACGGCGTAATTTGCATAGCTGCTGGTGCAGCGGCGCGATGCGCCGTTCACTCAGGCGATCCGCACGCATGTATACGATAGCGAGCGGCGATAATTAACGATAATTGTCAGCGAAAGGAATTAAAGCGTCGCGTCGAACGACCGGAAAGTCAGGGATTTTGTCGGTTGATGGGACGCGACGGGCAAACACGGATCAGAATGGGGGAAAGGGGGACGTGAAAGGGGTAAGCGTTCGCTGGGGAAATGGTGTACGTAATAAAGAGGGCGCTGAAACAGAAAGAGGAGGAGATAATTCAACAAGAAGGGTGTGTGCGTGGAAAAGTGGGTAATGAAAGGCTGGCAAAAGGGTGAGAATGAAAGAGGTGAGAGCAAAGGAAGAAGGTGTGTTAATGTGTCATAGAGGGAGAAAAAGAGAGAGAGATTAAATGAGGGTGAATTCGAACGAGAAAAAAGGATAGAGAAAAAAGAAGAGTTGCGTGTGTATAAGGGTGGGAAGAAATTGTCCTCTTTGGAGCAGGAAGTGGAAAATCCATTAGCACCGGCAAATTAACTGGTGAATTTCCTCGGTTCTATAGAAACTGTGCCACCAAAATGATACGAACGAAAAATATTAATTTTTGGACGAGAACTCGCGAGATCATTGAATCTCATTTGCAGTGCGCTTGGACGTCACATCGTTGCGAATACGGAATTTCGCGTTGTTTATAAACGACAGTTACGCGTTTTGACGTTGTACACAGTCTCAACAAGGATTCAATTTACAACATTCTCAACAAGTCATCAAATTCCACGAGAATCAGGTAGCAGACATAAAACGCTTCGCTTATCGTCGCCTCTGTTTGCCTCTTTTACACGAATGCAAGGTCCAGTGGTGACGCTGTCAAAGATTTATTTTTTAATCATTTGCGATGTTTGGCACGCGTCGTTTCATGTACAATGAATTTACCCGCTAAGAGAACAGAGGAATATCCATAATTTTTTATATAAAATGGCATACGATCTTTTTTTATGTTTTTTTTAATAAATTTAATATTTACCGGAAAGATTTTATTTTTCCATGATTGAAGAGTTATAAAAAATAGTACTTTTGTAAAGATAATGTTTAAAAAGATATATGACTTAAAAAGAGAAGTCGGAATTGATATTTAGAGTGATTTTGTAGGAAACGAAAATTTACCGACTACATTCATGAATATCGGTAGCAAAAGTCAAGGTGTTGAACTAGTATGTTTTACTAATAACATATAGAAACAATGGAATTATACTTTGACTTAGTACAAGCACACATATTAAATTTCAGAATAACGTAGCTTTCTTTCGATTTAGAATCGTATTCTTGAATCCAATAAACTCGTAGACAAATAATACCATTCTAAAATACTAGCAGATTTGAATTTAGCACGAAAACTATAACTACTTCCCAATCCTTGAACTCGTGCTCAGCTTATGTAATGATTACAATTTTAATTCTAATCGTATAATAGTACTACGCTTTAAATAAACATTAGAGGAACGAAACCTTGTTTTCCTCCATATAGTGTTAAAATACAGCTGATATTTGTGACATTTTATCGAATTCTTTGCATTCCCTGTGTCAGTGTCACTCGATAACCAGAAGGTGGATAGTTCTGCATACGCAAATATTTTTCAGGTGAAACGTATTAAATTATGTTGTATCTTCTTAACCAGTATCTCTTCTCGACTTTTTTCTCTCGCTGAATATTATGATGAGTAGTACACTTTGAATATTTCGTATGCTTTAACGTATTGTGTGCGGTTTTGTATCTTTAAATTTCCCAAAAATGCATCAATTTTCGCAATCTGATCATAAGCGTTAGCGTACGCAAATAGAAGCTTGTGTCTCTTATGTTACAAGCTAGTATTACAAATACTCAATTCAATTTCGAATATACGTGTACACAACGTTACCCTGGAATCATGCAAGCGTGCGCAACGTTTCATTCCAACGAGGCAATTTTTCAGCGAGGCCGTAATTTAGAAGCGACTCAAGGTGATCCTGTTACGTTGCTGAACCCGTGCAATGCTCTATCCGCGGCGAACACAATCGGTCGACGAGAAATTCATTTCACCTGGATAAGTAACGGTGGAAAAATGGCATCGACAGCGGGTATGAAGCATTTCCAATCTCTGGCTGTCCTTTCCGCCGGATCACAGGCAAAACGACCGCGGCCAGAGAACCGTTAGCAAGAGAGAAAACGCGAATCGCGATAAGCTAGTGTATCGATTCGATTTAAGCATTACGCCAGCAGCAGTACACTATGGAAAAAGTACATCGCCGATAAACGGTTCGAGAAACCAGGTTTATTGTTTTTATTCACCTCGCCTATACCGCTTATCCATTTTGCGCCCTTCGTCGTTACGAATGCCGATACGAAGTCGAGGAATACGATTATGCCTCCTAGAGGCTAGTTGCTGCAATGCTCATTATCTCTTTGAACTACATCCGTGGTGAATTTCTATTGGATTTTGAGAATTTTTAGATGTAATTGAAAACTCGTCTCAACGCTAGAAATACTAGAATTTTCTTTCCTTAGCGTTCAATTTTCTCAACTTTTAAATCTGAGAACACATTAATAAAGAATTTTTGTCGAATATTTGAAATTCCCTAATGCAATAGAATAATTGTCTTGACTCTATCGATATTAAAATTCGTTTCAGTATTCACTTTTTGACTCTATAATTCGTCGAGGATTTCTACTAGATTTTCTGGAATTCTCAGATGCGATTGAAAATTGTTGATTTTAATTTTAGCGTTATAAATGCCAGATTCCTCTTTTAATTTACAATGCTACAGACATAATTCTTGATTTCCGATTCATTTTACCAAATTTTCTAGAAAAGCTAGATGACTCGTGCAGCTACATTAATTTTATCGCTACTATTTTTCCACAAAAGAAGAGTAAATATAAAAATATAAATTACATGTCTTGAATTTGCATCATATAATTCTAAATGCCAACTAGAAAGTCTACTATTTTTTTAAATGTGCATAGAGTTCAAATGATAAATAATATAAAAACAAGACTAACAGAAATGCATTTTTTGTTCATCGTCTGCTACTTTAGTTTCTCTAATTTTTTAATATTATCTTAGAAGCGTTCAAAAAATCTTCTGAATAATTAACGTATCAATTAACGTCGTTCAATGCTAGTTCTAATGAGCGAAATCTGCAAAAGAGGAACACGCTAACAGAGCAATCAAATTAACGATAAACGAATAAAGATCTTAGCGTATTCTGAAAAGATAATGCAAACTTTAAACTCGATATACCACTTGTCAAATACCGCGGATGCTTTTCGAATATCAATTCGTATTGTTGAATAATTAATACAGTTTTTACAAGGTCGTAAGTAATTAAGAGGAATACATTTAAACCTCATAATTTTTACTAATACGTTATACCAGCTTTATTTATTCGACATGTAACAGCTTTTAAGTAACATCTCTTCACCTTCTGTTACCGTATGTAGAAAAAAATGTCATTTCTTATTTTTATGAGTATATATTAGCATATATTTCGAATTTTGAAACACATTCGCTCCTATTTTCGATTAATTTCACCGTGGTATTCGGCAAATCACAAAAACCATTCGCATAGCAATATTGTATCGTCTTTCAAACATACAGTGATGCGCAAAAGTTTCCGATCAGATAGATCTCTCGCTTTATATTCCGAAAGTGATATCTAAAATAATCCTAGCTACATAGAATGAAGCCAGTGAAAGAAAACAGTACAACAAAATAGACACTGTTATAAAATTACATAATCTTAATTATTTAAAATTCTTAAAAATATCATTTTTGGATTGTAAAGCGAAGAGTCTTTCTTATCCAAAACTTTTACACTTCATTGTAGACAATAAGATACGTATATATTCGTACGAGAACAAGAAAATGAAATCTTCTGTATTATAATATTCGAATATTAGTTTAATTCGAATAAAAATGCGCTGTTGTAAAAAGATCTGTTCTTACGTTTGAAACTCAATTAAAACCCAGGGGATCTCTTTGAAAAAAGCCGTCGAACCGCGAAAGGCGTTTGAGAATCGCTGCGTCGAATCAGCTCGGAACTTCCCAGATATCAAGAGATAAGGCGATTATCATTCAGTCGAGCCAGTATAATTCTTTCTTTCTTTTTCTTTTTTCGTTGTTCTATCGCGCGCGGTGCTCGTACACTGCCACGAAGGCCGGTATGTACTTACTTTTCCTCACGACTGGCTACTTCCTTTATTTTCTCTCGGGCATCCGGTCGACGCGCTCGCGATTTCCGGAAGCGAGTAAGGCGAGAGCCGTGCACCGCCAGACTTCATTCACAAAGGCTCTAGCGTGTCTCGTACGAATCACGTGCTCGCTATGCACACGTGATTCGTGAATTTCGAGCAGCGTGAAATACGCGTGTATCTCGAGACTACTCTCGATTCACAGACGATATTATTCTTTCCGTTACGATGGAGTTGAGCAAAGAAGATGGAAGACTCCATCATGATGGGACGATGGAAGCCACTATGGAGATGTTTCAAAGATGATATCGCTTAGAAAAATGGTGGTCTAAAATAGCTTTTCTTGCTTGGTTTTTTCTTTGATGAAGCGTAATTGACGAGTACGAGAGTTAATGAGTTGTTAAGGAGTGTATGCACGGGCAGATTGGGTTCTGGATGAAAAGTGTGGGGAACTAACAATAATTAATGGATCCTATGTGAATTTTTAAATTGCTTTGGGAACTTTCTGGCATCTGTATTTGATGAATAAAACCTTTGGAAATTTCCTAACGGGAAATGAAGCGTACAAAAATGTGCAAACTAGTAAGAAGTTAGTGCTTCAAAGAGCATTTGCTACCTTCTTATGTGTTTAGCAGACTATAACATTAAACTATCTATTAAACAACTTGACACGATAGTACATTTTAAAACGAAATACACAACTCGTTTGTGCATGGAACATTTAGTAATTTTACTTTTCTAAGTTGTTTAACAATTTGAGAACGTTCGAAAGTCTCTAAACCATACGCAACCCCTTCAACGGCCCATTAAACAAGCAACCTAAATTTTTAAACAGAAGTAATATCATTTGAAAATTCGAAACTTTTAATTAATCTGCTGCTTTAACGAGGGAAGCAGGCTTCGGTTGGGGAGAAAATTTTCAAGCGAACGGACTCGTCGAACGGTCTGGCGAGCATGGATCGGGGACTCAACGAAAACAGGAGAAAAACGAAGAATAAATCCTTGAACCGGCAGACCGGGATCGCGTGATATAAAGCACTTACTGATATAACTCGTGCACTTACGTGTTGGATTTAATCCGTTGCTCGTTGTATCTCTGATGAAAGTCAAGCAGTTCCTGCACCAGACCGGTCTCAACCATGGCGTCGACCCTGCTGTCCAATCGTTCCTCGAGGACTTTCTGCAACAATTTCGGAGAAACGGTTCTCGAATTAATTGACCGCAATTCAACAGCGTGTCATCTATATTAAGAAATGGCCACATTTATCGGCTACTTTCCAATTATTTCCAACTTGTATATTTCTTTTATTCGTTTCTACGTTTTCTACTTAACGTATTTCATTAATTTATCCTCGATAAGATTTCCTATTTGATCGATGTTGACGATCGTTATTTGCTTCTAGGAAGACGACATCCTGAAGAACATCGTTATTTTGTAATATTTTAACGATCGATTGTACGACTATAGATGAGTAACCTGTTCAAAGAAAAAAGTTGGATACTTTTTTTATGAAAGGATATTAAAGAATACTAAATGATTTTGTATTTTACGATGTCGCTCTAAAAATGAAACGATAGCTCATTGTAGGACTCGTCAAGTGTACGTAAACTTCGATAATTCCCGACTGAATAGAAGTAGTAAAAGAATGTAGAATAAAATTTCTCCCTTTATATCACTCGTTCTAGGGGAAATAAGTTTAAACGTGCTTAGTTTACGAATTAGGTCGATATAGATGGCGTGTACGCGATAAATTTTCCAATCCGATTTTTGCGAAAATGAAGCATGGTGCAAAAACGTTTAATTATATTTTCGATTTAAATTTTTTACGTGGGATGATTCCTCTTTGAGATATATCTTGCATAAACTCTTTGTCGTTCAGCATATTTAAAAATAAATGAAGTCGTATAAGATATACATTATACGTTTATTCATATTTCTAAAATAATTTTTAAAAACCGAATACATTCATTGTATATATTTCTACACTTATTGGTTTGATACTAAAAAGATCCGTACAAAGATAAAAACCTTGATTTCACAAAAATGAAACACCTTTCTCTTCCGACTTGACAGTTTAACAAGCAAGCACGATCACATTTTAAAACACCAACGTATCCAACGCTTTCGTATAAATGTCACATTTTACACCCACGAATGCATCGGTGGCAATCGAATCTGTCAGAAGAAGCATCGTAGGTGTTCAGTTTCTTTGGAAACGTTTTCTACTTAGTTTCACACTTTCCAAATAGCCTTATCACGTGATCTCTTTGTAAAACTCAGTTTTCCTCTTTTTATCGATCTCCTAAAGGACTATTTTCTTCTTTCAAAAGATGTACTTTTTTGATAAATATGCAAATATAATTCCAAATCATAATTGAAAATTTAAAAAATTCAGAATCATACAAATTGAGGATATAAGACATCCAAAGTGGAAAAAAATTCAAAATTATAACCCACACATACCTCCACGTCAAATTAAAATATCTTTGAAATTCAATTTAGGTTCGCGTCATTTCCATTGAGGAAACCGTCACCGTGACTTGTTAAGGAGCAATTTGATATCAATGAAGCGCTTGGGTTAGTTCGAAGGCTGACTCGTGTTATTAGGAAAAGGAAAGGATAGACATCGTGGCCTTCGACAGGTTTTCAAATTGATCCTATCTCTTTCTCTCTTTCTCCTTCTCGTTCTTTCCTATTTGATATGTACTCGCTAACTGCTAAAACGCGTTAGATAAGGTGTGTGTCCTCGAAATCCTGTTCGTGCAAAATCTACGACTAGTAAGGTATGCCATATCGATGGCGATAAACCATTTCGACGTGACTCGTTTCTCGACGTGTATCGCGTTAAAAGCGCTACGAAAAAAAGGCGTCATTCATAAAAATATTCGACGGAGCTAAAATACGTCACACACTGCAAAGGCATCGGTGAAATTAATCGTTAGATGGTTCGGGGACCACCAACAAATTTTTCCCTTCGTGTAACACTTTTATCAACATTTGACCTCAATTTATTTAATAAAAATTCTTTCGATAATATTTCTGAATATTTTAATATTTTAATCAAATTCTTTTAAAATGATAAAAGGGAATATTTGCCGTAAAAATTTTCCACGATTATCTTCAGAATTCGGGAAGAGAAAAATTTTAGCTACTTTTGCGTATAATATTCTGAGTTTATAAAAATACTTGCTTGATTAAGCTTTTGCACAAGACATCCTAGATTATAAATCAATAATTTCCTAAATTGTATTCAACCGCTGAAATTATGCATTTTTTGCATTAAGGAGGATATAATAATGAAAAATTTATAGCTCTAGTATACCTTTTCTCATTATCATATTAAATACTAATTGCTTTTTAGTAACAAAAACAACTATTTAAAAAAACTGTAAAAAGATATATATATATATGTGTCTCAACTTTTATCTATGTATATTTAAATAGGTATATTTACACGACACAAGGTTTTAAAAATTTAAATGTCTACCAGAGAGGGTATACTCTTTTAACTTTACTTGTACCTTAATCTCGAGTATTAACTTCTTACAGTCGTAACCTGAGCGAGAAGCTGACGTCTACTTTCGGTAACGATCTTTTTCTCAAAAAATGCTTGATTTCGCTAATTAACGGATATTTCGCGAGCCTTTAATATTAAATGCCACTCCGCCTAGTCGATCGTTTCATCACGTTTCACGATCGTTCGGTCAGCAATTAAAAATGTTTTATCGGAACGAAGATAAAGTTAATAAAAAAAAGGGGGCTAAAAAAGTATCGTATTTGCAAGTCGTAAATCGATATGACGGAATCGTCCTCGGACAGTTATAAATAATTTTATGACGTTATCTCAGTCTACCTTAAAACACGTCGAATATTTGATCAACCCGACCGGTCGTCGATTTCCCCTTTACTAAATATATATATAGTTTCGAAAGGTACACCGCTAAGGCGTCGATTAGAAATTCCGATAAAACAAGCAAAGCGAATTCGTACAAACGTTAGAAGGTATATAACAAGACGGACACGTTTTCACGAAACAGTTACACGAGACCGTGGAAAGTGTATACCCCGAAAATTAGCACAGTCTTGTCGAAAGTAAACACATCTTTGGAAGCCATTTTTTCTCTGCGCGCCTTTCATTAGGCATAGAAAAAGATATTGTGTTTTCTGTACACTGTACGTCTATTCGAATATTTCTTTAATATTCGATTGAAATGTATCTAATTGAGAAACCTTCTGAAAAAGCATTTCGTACGAAATAACGGTGAAATCGGAGTCGATTCAGCAAATCTTCCCTCTTCGTCGTAAAAATCCATCCCTTCATCTTTTTCCTTTTATCCTTTCTTTCTTTTTTGTATTTCGTTTTTAATGGAAGACCACCTACATTGCACGATGTTCATTAACATTTCGTTGAAACGACAAGGTTCGATAATCAGATAAATACAGTGAATGTCAAATCGAGGTGGCTATTAATATCTTACTAAGAGCAATGATAGGTCTAAGATCGATTTCATTTCTTTCGGCCATACCGCTCGCCATTCCAATATCGAATAGCGTGTAATAACGGTTTTTAGCCGTCGATGATAGCATAATACGCAATAGTATTGGAATTACAACAAACGCATTTCCACACGCGACATTTTACTGACACAACGTTAAACACAGTTTAAATACGGTAAATAAATAAAACAGAATCGAGGATAACATTTATTTCAGCAATTTCTTCCGATTTATGTTAAATATTAAACGAATAATGAATTATATTTAAATGAATTATTAATTAAATATATTCTCAGGTGATTTACAAATTTCGTACTAATTTGCAATTCTACACGACCGATATGATTTTGCTTAATTGACTGAATAAATTAACGGTTTAATTTATTGTACTAATGATATAAAACATTAAGACAATATGGTAATAAAATTGAAAAAAAATTGTTTAAAACGGATAATATACAAAAATATTTCTTTTTAAATTCTAAATTCTATATAAAACGATATAAATTTAATAACATCAGAAGAAGGTAGAAAGAAACGAAAGCATAAGAAAATACGCCTCTTTAATCTGCAACGAACTTAAAAATATCCCAAATTGCAAAATTCGAAACTAAATGAGGAGAAATAGTAGAAAGGTAAAGAAGGGGAAAGCAGGTTTCTGTCCTAAAATGGCAGCAGTCGACAAGGCGTGCACGGGAAACGGCTCCTTGGACAGCGGCGAATCGTTCTCACGCTCGTTCACGGTTAAAACGCGACCTCCGCAACCCGTTTCGGGCCGCGTTCGCTTTAAATCGTATTTAAATGCCGACGGAGCTCGCGAGCTACACACGTGCGCTTCCACGGTTTCATTCATGGGCGGCTGCCGCGTCAATGACGCAAGATTCTCGCCAACTCGGACGAGTCGCTATTTGATGACCACACGGTACACGTATACGTGGGGCCAGACGTGGCTCGAACACGTTTCACTTATCGTATGGAACCGAACCAGCCTGTTTTCGTGACACCACGCTCCATGAGAAAGATGAGAAAGGGAAAAAGGAGAAATACAGGGGACGGAGACGCAGGAAGAGGACCAACGAACATGTTACGTGTAAGGGAGAAAGGATAGAGTGAAAGAGATACCAGGAGGAGGATGATAAGATGCTGTGCTACGAGCAACGATCGCGAGAAATATTCGTTCGTGATATATAAATGGTAATGGCTACTTGTACGTTAATTTAATAGTTAATTTACTGCGTAGTAATTTACTATCTTGATAAGTAACGGTTGTATATTAGGAATTTTAAATAAATAGTTTGGATAATTTTAGAAGTCGTAAGTGTAAATATGAATGTATTAACGGTAGCAGTAACATAACAGTTGTTACAACTGTATAAGCTTACTGACCAACCTACACGCGAGGATTAAAAAAAAAAAAGAAAAAGAGCGTGTGCGAGGGGTAGAAGGTTACGCTTTCATGAAAATTTGTAGCTGCCCAAAAAATGTGACACTGATGTGTGTTAATAACGGTCAGCTTGATGGATTTGATTCTCCTTCCGATCCTGCTGACTGCAGGGATTGGTAAATTGCCCCTTAGTGGATGATGGCTTAATCTCGCTTTATCGAAGGAAGTGAAAGCCGATTGTGCGATCTTGCATCGAATTCTGTCTAACTGTGAATAACGTGCAGACTTTTCTACTTATGGCAATCGACAAATATCTATTAGTACTTCTAAAGCTGGAAGAATTGTTCAAGTTAATTAGCTAATTTTTGAACATACGTATTTTGGGTGGATTTGGATTAAAAGTAAAATACAAATAGTCTAAAAGTTTGTACGCTAAGGTACATTATTTAAAAAGATCATTTCTAAGTATCTACTTCCAATATGTATTCTCACACATATATTCGGAAACATACTTTAATTTCAAGAAATGTTTATTTAATCCTTCAATTAAATAAGTATGTACATGATATTTCGAAATTGCCCGTTCACTCTTTTCCAACGAATCAAGTATATAGGGTATTTTATTTTCTACCTCTGAATGAATATTCAAATTCCAGCAACCTTGACTGTTACGTAAACGTGTAAATGCATGAAAAATTTCGTACGCTAATCGAATTAATATCCTTTTCTAACCTTCAGGATACGCTTTCTAACGTGAGATTATATAAATTAATACAAATGGTATAAATTTGAATATAACCTATCACATCGCTTTAAATAAGTAAACTTACACAAAATATAAAAAAGATACAATCGTCAAAACTAAATGATCTCGATAACAGATATTCGACAAAAGGGATTCTCACAACATCTCGGCCATTCTGTCGACACCTTCCAATACCGCAATTGAGGAAACGAAACCGCGAACCATCCACACGGTTTACTACAACGTGACCCTATAACACGGTTCTTAGTACCTCGTCCTTAAAATAATTCGAATAGGAAACGCCACGATCGAAATACTATGTCGTTCAGTGGACAAAATTAAACAATCCGAATAGACAAATTTATCGCGCTATATTTTCGTGGATTTTCATATACATATCGTTTTAATTTTCCTATATATTTTATTAACTGATACAATGAGAACACATAAATATCTTAATATTTCATCAGTGTTTAACAACTAGATATTCAAATAATTTTTTTATAGCAACCTAATTACGACAGTCGTGTCTCATTATAGCATTAATAAAGTTTCAAGATATTTTATATAACATATACAATGTTGACGTACGAGTGGATCGAGCATAACATTTTCTATAATAATAAAATTTTTTCTATAAAATAATAAATATTCAAATACTTTCATGAGCCAACATATGTCAAGTGTATGTCATGCGTATGAGTGAATATATAATAGTATCGTTTATTTGAATGAGACCTTCAAACTTAGATATTTCCAGCATTCTATTCATTATTTATTATTGTTATTATTTTAAATTCATAAAATTGTCTACCGTGTTCCGGCGCTAAACGTTCAAATAAAACTTGCCACCGGACCACGTTGCTCACTATTCAATTATAGCTGCTGTCTACGCGAAGGTAGCCGTATCTCGTCCAGGAATAGTTTCTGAACGGTCTCTGTTAGGCAACGGAAACCAGCTACTAACTAGCAAGTAAAGTAGCGCGTGATGAATGGAACGAGAAGAAATCGCTGAATTTTAGGATTGCAGCGATAACAACGGCGTGTTTAATTCTCTATCGTCTTCGGTTCGAGAGCACGAAGGAACGCAGTTTACGTAATGCAAAGAGACGACTGATTCCTCCGGTTTCACCACCGCGGCTGACTGAAAGCGAAGGAACGGAGAGCTGAAACTAGAAAGCCTCGTGTGCTCGTCTAGTTGTCAGCCAAATCGGGCCAAGGTTCTTCCAGAAGAAACAGAAGAAGAAGACGAGGAGGAATGTGAGTGCGTGCGAATTTTCACGACCCTGTTCTTCGATTCTGCTCGCCTATGCCTCGTTCTAACGTTAGCCTCGTCTCAGAATGTAGAACTATAGCGTGCCAGTAGAAAGGTAGAACTTTTGCAAGACTTTTTGGCGAAACAGAAAATTCAAGCTCTAAGGAGTGTATTTCAATTGGGAATATTTATCTACTAAAATTAAAACTAGCGATGATTAAGGTATAAAATTTGTGACAATGAAATATTATATATACATATATTAATATAGAAATCAATGACACAAATTGCGGGCTCGAAAAGAATTTCTAAAATTTGAAGAAGAAAAAAAAATAATTTGGATGCCATAATGCTCTAGAATCCATTAACATCAGCCACTCACATTAGTCGTGGCTAGGCTAACGCTATGGACTTTCAACGTTTATCACCTTTACAAATTTAGAGGAAGAACAGGTAGTAGAAAATATATAGACCAGTTAAATTTAGCGATCTTTACTATTCTCATTTTTTTCAATCCTTTTCTTTCTTTAACCATCGTCTAGTTTATGATCGTAGTTTTATCTTGCAGTAACCCCGAAAGCTAAAATAAATTATTCTAGCACTTAGGATCTTCTTGCTAGAATCGTTCTTTCATTTTTTTTTCATTTTTTTTTTTCATTTCCTTTGGCATTTACATCGTTTACCAGTTTAACTCCATCACTATAATATACTAATATTTACTAATATTTAATAATTTAGTATATTATATAATATACCAATATTTGATTCTTCAAAAATTACATAATAAATAATTATTCTGACATTAAAATTAAGAGGGAATTTAGTTGATCAGCTTAACTTCAAAGTGATATTCTGGTATCAAAATCGCGTTAACGAAACAGTTTTTCCTTTCTCCGCGAAAAGGCCCACTAAATCATTGGTCACGGTCATTTTTTTCCTCATAGTTGCATTTTATTAGATGCAGGTTCGAGATACAAGAAGATTTATTGCATCGATGCTGATTCTTCTGCAAACGTACCGACCTTCTCTTGCTTTCGATGATCCCGTCTGAAGGTGAAAAAGTCAATGGCTCCAGCAGGCTCGATTTGGTAAACATGCACGTGCTTCACGTGTACGCGTGGGCGTGAACGTACGATTCGTCTTTCGACGGCGAGACAGGTCCGCATTTCGCAGAAATCACGCGCTCGATGCCCGACCACGATAACGATTCAACCTTGACATTAGGATTTTTGCACAGTTAAACGTCGGGCCCATACTATCGAACAGCTGAGTTTGGACAAAAAATCGGCTGAAATGACAGAAGAAAAAACCGATCCCAGACGACCGCATTACGCATAGGATGTGAGTAATCGACCAGTTGAAATGGTAAATGCAAGCATTACAAGTGAAGACTTTCAGTTGAAATGGTCTCTACGCTGCATGATAATAAAAAATTCTTCTCGTATATTAATAATTAGACGGTGGATATTTATACAAAATTTCTCTATATAATTTAAAAAAGAGGAACTTCGATAAGAAATTGTCTTACGTTCCAAATATTGTAAACGACCGAGTATTTTTACATCTTCAAATTTTTCACAAATTTATAAAAATCCATAGTCTTTAATTTATAATATTTCCTTTTCTTAAATGATGTACGATATGTAAAAATCTTATCTGTTTTATCAGCCCTTTTCTATTTTACTGTGTTTGGTAATCTCAATTGCTAATGGTTTATTAATACAGCTAATCCAAACGTCAGACAAAATAAACCAAAAGCGACACGCTTCGTCTAGCCTGTACCGCCTGTACGTCATACGAACAAAACAGTTAGACCGCAGATCCTTTTTTCTCTCTTGTTCGTTTCTTTGATGTTTCGGGCAGCCGGTTAAAGATCATTTTGAGAACCTTGGAGAAGATAAATGCGATGAATGGTGCGTATTAATGCGTGGCTATGTGTAATTAGGAGATTGAGTATTTAGAGCCTGAAGAGCTTACTAGATATCTTTGTAAACCGATATTTTGAAATAGAGAGCATTAAACGACTCGTTGATTGTTAAGCGTCCTTAAACATTTAAATGTAATTCTTTTAATTCTCAACACTCTACGCCGAAGAACAATAATCACACGCAGCGATACACATGAAAGCCAAGAAAATGCTGGCATTATAAACAAAAACGGCGCGGACGAAACGTTTCATACCACAAACCAAATATTCGAACTTTTCTATAGAGAAGAGACGTGTTGCGTTGCGGCGACGTGTAATTTGCAGAAATGATTTTCGTGGAAAACCAGGGCATGCCCAGGGCGTTGGCGTGCGCTATTCGTGAGAACACCGGTCGATTCTCAGCTCGTCAAAAAACCGACGGCCGAAAAAAGCGTGGTAGAATGAAAGAGATACAAACGTATTCAGAAAAATTGCCAAGCCATCGAGAGCGCCTCCGGGCCCGTTGGTAAACACTCATGAGAGGTCGCGTACCGACTAAATTTGTACGCTAATGACACGCTTTCGGCTTGCGTTTCGTGCAGTAAATTCGATCGTCTTCACTTATTATCAAAATATCCGTTCGATAAATGCTAAACGTAGTAACCGATCGACGTGTCTTCGAGCACTTATTTGTCGGTACATCGCGTGAGATTCCAAATCGAACGGAATTATTGTCTGCTACGATGTTTACTTTCTGTATTCTTTGCCGCAACGAAATCGTCGAAATAATTTACGAATGAACATCGAGGATATTTTTATGTGTATGAACGTCGAATCGATTTCAGGTGTACCCAAATTTAATGGGCAATAAGTGGATAATGAAGTGTTATTTAAACTTTGCCTTGTAATAATGTATTTACGTGACTCGTAATATGGTATATGAATCATGCATGACAAATAAGAGTCGCGTTTATAGGATGAATTATAGGCAAGTTTGACAAACAAGAATATTCTCCAATAAAAACTTAATCACTACGAATTTTGTATGGTAATTGAAACAGGAGTACCTCGCATGACTCACATGTGTCCACAATTTTATTTTGTTGTAACGTTACAAATAAATTCTTCAATTTGTAATATATAATTATCAAATAATCAGGAGTATATTTGTTTGGACTGTCCGGTTCTCGTTTCAAATTTCGTACTAAACAAGTTTTCAATGAAAATGTTGACGATAATGAACTAAATTTATTCTAAACAAATTATGTTCTATTTAGAATATATTTTAAAGAATCCAAAAAAAAGGAGGAAAAAAATGTTAGAAATCGTACAAGTTTATGGGCACAAATTACACAAAACGCTGATTAAAAAACAAACGTCCATTCCAAGAAAAAAGCATCGCACCTCTCCGATCAAGGCTTTAATTCCATTACTTCTGCCAGAATTTCCCATCCTTCACGTGCAAACACTCGTATTTAACCGAGACCCGCTCGATTACCCAAAGATTAAATAAGCTCACACACTTTTTCCCAGCGAGCTCGATCCAATCAACGAGACGCTTTAGGCAAAGAGAATGGAAACTACATTAGCTCAACGATCCCCTTTTCTTCTCGCCCCTATTGAATCAATTTAAGCAGCGACCAAAGCGTGACGCCGACGAAAAAACAAAACTGAACCGCAAACAATTATCGACAGCTTAATTATAGGACACAATCATGATACTTTTGCATTGAACTTTATTAATAACTATTATATATATTATATATTAATTTCTTATACCGACACGTATGTCTAAGAAAGTCGCTTGTTTAAAACTAAATTTAACCTTCCAACATCTTTGTTTTTGGTATTAATGCGTGTTTGGAATAAGATTTTACAAAGATTGCCAACATTGCAAACTTTAATCTGTTAATTAGGGAGGACAAGTTAACTCGCCACTCGAATGTAATTGCTTCTTCACTTACAAATCTTCTGTTATAATTTTTACTAACATTTCATGACGGTTACAAATAAATTAGAAGAACTAAGCTCAACCTATCAATTTTCATTTATTAAATATTACTTCTACTCGCATATGATCTGTATATGATCCTGTTAACAAGTTGAAAAATGATTACATTCGTTTGAGCAAAAGCCACGACAGGGGACTCCAACTTTCACAGACGAGCTGGTTAGCGAATCATCATCGGGAAACGAGAAAGCTCACGCAAAAACGAAAACAGGTGGTTTTCTATTCGGGTCGATAGGAATCTCTGTGAAATAAAGCGGACTAGGGAGAGATGGGTGATCTTAATGGCGTCCAGGCGAGACAGAATGAGAAGCACGCACCCGGGGACCTACCATGGGAATGCCTGGCCGCGTTCCCGGCGATGCACGTTGGCCAGGTTCTCTATTTTCGACGGCAGCTCGCTACGAAGCTGCCTAGCCACGCTGATTCCTCGATCAAAGAGGCGTTACAGAAAGGCCAGCATAAATTCGTGCGCGTGTATTCGTGGCAGAACTCACCTCGGTACTAGCCTTGGAATTATGCTCCTCTGCTCGAGCCGATTTTGTTTTAACGCTAGCACTGTCGACGACTAAAGCGTAAAAGACTTGCACCAAAGAAGTAGAGACGAAATTATTACGAAGAAAGCAACATTTTCTCTCAACATTTTGCAAAGAATCACTCGAATCCCCAATTGTGAATTAGTGACATTTCGATGAAAAATTACGAACTATGGAGCTTTCTGGGAAAAGGGTCACAACATAAAACGATGAATTAGAGAGATCGCATTAAAAGCTTTAGTTTCAGTCTTTTAATACTAGCTACGTTCGAATTTTTAATTACAAGGACTCTTAAAGAACCGTGCTCTTTATAAAATAAAAACAAATTTCATAATAATTCAATTGATCGAATACAAAATAATTGTAAAAATATAGGATTTCACGTAATCCTAAATAGATGGATTTTTAGAAAATCTTAATTTTTGCTACTCTAATAACTCTAGTAGTAAAAACGTATAGAAGTGGAAGAATCATATGCTTCATTCTCCGCTCTTATTATAGGGTTTGGGTGGTAATGTTTGAAGAATTAAAAATTGTACATTTTGCATGTACTATAGGAGAATATAAGGGTTAAAAGTGGATAGTTATTAGGAGAGGATTGAGAACCACTGTTTGAGTATGCCGAATACCGTTGGGGTCGTCTCATCGTTACTAAACTCGATTAGGCTGCCTCGAATTCCAAAACGATAATATTCGTGAACGATAATACACCATTGAAAGGGGTAAATATTTTGTGCTATGCACGGGATGAGATTAAAGAAGCGATCTTTGAAGTAACTGAAGCATGCTATTGGAATTATTGGGGAATGGAAATTAACTTCAACTCTCTGCATATAGAAATTTTAACATTAAAGGACCAGTTAGCATATAAATATTGAATAGTTCGCGTATCTTTTCCTTTTTTTACTGTAAAAGGAATTGAAATAAAAATCTGAACAATTTTTGAATTGCTTTCGAATGTGAAAATAATAGATAGAATATTTGCAACTAGTAAAAAATGAAAAATTATATTTTTACAATGAAGAGGTTGAGTTGAGAGAAGCACTGACTTGAGTCGAAGGATTTCTCAATTCAAAGGATTATATTTAACATTTCTATTTTAGTATTCTTACGTTTCCTACGCTTTCCTGGAAAGATTTCTAAATATGTGCATGGTAATCTGCGGGAGAGTACTCTCGTGAATAAGGCAGACAAAGAAGAACTTCGGAACCCACTTGTTGCGATTTTTTTACAAGTCCACAACTATTGCCACATGTGTTCTTACGTTACCGCCAACAAAAAATTCATTCTCTCAGATTTCGTTTAACTTCATTAACATTTAAAACATTCCTCATCTTCATCTTTAATATTTAAGAGATAACAATTTATCATAATTTCGCTAGTGCAAAATTAACATAAACAAATCTTAATGTAAAAGAAATTTATAGAAATTATATTTCTTCTTTATCGGCATATTAATTAATTAATTATTAATCGTCAAAATAAAAATTCATATAATTCCAAGTACTGATTGTAGTCGTTTGCAGAAAGCTATCCACTAACTCAATACGATAAATCTTAGTCAGCGAGATCAACGCAAGATTCGCTTTCATCTAATAACATCATGATATATCGTATTAAAACAAGAAGAAAAATACTAAGCAAATTTTTATCGCGACAACGAATAGAAATATAAAGCAGAAAGGAAATGAAAAGATTGCCGTCATACGTTTGATTATCGGTTGGCGTCTTTTTTTTCACAAACACCATCCAACCCGAAAGGGTTAAGAAAGAAGCCGCACCGAGGGTTCTTCAAATCAAAAGTACAGGATCAGTGAAATGAAGCGTTGGTGTCGTGAAGAATTTCTTAGGCTTCTCATAACCCTTTCTACGCTGGATTGCAAGGAAGAAAAACCGTAACTGTATACGTGATATTTTCGCTCACGAAGTATGTAATAAGCCCGTACACTTGTACGCTATACTTTGACTTAGCTTGAATGATAATACGAAGATAAGAAAATGGAAATTGATCGAATTTTTAATTCTATACGCTTCTACAGTTCAGTGTCAAACGCTATGAAAGTTTAGACTCATATCGTGAAGTCTATGATCTATCTTCGAGTAAAATATATTTTTATATATTATAAAAAATGAAATATACTATTCAACATGATCTGCATTTGACATCTCCAACAATCCTGTTTCTTCGCTTTCATTAAATCTATCGTCCATTTACGTAATACCGATTAAAGTTGTAATACGAAATATAATGAATACAAAAGGGATGTAAAATTCAGTCTATAAATAATGAAGATTTATATACGATACGCAGAGAAACAATTATTTCGCCATCTGTATTGCGACAGTATCAAATACAAAACATACTGCCAATAATTCTCGACAGACACGAAACACTTTACTCCTCGATTCGACTCGCACAAAATCCTATTACAAATTCCACATGCTCACAACGATCAACAACGATTCGGATTCAACGAGAACAGAGGCAATAAAATAGATTTCACAGCGGTCTAACACACTTGGTCTGAAATAAAGTGGAACTATTCGGTAATAGTCTGCTACACGGGTCGCAACAAATTGCACATGGGTTGAAACTACGTACGGATTGACCTTTTCCTAAGACGAACCCAGCGTACCGAAACCTCGTCGTTCTGTAGATCGCTTAAATATGAACGGAAGTAGAATGTCTACATTGGGAATAGGCGAAATAAAGGTCTGCATTCCAGACACGGTTATTTTCTCTACGTATAGAAGGTAGTTAAATGCCCAACCCCGTTTACAGCATCGAGGGCGACAGCCGATAAAATGGCGCAATTACCACAATCGCCGCAAGAACGACTATGTTAGTTATGCTCCACCCAACCTGTTGGAACGTAGTGAAATTAACCAGTGGTTCGTTTTCAACGATTCCATTCCAGCTGCACCTTTATTCCAATCTCGATGTAAATTGAGTTATCAAAATCGCGACGATGAATTATTGCGGTTATCTCGCATCGTGGTCCTTGCTGTAGGTCAAGTACAATCTCGGCTGTTTCAGCCGTGAATTTAAAAGAGCGAAAAAACGACGTCGGTTAGTGAATGGTTAGAAAGAGAATAGGGATAACATGGTTTGAACGAATGAGAAAGTTTTAGATTTTATTTAAACTCGATTTTCTGGAGTGGGAAACGCGTCGATAGGAAAATTATATGATTCTCAAGTACGATCATCACGTACGATCACGTTTGTCAAACGAAGAATTTAAACATCGTGCAATGAAATTAAGAACATAAAATCTTAACCAATTAATCAAGAAAAGAAATTATTTTAAAAAAAAACTAAATTTTTAATACATTTCAGGTTCTATAATAAATATAATATACAACAATTAATTGAAAATATTTTTCGTGTTTACGAAACTAACATTAGAATAACTATTAAGAATTAGAATAACTTTTAACTACAAACATATGAACATTGGGGGGATTGTAACTCGAAATTCCTGTTAGTTCGAAAACTTGCAATCGACAAGCGCGTCTCGAAATCCAATTCTAATCACCGTCAGCGATTCTATGATGGACGTTCGATCGCGAGAAAGACGTTTTGCTACCGCGCGTAATCCTCCACCTTGCCGATATGATAATCGTGCGACGAGAATTAAACTCGCTGCTTCTGTTTCAACGTGACGAATTATCGTCGTGCTATGAAACAGCCGTAGATCAAGCGTACAATTTTTAACGTCAAAGAACTCGTCGATAGTATTCGCTTTTCGAAGAATTTTACCCGATACGGTAGAATTCATGATCTTCTACCGCGGTAAAAGTGAAAGTTACTTGACCGTATAGAAAATAAATTTCCTTACGCACTCTGGGCCAAATTTATGAGATCATTTCGAATTTAATCGCATGTTATTTAAGATAATATTGTGCAATTAATACGATACCGTTGCACTAATAAATAATTTAGTACTTTAGTACTTATTTAAGCGTTTTAATGGTGGAATTATTCTGCTGTACAATCATTTTGCGTTATTACACCACTTTATATGTACCGTATCTCAATAAAAATAACCTCTTTATAAAATATACGTTGACCTTTGTGATATATATGCTCCTTACATAATTTTCCTTGTCCGATTTGAAGAGAAAGCTACTAACATTTCATGGAATTTCTCCAAAAGCCAGAAACATAGACGATCATCAATCTCAGCATATTTATCGCGTACCGAAGCCAGAAATCACCCCGTCCACGTGACACGTGTTTCCATTCAGCGTCGCGACGTCGAATCAATTACACAGCTCGCAAAATGGCGGCAGCTCCGCGTCAGATCGTTCGATTTCCTGTCAATTGACAGCGTATCCCGTCGAGTGACAGAAATATAGGTCATCGAGTAGAGTGTCTGGTATCGTAGCCAAGAGAAAATCGAAATCCAATCTGGACGAACGCGTCGCGACCGACGAAATCGATGCTCTTTTCCGCGGCTAGGTGTCACTTGTTCCATCTTCTTCTGGATTTTATTGCTCGTGTACCTCGTCAGTCAGTATCTAACGGCCACCGGTGGTTTTAGACGGCACGGCTTGTATGGTATTTCCGTCAAGTCGCGCTCGAAGGCCAGAGAAACGCAGGGGAGAAGGGAGCACACGACTCGAAGGCAAGGAGCTTTTTATTCAACAGTCGAATTCGCATCGCGAGAACTCATGAAAGTGAAAGCGAAACGCACCATGGGAACGGATGAGAGTTTCATCGGTCCCTTTTCTTCGTTGCTTTTCCTTCTGTTGTGTCCGCTCCCCCTTTTTCTCCTCTTTTCTGCTTTACTTTAAGATGGATGAGGAATCGATACTCGTACATAGTTGGCAGTTTTGTTATATCGAGGTAATATGGCCGCGTTTTGTTAGTGTAGTATTACTGGGATTGGCTGGATGATCAATGTAACTGATATTGGTACTGGTACAGAGTTGATATGTTGGCAAAGAATAAATTGCGAGACAGGGTGAAACGTAAAAAGAAAATATACGCGAACAAAATGAACTAATGTAAATGAAAAGGGTATTATAATAGTTTATTACTTATATATATTAAAATTTCAAAAATTAAATTTAAATTATATTATAAATTTATATTATTTATTTTATGTCGTCAGTGATTACGTATGAGTTTCGAAACAAAACTACATCGTAAAAGTTGCTGAAGGTACGAAATATTAAATACTTTGATGAAGTCTATGTCGAATCTTAGCATAGTTGAACGTTGATTTGTAGACTTCATTAAAAATTAGTAATATTTTTTGAGGAATGAACCGCGAGAATTGCTAAAGACATAAAATTAATATTTTGAAGAAACTTGTAGGTAGAATGGTTGAATGTTAATTTGTAGAAATAGATACTAGCAATATTCCATTGCGAAATACAATATAAATCAAGGAGGAAGCCACAGAATGCAATATAATATTTATAATATTGTTTATAAAGGAATTATCGAAAATAATAGACAGCAAACTAAAACGTAATATTTCAAACACGACTGAGCTTAGCCTTAGGATTACTCATCATTTGGCACAACTAAGAGGGTAATGGACAAATAGATTTCGCATGAGTTAAACGACGCGTGCAGAAGTCTAGACGAGTGGAAGCTGATACTTCGTTATTTCAAACAACTAAATAGAACATTGATGAAGTTATTTCGCAAAATTCAAATATTTCGAGAAATCAGATACATAATGCAAGAACGATCGTGTATCAAATAATTTCTATGCTATTTATCCTGGACTATCGGTTACGCAATTTACGGCTACTTTCTCTGAGTTACGACGTCTAATTGAGTGGCAATTATTTACGGTTGGAAAGTTCAATAAGTGCAGTAAATACCGATGAAAGAAATAAGTAACAGCAGAGAGAAATGTTATATTTATATAAGGAGGTCCCTACATACTCTGTAGTTGAACAATTTTCAAATTATATAAACTTCTTTAACATAAGCTGAAAGTCAACATTGGAATAAAAGCAGAATCTATATTGTGTTACACTACGTAATCATGAAACTATTTCAATAATTATAAACAAATAAATCATATAAAGCTGTAACAAAGGCCAAATTATATTGTCATCATCTAATTATAGCCAAATCATAGACTTAATTCAAATTACAATTCACGCTATAAAATTAATTGGAATCAGGTATCGAACAGAAGAATCTTCGTGTTAATTATATCTTCGTATCTGACATTTTCCTGCTAATTTTAAACTTTGAAGAGACGACACTTTAAGAGATTAACCAAATATGTCTTTCTTTATGGTCATATCATCACAGCAACCCCGACAATTCATTTCACTTAATTTACGCTGATTTTAATATCCAAAACCGTAACTACCCTGCTGTCCCATAATCTAAAACTACGTTTCCATCCAATTCGTAAAGGACTAGCGAATAAAAGGGGATCGCTAAACTAGCCATCTCCATTAGCAGACTAAAAGCTTTAATGGAGACGTCAGATCGAAAGTAACAGGTTCATGAGCGTCGAAGAAACGGCGCCGGTCGTAGCCCTTATAATTGCTTTATTAATAGTAACGTAGTCCGCTTTAAGAGCTCGTTCGCGCATTCGTTCCTCGTGGGAGGCTGATCTATATTTAAGAGGCGCCTTTCACGCCCGATTTTCAAAGCGAAACGCGAGCAAAATCTCTCTCGTTTCGTAGCGCGGACACACGTTGATTTCCCTATCGTCCGCTTCCCGGATTTTGAGGTATGGTTGTCGAGAACACTATTTCCGGGATGATTCTCCAAGAAACCGCGATAAAGTAGCGCGAACGATCAGTCGGTCGTCCAAAGTTCTGTGTAGTTCGTCAGAAGACCCATGTGGTCGTTGGTCCAGTCGCTCGAACTAGAACTTTGAACAGCTCGGATGGTTTCTCGTTGAACGTTGCTCAGGCAAATTGCCATGACAAAAATTATGTGCTTGTTTCGTGGAATTTTCTCTATTTTAAAAAATATCGATATTGATAATGTAAGTAATTATTTTCAACATATAAAAAGAAACCTAATTCCTAATAAATAGAAGAAGAAACGTAATTCGAAGAAACTTGAAAATCAAGAAAATGATGGCATCGAAATTATAATTTCAAAAAATTCAGAAAAATTTCATCGTTAAAAAAACATTGTAGGAAACTACCATTCGTATCATATTCGAAGATGTAGCAAAGACATCGAAATTACATATCGCTGATACAATCTAATCTAATACACGTATCAGATTATAACAGCTATCATTCCAGAAATCACCGACAGCTTCTATCTGTTTAAAAATCAACTATTAGACACTGAGATCATGCAAATGAGATTAACATAACCTTCTACATATCATCCACAAACGCGTCGTTAAAGCTTCTTTGAAATCTTTCGTATCCGCTTCGTGTCTCTATCGTCGTAATTTCTTTGTCGCCGTCGTAACTTCACTGAGAAGTTGATTGCAAAAATAAGCGACGTTTCTCAGACTTTTTGACGACGACCGCGTAAAACGACATCGCCGAAGAAGCACATGACACGAGTTTAATATACGTCCTGACGTATATTTACGGCCCTGTATTTACGGATGTTAAGAGCGGTCCACGTCCAATGAAACGCTCCTGCGACAGAGGAAACGAGCGGCCGAAACGTATTTTTTCTTTGCCTGTGAAAGAGCACAAGGAATTGAGCGAAAAGTTATGATCAAAGTGTGCGTAATGGAGTAGGGGGATGTTATAGACCAGTGTCTCTCAATATTTGTCGAGCTGCAACCCTCCTTTATTACACAATATTCAAATAACCTGCGATGCGTCTCTTTGGAGAATAATGTGTGAAAATACAGAAATACAGAAAATAAATACAAAAAATATATTAGTCCGATAAATGAATTTGTAATATATAATACATAATTTTTCAAAACTCATGACGTACAACTTGAAAGTGGCTAAAAAACTTATCGAAATTCATATATGTATTTCGATGACGTTCGCAACGCAGAAAGAGTTGACCTCTAATTTAAACGATGCATTTTCTGAATGAACCAAGCGGTCATAGTGTCCATATTAGCAAGCATTTTGTACCACGGAGCGGTTACGTGCACCGACACAGTGTGACAAATACCCAGTGTCGCTAAAATAAAACCGGTAGTTTGCGAGGGCGTGACGTCGCGTCGCTGGCAGGAAGTGACAACATATCCTCGTTGCGTATCGCCAGGAGCGAGCAAACGCGTATATACACGTAGCGACAGGTGGTATTCACGTGGTGTCACCGGAGATTTCATTTTATATCGAAACAACACTTTTAGTGCATGAATAATCGAAACTGTGGTAACCGACGTTAAAGAGGAAAACTCTTCCGATGAAATCGATCGGCTGCGTGTAATTTTAATTCTTTAACGCGGTAACAGATTGGTTGCCACGCGAATTTGTTGTTTCCTTGAGTCATAGTATTCAATGTTTGTAAAATATTATATTATAATAGAAGTTATTAATTGCTGAATTTTTCATTTGTGTTTTTGTAACACGTATGTTGTACCTGCCGTAAAAATAAATTACATTTCGCCACTGCGATTGTACGTGTTTCATAAATAGTTGATTTCATGAATCAGAACTGTAATCGCAAAGAACATAAAAATTTACTGTGGATATAACTTGCCTTTATCGCACTTGGTTCATGGCCCGCGCCCTGAATGTGATTTGATAGCGTGAGGCACGGGGTTAAGCCAGGGAGGATTTTTACAAACGTAGATAATGTTCGTTACTGATACGTAGTTTTATGAAAAGATTACTCGGTTCCGGTGCCTCGATATTGGGGAGTGAAATATTTAAGTGAAACTATCGATGGTATTTTATATTTCACTAGCTAATGTCGTACACGTAATACGTACATTGATAAATTGTGTTTATTGAAAGTAACTTAATCGAATCATAAATGAAAGCAAAATAAAATAGAACACCAAATCCGTAGAAAAATATTTCACGCCTTTCTAAAGTATATCATAATTAACGTAAGCTAGACAAACAATTATTTTACTCCATTACTATTCAACTCAACAAATGATTAAACATAAATGACATTCACTAGCGAATATCTTCGTTAATATATCCATTCCAAATAACACGTATGACACTAAAATCCCATTTTCCCAAAATCTTATTCCAATTACAAAAGAGAAAGGAACCACAACACCAAAATACGTCTTCATGCTCCGTTAACCCTTAACCTACATACGAGCACCCATGTAAACGACGCCCCATCCAGGCGCTCCCTCATTTAAACACCGTGCAACAACCTGTTCAAAGCCGAACCACGAGCCCCAACAACCTGCTATACACTCCCTAGCCGTACATCAAAGGCAAAAATCTCGAACGACTGACATGGCTGGCGCGATCAATCTCCAAGCTAGGTCTTAATTATCACCGAATTAGTCAGCTTCCTCGAACGACTAACGGTCCAACGTTATCGTTGATTAGCGATCGAGACGCTGAGTTCGCGGGCAAAAATACGTGGAACCCCCCGGATTCGTGCAAGCTGTCGTTCGCAGGAAGTGACGACACATCCTCGGCATGTGTCTCAGGAACGCGTATACGTGTGCACGAAACGCGGCAGCTGTCGTCCAAGTGGCATTCCCCCGTTCAAAGCTTTAAAGTTGCGATTCTCTTCGCGTGCGATCGCACGCAATGAGCGAGCAAGAAGAGTCCTCGAGTCAGGAAGGAACGAGACGATGGTCGGTCGAACAAACATTCTACCACTGGCAGAGAAAGGGAAATGGCGGGAACGTTGGAACGAAAGGAAACACGATGGCGAAGAAGAAGAAGCATATAGAAGAAGAAGGGGAAAGAGGTGGTTGGCGGTCGAAGTCGGCGTGGCATCGCCAGATGCGCGGCACATTTTAATTAACGCCCAGACATCCTCCGAGACGGGTGACCCCGAGCTCAGGGCCATCCGATGACCCTTTTCCCAACTATCTCTCTCGCTCGAGTCCTGGGGAACGGATAACAGGAAGCGGCCTTCCCCCTTTTCGCCTCGAGGAATAAGATTCGCTGGGCTGGCTTCTCGCGATAATGCCTTCGTGATAACTATTAACGCGCCTCTTCCTCGATGCCAACCGAGAATATCAAAACGGCGTCCCTGCTTTTGACGAAACCACCAACTTTTTTTTTGGTTATATGCGTTTTTTGTTTCTTTGGAGAACGCTTCGGCGGAATGATTAACAGCATTGGAAGATACAAAGAATGTTGGTGTATGAATGGTTCGCTTTGTGATACGGTAGAGTTGAGGATAAACTTTTTTTTTATTTAATACGCTAGCAAGTTTTGAGCGTTGACAGTGAACATGCATTTTAACTATATGCGACATGTTATTCGGATAAGGATGCTATCAGAATATTAAAATATAGTTTCGTTGCGTGATAATTGAAAATAGATACAATACCGATTTGAACGTTTAGGATTAAACTTAAAACTCATGATAGAACTTAATATGAATATGATAGAAGATTTGGGATAAGAAAGTTATGAATATTATATTAAAAAATTTCAGTAAATAATTTGAACGAATATTAAAACCGTCAACTGTATAATTTAGTCGATATTACATGCTGCAATAATTTTCTCCAGCGAAATATAATTCTATCCAGACAGAAATGAAATGGTTAATTTCGTGGCAACGCTAAGTTATGAATGACTTCATGGTATTAAACGTAATGAATAGCTATTATGAGAATACTTATTACGAGACTTCACACGTTATGCAGAAGATATTCATTAATAACGATAAAATCTCAAAATTAGGAAGAACATTATGATTTTTCAAACGGAACATTTTCTACAGGGAACCGATGTAAAGTGCAATTTTTTTGGTTAAATATAAAAAAAACTTTTTTATGAACTTACTCATATGCAGCCATAAACTTGTAAACCAAGTAATTTTAAGACTTCATTAATTGAACAGGAAAAAGTATCATTTTAATTAGTACCAGACGGAAACAGAGCGATTAATATTGTCATGGCATTTAAACTCTGAATGAGTTTGTAACCTTAAGCACAATGAACTTCCAACGAGATACAATATAATATTTTAACTGCTCTTTGTCACGAACTATTCTGTAAGATGCATAGATGTTAAGTAAGTCAATTGATAGGACGCACGAACCTTAATTAAATTAAAACGATTGTTCGCGTAATAATTTGATGTAAAATGCTTTAATTTCTAACATAATTTTATTTTATAACTAACTTATGAAAATACCATTTTGAGTAAAACTTATTAAAATTTCTAAAGATTCACAGTACGCAATCATATTTCAATAATAAAAAAAAAAATTGTCAATATTTACACAGATAAAAATCAATCGACGACGTTGCACGTACTATCGATATTGACACGAAAAATGCTTCATTGCTAGAAATCGATTTTGTTATCGTCATTTCTGCCTCCGTGAAGCTTATACCAACGCTTTACGATCTTGTTAACCTACATACCTACAGAATAATAAACATCTTATAAAACGAAAAAACAAATTTCATACTCACGAGAAATCACTATTAACTCAAAGAAAAAGTGGAATCAATTAATTCGAGGACTTGTTTCAAGTTATATATCAAAAAAAGAGCACTTAATCTAGACTGTGTCGTCAACAGGTGATCTAGCGGAACGAAGATCTTAAGAAACGGAATTATCGGATATTTTTGCGATCGTCGATTTTACAAGGACTCGAACGACGATAAATGGCGGTGCCCGTGTAAACACTATGTTCTATCGTGATTCCTTACAATCTGTATGAGTAAACATGAAATACGCAGAAAGCTACCCCGGCTTGATAATGTACGAAAATTCCATTGTTAATTGCTTTTTAGATCGTTCAGTTCTGTTGAATCATCGTGGATACTCGATATTCGCGTTTCTGGAGTTATATGCCAGTCGACAGAGAAAAAAACCGTCGATCAGACTCGAAATTTGAAGCCTTGAATTTTTGCACGCCTTCTTATACAACAGATACGCTTCTATAAATATGTTTTAATGGATGGTGTAGGTTGTAACATGGAAACGAAACTCTGTTGGTACGTTTTATTAGACAATGTTGGATCATTTCTTCCGTTTTTTTTTTCTAATTTAACGTAACAGAAAAGTTTGTGACAAAATTTCCAATTTTCAATTTGAACTCTGTCGCGTTAACATTGTTGTCGTTATTGTAAGCCTCCTAATGCAAAGATATTTCTTTTTATAGCGTAAATTAAATTATTGATTCACTATGGTATTTGACGTGCGTCATGAGAACTGAAGAACGCATCCGATAAAAACTATAACTATAAACCTAAGCTAAAAAATAATAGACAATGCTCCAAAGAGCAATACATATAAAAGTGTTAGCAAACGGGAAAGACGATAAGTTCATTTTCATTTCGGTAAAAGAAATGAAAGAAACGGCAGTATCTACAAAATGCAACGTGGCTAGATCCGTCCCTGTACGTCGTCGTAGTTGCACGTTGGATTACGTTGCCGGCAAGTCATTCATAAAAATAACGCGGCCGACGCACGCAGGCTACTACTACTACGAGGTGCATTCAGCCGGTCGCGTACTACGATGCAACCACGTCGCTCGTAAAGCCTCGTACACACGGACGCGTGCGCGCCTCCGCGACCGCCACGTAAAAACGCGGATACATTCACGTGCTCATTGTACGGCTAGGTAAGCGTAACCTGGCGAAAGAAGGAGGGAAGGCGAGAAAGTGAAGTTGGAACGATTCAAATCAGACCGAGCTCGCCATGGCGTACCGGGTATTGCGATAACAATCCGCGGTATTGCGGCGATACTAAGTACGAATAGAAGTATCGACCAAGGAAAAAATTCATGTTACGCGCACGAATATGATATAATTTGTTGTCGGAACAAACAAATTGTTTGTAGTTTTTCTTCTATTCGACAGGCGTTCGTGGAGGTAAATGTGATGAATTATATGAAAAAAGAAAAAGTTATAAATGGAATTCTTTTTGTTTAGAGTATGTTCGAGTATCTTTCTCCTATTTTCCTTGATCACTTATGATAAAGAAAATATATAACAAGTACTTTAATAAGATGTAATGTTTTCTGATTGTGAAATTAAGTGCGAGAAACTTCTTAGAATATTTATTCGGATTTAACCACCATTAATTTTCTTCTTATTTTCTTCACATAATATTCAAGAATCATTCTCAGAAAGTAATAATTTTCATGATAATTCTAACTATTCGTTAATCACGATACGGATCCGATAAAAAATGATTAACATGAAACTTCCATCTAATAGAGAGCACTTATATACACATTATGCAAAATAATTCGAAAACACATTATGAAATTGCATAAAAGTTTATATAATTCACTAGCGTCTATAGTATGAATATATTAAAGGATAGATTAATTAAAACAGAATTTTTAATCTGAAACGGTTATGGAATTGACCGTTTCTTTTCAAAAACCCATCATTTCACGTACGATTTTAATATGTTTTTTGATAACATCTATATTAATAATATAATAAAATTACGTATCGTTCGAAATGTTCAGGTGATGCCGTATTTTTTATCTAATAATGAATAAGACGTTCGATCAACACAAAACTATAGAAAAATGTTTATAAGGCTACTTTGCTAAACGAACAACCTTGTAAGTGCGTTTGTATCGTAATAAAGAAATATTAAAATGTTTACTGCGTTGCAACACGACCGTGAACTTCCACAGCTACAGGCAGAATTGCGGTGAAAAACCACAAACTCACAACGTTGCAACGTACGTACGCGTGTAGGAAAATAAAATAAAAATAGAATGTAAATCGCCGATAATCCCGTAAATAAACAATTATCAATAACAGCATGGAAGTTATTGACGAACGGCAAATACTTCTGACAAATTTAATCGACGATCCCACTAAAAGGATAAGATAAAACTTTTACAGCGGAATCTCCAGAAAATACACGAGTTCTTTTTATCTCTTCATAAATAGAACACGCTACATTTTATCGAGTGCATAATTTACACGCGAGTGCGTAAATTCCACGAATCGATCCAACCAGATTCAAACATGGTCTCTTTCTTTTATTAAATTCCTGTTAAACGTAATACTCGTTCAATTTTAAACAGTTCGCTTGAAGGAAATGAAAACCATGTAAAAGTGATACAAGGCGTGCCAAACGTTTTAATATAAAAATGCAGCGTTATATTAAAATCGAAAATTCGTCTGGCTTAATGGACGATTGCATATTCTCTATTTCGTTTGCTATAAATTGTGAAGCTAACTTTAATCTGTCAATAAAAATCATTTTTGACAAAGGAAGTTCCACAAAATGAACGGAATAAATACATTGAGAATCGCAGAAGCTCGCGTTTACACACACTTAAACGCACTTATGCTTCCCGTAATAATTAGTATCTATTCCATGAATTAGCTACCGAGACTGGTTCACTTTTCTCATCCTCCGTTGTCGAGGGATTCGCGAAGGTGCAAAAACGTTCTCGCGGAGAGACGCGTGAGAGAGCGCGCTCTCTCGTCACTCTCTTTCCCCTTCGTCGGCGGAAGGAAACTCGTGGTTCGTAGCGGTACACCGAAGCGAATACATATCAAATCTTGGACAAAGCTATGCTGGAAAATGAACGTTTCTAGATGCATTAAAATTATTTGAAACGTTCAACGCGATTCTCGTAAAACATAAACGGAAAACAGTCTTCTATATAACAAAAATGTTATTTACTATCTTTTTTTAATTATTTAAGATTTATAAGAAATTTAAACAACAATATATTAAAGAAAATGTAATTTCATCATATTGTAGTACTGCAAGGAACTGATCGAAGTTGTAGAGCGATCAGGTACGGTAGGAAATTACACGATTTCTTAATTAAAAACACAATTAAAAGATCAATGATAGAATAAACATAAATAAAGATAAAGCTTCTTTTTAATACAATTACATTGTCTGGTTAATAGATTAAAGTAAAGATAGCGTAAATGAATATCTTTTATTGTAAAACTAATATCGAAATTTTTCTATAATTCAAATAGTAATATATTTTACATTCTCTCTTTGTAATTGAATAAATTTTATGTTCTCGCGTTCCTCACGAATTCACTCGCAATTTGCGAATAATCGTGCTTTCCATCTGCGAATTTCGAGTAACATGTAACTGTCCGCTCTAATTCTCGAGAATCCCATACGATAGCTAGACCATCAGCGTGGGTGGACTTAGTCAGGCTTTTATTTTAATCCGACCCATTTCCCTCTTGTTCCTCAACGCAGACTCATCCACATCGACAAATTGCTTCCGTGACTGACTCTACGAGACAGCTGATCATATTATCGAAAACAGTATATTCGATATAAAATACAATATATTATTTCAGAGCTTAACATTTTTGAAAAGTAATATGTGTTTTATCTCTGCATAAATAACAGTGATACGTTATTTTGAGTTTTCGTAAAAATTTTTTCAACTAAATTTCACGTTAACTTCTAGAATATTAATAAGTTCTCCTTTTTCGTTATGATAATATTAACTGCTATAATTATGTAAAACGTAGTTTCGCTTGAAATTAAATTATGCAGAATTTCATAAGAATTAGCGAGAGAAGCTCGCTCTATTTTTCGATACCCGTATCGCGATCAATCACAATTAGCCCAAGTCTCTTGTTCCCTGCTATATAAATTAAATCACGAACCATTCACAAATCGCAAAGGGCAAACATATCTTCCTTAAATCCCCTCTTAAATCCGAAAAAGTAATTTACCGGCGAGTCTCGATAATCAATTATACCAACCATTAACGTCCCACGAGCTGATATACGTTTCCCTTAACCCTTTCAAATCGGAACAGGTTATCAATCTCGACACGTAAAAGAAAAAAATTCTTCGAAGGAACTATGCTGAATTAACCGTTTCTTCGATTCGCGGTTTTTTCCTTTTTTTTCTCTTTTCTTTTTTTCACGATAAATTCAGTTACGTGTTTTACGCGTTCTTCACGCATGTTCATATTATCCACGCTATAGGGAGCCGACAAGTTTCGTTGAGAAATCTTTAATTTCAACAGCAGACAGAGATGTCATAAATATGTCCCTCGTACATAAAACTTCCCTCCTTATTTTCAAACGACCCTTCTACAACGGACGAACGCGAAATGCTCTAAGATACCCTATGAAACCGATCCAGTGACGCACATTCGAGAACGAACGTAATTGATCGTCGTTGGTACGAAGTGAGCAAGCAACTATCACGAAACCAACACAAAATACACGGAACTTCGTCTGTACGAGTACTATTTCTATCGACGTTTCTGTACAGCTATATTTACACCAACGTGTAACATATCTGCCGTTATTTATATTTGTACTTGGCACAAAGCTCTAATGTCTTTGTCCTTTAATAAAAACAATTCACTTTTTTAATATTCGAATATACTTTACTGTAGTTTCGAGCTGTCAGTTTAACTTCTCTTTTAAATTCTAGGTTAGGTAGCTGTGTGGCTTTTATAGTTGCTTGATATTCCGTAATCCCATTTTTCACAGGGGAAAGACTCGACTTATATCACTTTCCCTCTCTTTTATAGGAAAGCTAAAATATTATAAAATTCAACGCTAATGCAATTTCATATTTTCACGTATAAAATTGTAAAAAATGAGACCTAGACAGAAATTTCTTTTATCCTTAAAATGTTAGAACGAATAAGTATTACGCTTCTCATAAATACAACCGCGGTCTACCAATATTAAAACTGTGCCTAACTATCGCAGTAAGATCGAAAGACAAAAATAACCCAATCGCAAATAATCATTTTCTTTGACTATCCATCCTTTCACCAGGAAAAGAAAAATGATGGTTCGCAAAAATCTCGGCTAAATCTAATCTAATCCACAGAAAACGCGAAATTTCGGGATGACACGGTTTACGGTTGGATCAGCAATCCTATCGGACTCAACCGAGGTCAATAACGGGAAAAGCAAATCGATATCGCCTCTCACTCACCCAGCAACGAAGCTGTATGTGAATGGCGGATAGCTGATGGAAGGGAGAGAGGTCTTTCGATCGGGACAGAAAAATTCAGCATTCCAGCGCGGCTGGCTCGCTAAACGCAGCTCAGCGATCCGTGGACGAGCGGCGTTAGTCAAGCGCCGTTACTTAACGATCGTGTCTCTTTCAGGGAAAGTTTAGTCGGACGTTTTGCCCCAGAACGAATGAGAAGAGCCTCTCGTAGAACGCTTCTCCAAGAAGATGAACCGCGTAGAAAGGGGTGAAAGGAATCGGTATGACGTACTTCTCTAATGATACATCTCTCTGCTTTAAAACTTCACGATTTCTTCGTACCGGCTAGGCAGCGCTCGGAATTCCTATTCTGATTTCATGCGCGTCAATGTAGAGAAAACGGCCAGCTGCTGGTGTGAAAACAGAGATCTTAGAGGGACGTTTTCTCTCATTTGCTTTTAAAAATATTATTTTATAGACTGTATATGTTATGAAAAAGATTATTATTGTAATACGTTATTTTAGAAGAGGAAGTTATTGTTTGAAAAATGTTTAGCTAAACATTGATATTTGATCGGATCTGATTTTTGGATATTCACAGTTGCTTGTGTTCCTGCTACTTGATATTTGATAATCATTTGAAATTTTCTACTTGATGCTTAATATGTAATCAAATTCATTTTCGTCTCATTTCTAACGCACATTTAAAATCTGCAAATAATAAAACCGGAATCTATCGCGGAACGAATAAACTTTGGCGAACATAAAATCTCGAAGTACATGGACACGGGTAGGACTTTATAAAACTTCGCAACATAAAATCTACGACTACGAGCAATCCATAAAAATGAAAAAGAAAGAAAGAAGAAGAAAAAATAGAGCAACGTTAAAACAAAACCAAGGTCTTTCTCATACCGAAACACATTCCCTCGGCGTTTCCAAAGAATCAGAATGGCCGAATGGAAATGATCAGATTTGATGTATATTTAATAACGTGTGCAGTAGATTTAAAATAAAAACATGAGAATCCCATTGTAGATCTGTATAAAAGATCAGAATGTTTGTATAATTCTATTGAATGAAATTTAATTTGGGGAAAATACTGCCGAAGTTACTGGGAACATAAATTTAGATGGGGCAAACAAAGTATTTAAAAAAATACTATAAATAAAAAAGTTGTAACAGCTCCATTGCAAGAATTATTGAAATCTAGAACCAATAATTCTTACAAATCTGAAATAACGAAACCAAGTAATCATTCACAAAGTGCACAGAATCACAAAGAAGTTATTTTAATTAAATATATGCTGCACTGAAAAAACTACGCGCCAGAGTTTTGTCTTTAAAAACGACATTCCACAGGTACTAACCCATTCGAGACTAGTAACGATAGCGCAAGTGAAACAGGAGTGCAACGATTATTACTCAATTTTTCACCTATTCGCACACGTCTATCTAGATGTGTTACTCAACGACCCCTTCAGGGAAAGTTCTGATTTGCTCCAATCTCTCTCCCTCTCCCTCTCTCTTTCTCTCTCCTCTCCTTCTCCTATCTCTTGCTCCCCGGTCAAAAGAAATTATTAAACGAACTGCTGTGTTACGACTGCAGTACGCAAGGCCGATGGATAGACTTCCGATTTAGAAATCACAGTACGGACACCGCAATGGTATCTGGAATACGCCAGTTTCTAACGCTCAGCTATTCGTGTCAATGAATTCTGCAAATTTTAACCCCGTGACAGTCGCCACCGCGAGCAGATAGTTATGTAACCGCAGACAGTTTCCGTGTAACGAGGCTGGATTGAGACCTCGAAAAGCTACTCCCCGACCGATTTATTGAAAAGTGAAATATCTATAGAAAAGAAATTTGAACTATCAGATGGAATTAAAGGTTAGCATCTATTATTATATATGTACATAGAAACTTTTGTACATGTACGTGATAAATCATCGTCTCGTTTTATGAATTTTGTGATAGTATTGGATCGTTTCATAGATTCTGCCGCTTTTTAATTAACGATTTCTAATAAGCAAGCATATTATTCTCTACCAGTCTTTTAAACAGAACACTACACCGTTTTTCAATTGTCTATTTTTTTAATTAATAATTTGATCTTCAACAGAAATGAATTTTAAGAAGACTGATGAAATGATAGAAAAATGGTGATCGGAATATTTGTGACATTGCATACTTAGTGAATTTAAGAGTAAAAAGAAATTAATAAAAGAACGAATAAAAATCCGGCACTGTACATATATACGCTATAAGGCACATTGCTACGGGGAAAGTTTTATCAAAAAGTTTTGAGCATGTTTCAAGTCGCGAAGATTGATTTTATTAGAGAAAATGTCGTTTCCCTCGTGTTTTGTAATTTTTCGGAATAAATTACGTGCTCAAGATAAGTCCTAGGCTAGAAAGGCTATAACCGCGTACGCAAAAATTGATTCTAGGAAAAGTATTCACCAATCTGGCAATTTTTCTCCTAGGTATAATACAAATAGTTCCAAGGAAACGATGTAATAAACCCGACGCCCAGGATATCATTTCTAAACCCTGCTATTTTATGTAAAAAAAAAAGCTTGATTGCAAACGCCAGCCACATTGAAAACTTTACAAATCACTAAAGTTAAGCCGAAGACACACGCGATACTGTCTGAAATGTCAGCGCACGCAATAAATCTATTACGTTCATGGTCTTTCGCTATCTCAAACGAAAATACACTCAAATAAAAAAGAAAAAGAAAAAGAGAGAGATACAGAAACAAAAAATTTCGCACTGACGATTTAATAAAAATTATTAAATTCTCACGAGTGACGTTCCACGTTCTGTCTGAGATTTAAAAATTCTTCCTAATATCAAATTCAAAAATTCGAGCATTACTGAAATGAATTACAATTTAAATTACAATGAACAATTACGCGTTAAAAAATTAGGATTAAATCTTCGGCGAGAAAGATTTTTGAACAGTTAAAAATTAACACATCTAGCTATCGCATCAGTTACACAGGTTCAAAATTCTTCAATTACGATATTTGTATTTGAAAGACGGAATGAGGTATTAACGATAACGCAGCCGATGGTGCGTTTGATGTGCCTAACAAAACTGTTAACCAAATACTAAAGTACCGGGAAACCTGATAAAATTTATCGTTTATCAAGAAACATAAACGATGTTATAGGAACGTACTACAATTATTTTTAATTCAGACATGACCTCCAATACGTCATTTGAGGCTTAAGTTATCAGCTACCGCAGTTCCCATTCAATGATGATTAAATTTTCAGTACAACCGGATATCGCTTTATTTATATTATAATGATATAAATTCACAGTGCGACAATCTTGCAACAAAATATGTAGAACAAAATCTAACAACGAAATTCAAACAAAGTAAAATATATAAAAAAGTACATTTATATTTATAAGATAAAGAACCGATTATTGTACTATTTTTAATACTTACACGAATATCATTCTATGTTTTCTATATTATAATATAGTAATTTATGCTACCATAATAATAATAAATAATAAAATACATACATAACATACTAATATTTAAAACCAACCACGTGATATTCAACCCAGTAGGAAATATACGAATTTACCTAATTTACACGTAGACAAACCGTAAAGAATTTTGGAGTTAAAAAAAGATATAAAATCATCTTTTGTCTCCAGATATGATTTTTCTAAACTTCGATCAATCTTATTTTTTGATTTTCCTCCTGACGGTTTTCTGGCGTAAAATCCCACGGCTACTTAAATCACGCATTATTGTCTTTCGAGATAAAATTGATGAATTATCGAAGGAAAGAGAGCAAGCGCGCGATTGTAGTTCCAAGCGTCACGACAATTTAATCTCATAACGAACGAAAACTCAATGGACGAATTATCTATAGCTGGACCGCGCGCGTTAACGGCACGTCGAAGCTTAATGGTCAACCGATAAAATTTATCGTTTATCAAATAGCACAATGTTATGAAACTTGGTACGATCGCTCCGTGCAGCCTTGAAAACGGCCGGTTCACATCTTCCCTCTCTTCCCATGATTTTCAAAAGGGTAACGAATCGAAGGAAGCATAAAATTTTATTATTAAATCAGAGTTTAATGATAAAAAATGTAATTTCGACTAATGTTGATTTTTGACGAGATTAGATCTAAATCGTAGGATTTAAATTGGCACAAAAATGAACGTAATGAAACATAAACGATATTAAAATTTGATTTAGATAATTATAGATACACCCTCCTGCAACTGAATTTTTTCTTTAAAAAATAATTCAATCGTAAATCTTAAACCTTAAATGCATGATTTTTCTAGATATAAGAAAACACTTTAAAATTACTTACATATCAAAAAATTATACAAAAATAATTTATTTGTCTATTTATCCATTAAACTGCTACCTATTACAGAGAATAAAAAATGTATAGCTTTTGTATTCTTGTAAAAAAAGTTATAAAATACGTAGAAAATATAATTTAAATTAAATTTTCAATTAAATTGTCCAGATGCATTTAAGGGTGAAACATAATTCCTCTGAGTTATTAATTATTACGTAATGAAACACTTACCATATCACATTGGAGCCATAAGAGTATGGAGTTCTCATGTCTCAAAGGACCACCTAATCCAGAACCACCGGCTGTTCTTTGAGCTTTCAATAGCTCCGAATGTTTTACGCCATATTGCTCGAACACTTCCAAAGATCTGCAAAAAGAATAAAAAAGTAAACGTTATTTGGAACAAGATCTTTCCTTTTCTCTTTTCTTCGAACTGTTGCTAAGAGTCTTTAATTTCAAGCAAACAAGCTTATCACTAATTGTTAAAGTTTGGTTCGCAAGGTTTAATCCGCGTTTTTATTGCAGAACAGTTATTTTAGAAAGTAATTTTAGTGATATGTGCGATTTGGATAAGACGTGACGAAAAAATGTTAGATATCTTTGTCCGTTTTTTGTTTCATTATTCGAACATTTTATGGAATAATTTCCTCGGCGATATTACTGCAAATAATTCAGTGTTCGAGTTTGATCGAACATATTGTCTACAACAAATGAAAGTTACCTCAACTTCAAATTTCAGACTGTCAGATTTAAGGTAATTCCAAATTTCAACCTTAATCTTCAAAAATACAATTCGCACAGTTTCTTAACCCAAAAGCCGATTCAATTTCTGCTCGTTGGCAAATTCGAGTTAAAAGACTACCGTAACAGAGTAGAAAGCTAATTGCTCGCGTGAAAATTACAACAGCTGTTTAAGTGGAGTAACGGTCGCTTAAAATCACGCTAGGGATACATAAAATTCACTCAATTTGTAAAATACCGGCACATTATCCATGACAATGAGCAAAAAATAGTCCTATTAGAAGGAAATAGCTTCGCTACGAACATCCCAACATCCTGTAATTATTTATTTAGCAATACCATGATTATTTTTACGTTGGTAATACAGGTAAAACGTATCATAGCATAATGTTACAGCAAGTCGCACTTAAAGTGGACGTGTATCTATCACAGCGTAACGCAACATGATGCAGAATACTAGGCCTAATAGCAATCACAGCGCTGTAGAGATAATGGTGGAAGCAAGGGACATCAGCCCCCGTAGTTCCGGAGATCAATTCAGTTTTTCCCTTCTTTTCCCTTCTTCTTCTATCTTTTAATCAAACGAGACTAGTATCATGAAATTTTATGTATTTTAAAGATTTATTTGTTCACTGTATTTTTGCATGTGATACAATCTTATTCATTTGTAAATAAATTATTTCTCGATTCTATTCTATGATTATAATATACTGTAACAGATGTTTATCTTTTTATCTATTTTCATTTCAAAATATTTTTTTTTACTTGTTATAAAATTATGGATTTTTTTGCAATTCAGTAGAAACGATCTTTATACAGAGAATAAGTTATGAACTTTATACGTTATTTACGTGTCTTCAAAGTATCATATTTCCTCCTTTATAAAATCCATGAAACTGTAAGATTTTCTAAGGGGAACCCCAACCTAGTTCGCGACCAACACATGTAATACAACTACATTTATCATATACGATGATGTACATATATATTGGAATAATCGTGATATTTGAATTTTCGTTGCCAGTTTCTATTTTTGCAAACGCCCCTCGAACAGCGATTGGTTGAATAAAATAATATATTAAATGAATGTAAGAATTAATCGTCTTACGGTCACATATGTTATTTATTTAATAATATTAAACTTGAAATGAAATTAAAATTCATAAAATTCGATTTGAAGTTCATTGTTGCAATGAAAGAGTCTGGCCCTGAATTTCAAAAATGTCTCATGATATAAAACTTTATGCCACTACCTTGAGACTGACATGATATTTTATAGTGTTTATTTTTGTTTTAAACTCTGAACACGTCGTAAAGCTTCGATCAAATTTCCTATACACGATAAAAGTGGTTTATAGTATCTATGATTTATTATAACGTTATAAAATATATAAATATGTTTATATTGCATTATATAATACGTGCACACATCTTGATGCTACAATTCCAGATTTTCTCATAAATAACGTATTTTAAAACCTCGACAAAAGGTAGAAGAGATTTAAAAAAGAAGAGGATCGAAATAGTAGAAAAGTGGACAATCATCGTGGAAAATGAAGAGTTATAAATAAATTCTGTTCCCCTTTATCTTTTCCAAAAATAAAAAACACAATCTTATGACGATGCTGTTACAATTTTATCCAACAAAATTCCAGAATTTGACGAAAGCATTATCACGATTCATGGGGCCGTTTCAACCCTTTTTTAATAGTAAGCCATAACCATGGACGACGTTCTATTAAAAAATAAATCTAAGTAAATCCTAGTAAAAAAAAAATAATTTGTTTCCATAACTAAATGGTTGAAGAATCAATAATTTTCTATGATAAAGTTTCTATTTCAAATTAATTTCCTCAATATCCTTTTCTTAATAATATCGTTCATTTCGGTAAACCAATAATACGAATTTAGTTCAGAGCTCGATTATGCGCACATTTATTATGCAACACGCCGTGCGTGATTCTCTCCCGATCGTTCCGCGTCGGTTTCGTTTCCACAAACAAACGAAATCCGATCGGCTGCAGGTATCCACCGCCGACGAAAAAACGGACACAATTTCCATTTTCAACATTATTCATTCATTTCATGGCGAAGCATTTTGAGCGTGGCGCCAAGAAACAAATTCGAGGAATTCGAAGATTCGAGCACCACTTATTTTCGGATGTTAGAGGGCGGTTGTGCACGTTCGTAATCGAAGTTTTTAACGTCTAAACAGTCGATATAGCATGCCGATAATTAATTTAATGTCATCGTCAAACTATGAAACGATAAGTGGGTCAAAGTCAAATAGCGTTTAACACCGAAGGCTTACCATATCACGTAATCGATATGCATACGTTTGCAAAACGCACTTGCTCTTTTAATCCAAGGTAATATGTACCGACAGATCTTCGTCAAATAGAGAGCAAATATTTCCCAATACAAAGTTCAACTTCCACGAATCAAGTTGTCAAGCTTTGACAGTTGAAACAAAAATAATAATAGCCAGGCATCTTATCGAGCGGAAATTTTTCTCTTGACATATTGACACAAAGATGAATGCTCGTAAGTGGATGTTTGTGATGGATGAAAATGTTGAAATTAAATGTATTGCACTGTGTTTTTCTATAACTACATAAATATTAAATGTAAACAGTCGATAATCTTAAACGTGTAAACAATTAAAGTTGCTTACATACCTCGATCTGTTTATAAGAAAATGCGTGTGTAACATAGGGTTATCGAAGCAAAGGTTACACTCAGATAGATGATTGCGTGGGTGGTAGATATTGGGATCGATTTTCGTTTGCATTACTCGTTGTACCATTTGTGTTCTGATTGCATGTAAGAAAATTATCATCCGGTATCATGTACGAGGCAATAAAACTACAAATTACAAACAAATTCCAATAAACGATAATTGATTTCTCAAATAAATACCACCCACCTCCCATTGTGAGCACATTTCAGAATATTGATTTGGGGGATTTTCAATTATTCTATAAATCACTGTCATTTGTCACCATAAAAGATTTCCAATGGAACTTACGTTTACAGAGTACTTAAAAATACTAATTTCGGAGATTTATAAACATATCAGAAACCGATATAATCTTTTACCATAAACGCTCCGGATAGGATCTGGGTTCACAGTGTATTTAAAAATGGTAACTTTGAAAATTTGTAGCTATTTCATAAATCGATCTTTATTTTCCAATCTTTCGTCGAGGAAGCTCAGGGTTGTTGCCCATTTTTTTCCAGAAACTATAGTTATTGTAGATACGATGCACAGCAAAGTGGACAAAGAAAGAACGAATCGATAAGAAGAGTCAGGGATCCAAATATCGTCAAATCGGGGTCAAAACGGAACGATAATGTTGGTGGTGTCGCGAGATACATACCGATATGTACTATCAGTTTCATAAGAGCTTCGTTTAATTAGTCAGTTGGTGGCACGATTTAGTAACAACTTATGTATCTCTGTATTTTGACATATGGGCGGGCTGCTGGATGAACTCTGGTCCGGTCGATTAGCTCACGAATAGGCTTAATAATTCGGCCGATGAACCAGTGGGATGGGATCGTGGCACTTTGTTCCAGCACATCCGGAACACGCGTTCGATGAGAAGAGTTCGATGAGAAGCAGACGATTCGCGACTATGCCGTCGTATTGTTACATGGGGAAAACCAAGGGAAGAAAGAAAAAGGAAAGTCTCCGTCTATACGTATACGTTGGCTCACGAAAGTATTTGAACACTTGCCATAGAGAAGTTTCAGATCCATATTGTATACGTTATACGTGTATAATATATTTCATAGATATACGGAATTCCATTAAAAAATATTTGGTTAACGATCACATTTACTACTTAAAGATACGAAAGGAATATGACAAGTCCGTTTTTGTTAATTTTCTAATCTTTATACCACTTGGTGATTAAAACGAAACTGAAGGGACTAATCTGATAGTTTGGAATATACAAACTGTTTGAAAATAACCAGAATTTTTTCTAAGAAACTAATATTAGTTTGAATTTTCATGTTAATTTAACTTAATTCAGCGTTTAGGAGAATGACAAAGATAAAAATGTAATCTCAAAATCAGACGAATAGATTATTTTCATGTGGAATAGGCTGAAAATATCTTCAACTTTCAAATTATTTCTCCAAAATACTTGAATTGTGATTTATCGTGTCTCTCTTCTCTAGTCTTTGTTCAGCATCTGTAATATAGCTCAGTAATCTATTTTCCCTTTTCTTTCGTTATGTTTTATAAGAATCAGACGCGAGTCGTGCAACGAATTATTGCAAAATTCCAAGACGGTGCAATCGAGAAGAATTGGAAAAGGTAAGAGTGAGGAGAACAGAGCGGAAAAGCGTACTTTCTCTTCGGAGAGACAAGTTAATCCAACAGCACCCGAGCATTATGTCACTCCCACGACTGGTGGATTTGCTGGCGGACAAATGGATCGAACAGAGCGGATTGTAACAGCCGGTTACTGTTGTTTCTTGGCGATTAGACTGGTTTCGTGCGAATGAAAGGATTCAATGGTTAGATGATAAGTTCGATTAGCCTGAGATCATTTATTACGAATGGAAATAATATGACATGATAGCAATGCTTATGGGTCTGTTGAAATTCAATCGATTATCAGCTTAGTTATGAATATTAAATATAGTTTGTTAAAAAAGAATAATTGGTAATGGAATGCTACAAAACGTTCCATTGTATCTGATGGTCCGTAGAATATTATTTTCTTGATATCGATCATCCTATGTGTAGCAATCATTAGTTTCTACGTTACAAATTGAAATTAAAAATGTCTATGCAAATCAGTAATCTTTTTGTCTATTTCTATTTTATATTAACCTAAATATCTCGTGTCTCGAAAATGATATATACATACATAAAATTGTTAAACACAACATTTTGTAGGAACGACTGAAGTTATCGCTTTTAGTATGATAACTAGAACTATATGAGATCGAAATACATGTTGGAACTACGAGTGTATTCAGGGTATCAAAGGTGACGACTGTCATTATTTCTTTCAGTGAAAAACTTCTTACGACATAAACCCTTCTTACAGAATCTAATGATACAGAAAGAAGAGAAGATTAAGTTTAAAGGTCCCTTTGCAACGCAAACGATGATACAACAGATAATTCTTTTAAAAACTTACAGACATCCTTAGTATTTTAATGAAATTACTTTATCTTTTACGAGCAAAGACTAGTTCTAATTATAAAACAGATATCTAAAATCGGCGAAATAATAACAAGCCGCTATTCTATTATCTATAATTCGAATGTCCGTAATATCTACATAACATTCTAATTTAGAAAATATCTATGTATTATAATTATGATATGAACAATTTAAAAGAAATGTATTTGTTTGATAAACAAAATTTTAAATAGATTGACTTCGATATCTTAGCTTCTGATATACAATTATTTAAAATCACAAGTAAGTAAATTATTACAGTAATTAAATACTCGAGTCACATGTGTCTAATAATTTATTTCAAACATGTGTAGGTATGCAATGAAAACATACATGAAAAAAAGAAAATAAATTTAAATGTTTAAAGCTTATCGCGTTACTTCACATTTCCTACTTTGTTACAATACTCGCAGATTAGGTACAAAGTTGGCTCATTACGAATTGTTACGAACAACAATTTTATCCTTCTTTTGTAAACGATAACAGATAAGGAAAAAAGAGACACTTATTTCCTGTATATATTATACAATATGTTATAACAATTGGCAATGAAAGATAAGTGAGGAGTAGAATAATAAAACTGATATCATGTTGAGAAAGAACATGCCGCGATTTTATTGATATAAATAACTGCAAAATGCGATAAGATTGAAACACGTGAACACTTTGCGCACGAGGATAATATCGACGATAAATAAAAAAAATCTATCGAACCATATGGAAATGTGATTTCAGCTTCCATTTAAACAATTACATAACGAATCTGTACAAACACGATTATATATAATTAAAATTAAAATAAAATTATCACGTTTATCCAATTCGCTTAATGTTATATTAAAATACGATCTGAAGAAATATTTTATTCTATTAGATATCGATTATGTTTACTGGCAGACAAACCCATTACATTTTTCATAATAATATGTTGTATACATTCAATTCACATCATCGTGATTCCAGATTTGTTCCAAATTCTACCTATATGTAACATCATGATAGTCGAGTCTCGTTAAACTGTTGATAAAATTTCAAAATGTTTTGTACAACACACATAATATATTCATTAAATATTTCTCTAATTGTACAAATTATTGCGAACCACTGTACAATTTCACCGATCTTTCAAAACACTTGGAGACCATCCCCAGCGAGGCTCAGAAACGAGATACGTTCTCAACGTCGCTGTGGTGTAAATTTTCCACGTTCTATCTCCATTTACCCAAGTGTTTCAGCCATGTACGATAGAACGAAGCTTTTACAATTTCGTGCAAACAACAACGTAGAAAAGAAAGGAACGAAAACGACGAAAAAAAGAAAACGGGCATAGGTGAAGATAACGTCAGCGTAAATTCATCGACAGACAGGCGCGAGCGCTACGCTGAATTCGCCATGGTGATTCGTTACGTCGGACTTTCCCCAACGTTCTCGGGGAAGCATAAATGCGGCCACGGCGAAATATGCAAAGAGAACGTACGTAGCAGATAATGCGAGATTAGAATTTTACGAACAGCTCTCGTGGCACGACTAAAGGCCGCTTTCCACTCGCGTTTTCGTCGTGCTCGCTATAAATCCTTCCCGCGACATTCTCGACACACCGCGGAGACACTACGTGACAGGCGATTAATAATATCGCGGGAGTAAGTTCTATAAATTATCGCGGCAATTAGCGATCGAATCTGGTTACATTGTGGAATTGGAACCATGACTGTAATCTGTCTGGCTTGCTACAGATATTTATCGTTCGTCATCGAGTGAAATTTTCGAGTCGCTCACCGTGCAGATTCTAAATGTGAAATGGATGTTACAGCCGATCTTTGCTAACTCGAATTTCAAGGGAACAAGTCTTTGAATTATCGAGATTTTGTCTTACAGAGCAAGAGATACTCAACGAACAAAAGACCACTTAAAGAAACTCCGTATATTTGTTATAGCATATCAATTAATTACGGCCAGGTATATTAAATCGTTTAGTAACACTTTCATATGACTACAAACAGAAAAAATGAAATGTAAAACTTGATTAGAAAAATGCTTCATTGGAAAATACAGGTATATGCCAATACTTTTTGTAGTTACTGTACATAGTTAAAATAACATAAATTTTCCCGCGTAGTGTAATCGAATATTCATCTCGCTATCATACATCTTGAATCTCCACATCCATCCAGAATGAGAATTCATTTCTCGGTACCTAGCGTATCTCTTATCAGAACTCGCGGATGAAGAAGAGCTGGAAGGAAGCAACGTTCTCGTAGAGAAGTTGTCTCTTCACGTGGCAATGACAGGAGTACCTGGCTTGGCCAAGGTTGTGCCAAGACAGAGGAGGACGAACCTCGAGTAAAATCTATTCGTTCCTCGGGGAAACGTTCTGGCTTTGTGCCAGGGTAACGGGCATAGACGTTAGTCATCCCGCGGGAGGCTCGAGCGGGAAGAAAGGGAACCGCAGCCAGCTAATAAAAGACAAGGGTAACGTAATTCCACCCGCACACCAGTAATAGCCGCGACGTTTAACCACGCTTCCGCCGTTGGCGCTCTTGTCTTTCACTCTAAGTATTTTCATCGGCGATGATTTATGAGAACACGCTGGAGAGAGAGAGAGAGAAAGAGAAGAAGAGAAAGAGAGAAAGACGAAGATCTCATTTCGGAACTGCTGCAGTCGTGTTGAAGTTGCTTCGAGACACGGTAACGAGCACGTTCTGCCTCGGATGAAACTATGTCTAGAATCGCGATACCGATAGGAATAGGAAGTGTTACACTTCTGCTCCGCGAGCTATTTATGGGCCGGTGAACCGACGCGACGTGGAGAGAATGTCCTTTTCCTCTGAATAACGAATCGCGAAAGCGGAGGACGTTTCTAACCGGCGCAGATTCGGAGCGGCGAGAGAGGCGCTGCTTCGAATTCCAGATATTAATTTGCGGCTTGCTCTAGTTTTGAAAGGTCAATAATTCGAAGTTGCCTAGGTATATTTTATCTTCGCTTTACGTTTTAAAAATAGAAAAACTGAAATTCTAGAATAATTTTTTGTAGGCGCACTTTGCTAAAGCGTTTTAAAAGCGTTGCCCAAGCGATTTCGAAATTCTCCGTGTCAGAATTTGTTACGCAATTTTTATAGTGGCAGTGAATTTGTTGCTAATGTATCGAATTTTTTAATTGTACTACATTTTAAATATCAATGAACTAAATACTCAAAATCTTAGACCATGAGTTGGACATTTATGATTTTTGGATACAGCTCCTATGAGTTTCCTAAGGTGGAAATACGATTCTCCTTGCATATAAACACATCAAATAAAAGAATTGTAGCATATTATCTTTTTTTTTTCTAGAACGTCTAATTTTTAATTAACAGCTCCTATATCATCGAAAACAACGAAAACAATTTTATAAATAATATAATTCACCGGGGAGGTCAGATTATTACTATATACTACGTAACTACGTTATTATTACTTCCTGCTTGCTACTTTGAAATTTTTCATTTATGTCTTTACCCCATAGCATAATTATGTACATCGCGTAACTATACTTGAATTACCTCATACTTAATTATCAAATGGAAGCCAGCAATCGCAAAGGATAATAACGTAGAATTAATAAACATTACCTTCGAATCTAGCAACAATTCAGCCTCGTAATCATAGTTTCATACAGTTTAAACACCGAAGGATACAGCTAAGGAATCCACATAAATTCAGATCAAAGGCACAGACAGAGATCTATGACACACCGAATATAGAACAAAAATCAAACACTATAAAAATTTATCCCAGTTTGCATTATCGTATACAGTATATAGTCTCATAAAAATGCCTGTTTTATAGATTGTTTTGTAACTTCTGTCTGAAGTTAACTGCTTTCGCGTCTGTTTCCTATCTGTAGCCCCGAAAAAATCATAGACTCCTTTTTTTATATCGGGATTTCGAACCGATATTCCAGTATCGGCTATATTTAAAATCCTATTCTCAAATTCCACGATTACTATTATGCGGTAAATATAGAATTATATCAAACGATAGGATCTTCCCTATTATCGAATCAAATAAAATTAGAACACTTTTGTATTCAACGTAGATTAAGATTAAGAAAATTAATGAACTGTACAATTATTGTGATTCCTTTTCTAAATCTCTGATACAGGAAATTACGAAGAAGAACTCGCACAATTACAGCCTGGATTTTCCACGCGAAACCTTGACAACGCATTACAATGTTAACATGTTCTTCCTCTCAAAGTGTTGTGAAACAGTCTCGCTTTTCTCGTGTCTCTTACATAGGCCATCTAAATACTTACATCCATCTAACCATTCTATACACTATGGTATACAGTAACGATATGGACACAGGAGCAAATCTGAGCATACAGGACAACACCTGTTCACATTTAGTCTTCGCTTCTAATAAATACCCAGTTTAGCGTTTCACCTGACACACTATCTCTCTGTTTCTCTATCGGTCGATACAGCTAATTGGAACAGACACCATGCAACTACCATAGTGAGCATAAATGTTTAGCGTACGGTCGAACGATCTGGCCAAGGTACGAAAGAAAAAGAGAAAAAAGTTGAAAGGCAACAGAAACAAGTTTTAGAAAACAGGACGGCTCACTGATAGGGGACGGTAAATAAAAAATCATCGTTCGAACTGATAAGAAAAGCGGCAATCCCCTTTTGCGATCGAAATTAATATTACGATCGCGCAATAGCTGGCCATGCGTGTAATCACCCTACGTTCTAACAAAGAAAGTAACACACAGCTTTGAGACACCCATTGGACGATCAAAATGGACAAAATGATCAATTCTAAATTTTATAGATCTATATTAATTATTGAATTTATGATGTTTGGGGATTTAATATAATTTTTTGTAAAATGTATGGACAATTCTTATATATCTTTCATTTTTTTCTTTTTTGCCGTAAGTTTTTATATTTCAGTCGTTGGTAGTTCTAGAATTTATTGTAACTTCAAACATCGTTGATGAATTTCGCCATTCTGTTCACAAAAAAATTCGATTTTCCCCTTTCGCTCGTTTTTATCGAAAATTCACAGTTGCACCAATCGCTATAAAAATTGATTAACCAATTTTAATACGATCTACGTAGACATTCTACGAGTACAGAACATACAACTCTTATGAGTTGCAATCTAATCTCATAAAACGAAGCTTTTATATTGAAATTTACTCAGAGAAAGATAAATCCCAGTGCATAAAATTGCTGTTATCCCTAGTAGAAACTCCAAGTTTTAATATCTCGAAAACTACCGAACACCAGTCTCTATAATATTCCATCTTTTTTTTTTTAAAGGATAACAAGATCTACTAACGATTACAATTTCAATTAAACAGCTGGCTTACAAATATTGAAATGTTGAACCGCGCGCGTAGCTAACAATTTTATTGTGCAAATGTAGCATCGTTTAACGATACAAAACGATTATATATGGTAGATAGGCAAGGAATAAAGATAACAAAGGAGAACCAATCAATTACGTGTCGATATAAAATCGAACGAAATGCGAACAAAACAAAGCGGATAAAATCGACGGATCTAAGCCATGCAAGGGTTTAATCATTTTCCTGCAGTTACACGTGTCATTCCAAACCGGCTGTGAAATTAATAAAGGTATTTTATGGGCAATTAATGCTTGCGAGAAAATTGATCGAACCATACATTGTGCACAGGTATTTACATGAAGCGTTCGCGTGCGACGATGGATTATTAGTTATTCATAACCTACGCGGACAAATTTTCTGCTTCGATGATTCAGAAAGTGATGAAGGAATTATAATCGCTTCTTTGTTTTTTCTCTTCTTTTTATAACTTTTTGCTTCGTTTGAAACTCTATGTTTTTATGCGCGTTGCGTCGCGTTTATTGATTGAAAGATAACGAAGAATCTAACGATGCTAACGATAAGAAAGAGAAAAAGATGTTATACGACTCTATTTCTTCAATTTAAGAAATTCTGGATCTGTATGAACGTTTGCCACGTTGATTGGATTTAGGGCTTAGTTCGATCGAAATTCAATTTTATGTTCCTGAGTTAATTCTAGTTAATTGAACGTATAGATAAAGATAAAATCGTAACTTAATCTAACTTTCGAGTGTAATGGATCTCTTATTTCATTAATTTATACCCAATCGATATTTCGCTACCAAATCTAATGCAACACTTACACTTATTTATAAAATATAAAAGTTATTATACAATTATCGAATGGAATATTATACTGATTCAATTATTACGACTGCATCGAAAAAAATCAAGAATCAATATTCTGTTGACTACAGCGGCAATATACATGAATTCTATATTCAATATGATTTTATGAAATTTATAGGTTAATCTTTTTTTAACTGATCATAAACTTCGAATACATATCTGTTATAACGAAATGAATGAATGTTTACTCCAATGAGCTCCAGTTAAGCATGAATTTCATTATTTTTAACATAATAACATATTTCATTCGTACAATATGTACTTCGATTATTTTGCGTGGTAAAAAATTCGAGCGATATAATAAACTTCACAAAACCGATGTTTATAGTATCGACAGATCGTTTAATTAAAATAAAAGAATTTGCATAAGAAGTTAAAAATCAATGGTATTTTCAGCAAGGGACATTTGGGTGCGCGAAACGAGCATTTCGCGTCACGAAAAGTTCTCTCCCACGTACTCGATTTAAAACTGGTTTATGGTCGATGAAACTGGAATTATATTGGAGGACACGTTCAATTGAGAAACCTGATTCCTTGTGGATCAACTAAAATGTATCTGCATGTGGAGCTTGAATTTCCCTCGATGTATACACTTTGTTTTCACATCGTTCTTTTTTATCAGAAATAAATTTAAAAATATTCATTATAAGTAAGAGAAATCAAACCAATGACAAGCAATAAGATTTAGATAATACAACGCTAAACATCGCGATAATATTCCCGCATCTCAAATGATTTGTAACAATAAAATAAAATATATATTACATTTAACACATAGTAAGCAATTATACAGCATTGTATCGGGATTCACTCAGAAAATTCCACTTCAATATTACTTTCATAAGTTACAATACGATTTACACAGAAATTCCACGGAAAATATCACATTATACTTCATTCTGCAAACTCAACCGCAACCGCAACATGATATTTGTCAGATCGTAGTTACCAGACGTCAAATAACGTTAAGAAGCATGAGAACAGCATTTTTACGGGCTATCAATACCGATGGAAAACGTATTTTGCCATCGGCATCTACTTCCATCTTCGTATTTGCAAACTTTTAAATATATACATATAAAACCTGAATATATCATAACCTAAATCATTTTTAAGCAACTTTTACCACCTCGTTTCAAATACTACAATTTTCAATGACTATTACAAATATAAAAAAATTGCTCCCATTTAAGGCAACTTAATTAAACTTTCAGTGAAGCCTTATTATCCATACATGTATACATATATATACACTCAGAAATATTTAGTGCGAAAAAATTTCCATAGTAATGTGTTAATTCATTATCTTTTTGCAAACAACTTCTGCCAACTTTATTACATACTTTGCACGAAAAGAAAATTTTGATCGATTAATCATTTTCCTGGCAATCTCCATGTGACATTACATTTCTAACAAAACCAGCAGGAGCCCCAATACTCGAGGGTATACGTAATTTCTATTTACCCCTATCGATCCTTAAATCTTCATATAGTTCTTCTATTCGATCCATTACTCGATCGATCTCTTGATTCCGACCTACAATTATGGCGCGTTCCTATCGCTATGGAATTTATCAGGAGGAACACGCCCTGCCTAGTTACGTAAACGCCAGAGAAACTGTCGGTTCGACTACGTTTCGCTCGAAACACGCACGAGCGTAAACGTACGGAACTTGAACGCAGCACGCGTCACACGCGTACGCACGTGTTATGTCGAGCCACCCACTCGAACATTTTCTTTCCCTAGCTGTCTTTCAGTCTTGTCGCGCGCGAATGTTTCCCGGCGTTTCGTCACAGGAAAAAAAACACACGTAGCATCTCGAGGGACCGGCGTGAATCAAGACCGATGTCTGGATCGAATGGGGATTCAAAATTAGAAAGAGTAGCCATGCTGGGGGGCCTTTCCTCCCTTTTTTATTCTTCTTCTGTCAGGTTTTTTTTAATCGCTTTTTTATCGCTCGCTTCGGTTTGTTCGTTCCTCGTCGTTTTAGACCTTTTGTTGCTTGGATTCTAAACAAGAGCAAAATGTACCGTGATGTACAAATGTGCCGATATTTTTTCTATGAAATTCCGTGATGAGCGATGATCGATTATAGAATGATATCAATTTTTAAAGCAGTTACGTAAGAATCTGTGTTAGGGGTAAATTGTTACGAAAAGCTGAAAATTAAACGAGTGTAATATTAAATCTATGGAACAAAAATTGAAACATGTGTCTCTACGCCCCACGCGTTGGTGGTTGACTAAAATACTCGACTAACGTTTTCGAACAGTTTAGCGGTTTGACATTTCCTCGGAGTACAACGACCCTCTGTCACTTAACCTAAACCGACTGCACTAAATCCTTATTAATCATTTCCTCTTCAATGTAATAATTAATAAAAGAAAAAAGGACTCACAAGTAGACATGCCATTTCTCTTTTGCTTAACAGAGTCTTGAAAATAAATTTCAACCATTTATCTTTACAAAATCTTCACATGAAAATTTTTCTTCTGAAGTCTCATACCGAGATACATGTTGGGTTATTAACTTTCTACTAATATTGACAATAACGATGATGCTATGATTTTTATATGTTATATGCGATTTTTTACCATTAAATCTCCAGTTCTTTTACTGATTCGTTAATTTTTTTGAAATTTACACCTATTATAACGAAATATAAATATAACAGACTAAATAATGCTTGATATAACTACATCCAAATAATAGCCGTATTAAAAGATGAAATAGGGAGAAATTATGGGACATTGTACTGTAACCGTGCGATACGCGAGTCAATAAAATTGATCGAATGGAAATTCGAGCCTGTTCCACTTGGACGACAGGAAATGCGAAAGAAATTGAAACGTTCGCGGTTAATGGTGGTCATCGAGTCGCAGCTAAGACCGAACCAGAGAAGCTGTAAACCGTTTGTTAACATTCCTTTTCCTGAATGTTCGTGGAGTCAAGGCCGGTACCTTAACTGTAAAACCGGCTCCGAAGAGATGCAACTCGACTCGACGAAGGAGGACCAGCATTTACTCGCCAAGTAAGTCATAAGTATCAATTTCGTGATCGAAAGAATCGCGTCTACCCTGATGAAAAATATTTCGACAAACTTCCAGAGCTAACGCAGTTTATCTTAATTTTTACTACGCTTTTCTATGTTTTATTTATTTTTGTTCTTCGATTTCTTCTAATAATTAATTCTTTTATTATTTTGGACAATATTTCTAAAACTCCAAATAAAGAATATCCAATAAAATTTCATCTTCAATTCGTATAATATTTCCATTGCAAAGGACTATGTCAAATGTTTTCATACAGACGTATCCATGCACAAACACGTCATTTATCAAACTGCAAACACTCGAGTACCATCCACGTCTGCATCGCACAAAACATTGGAAGGCTCTATTTGCCAATTCATGAAACTAATCTTCTAATTAATCGAGTGAATAAGTCATTTTGTAATGAAACAGAAGAAATAAAAAATAACGATGCACAACCAATTTGCAACAAACGACGCATTGTTCGAGCGACACGTTTTTCCATGTGAATGCCAAATGAACAACCAAATTGTCAGTTTATTGTCGACAAACATACAGCTATTTCTGACTATCGACTCTCAGAACAGACGCAGTTGCAGTCGTAACGCCTCGTCTCCCGTCCATGGACTGTGAACAGTGCGAACGCTACAATGTCGTCGCGAGAATCGCCTTGAATCCCGCCCAAGCCTCAAAACATCATCTAACAGGACTGTTTGCAACAAAATTTTACTACAAATTATATTATGACAATTAAATGTACTATGTATTTTTCTCTCTTCTTTTTTTAAGAAACCAAAAAAGATGGCGCTAACAATTATAAATACTTTTTATCCAATTTAAAACTACGTAAACCTCGATCTACTATAAACCGCGTTAAATTTCGTCACTTTTATTTCACGATTCGTCCACTAGAGTTAAATCTAACCTTAACTCAAACCATACGTTAAAGTTTTTTAATGTTACTCGTTATATGTTTCGTAATTTTTTTGTTATTTTACAATTTTATTAATAAACTTCTATTCGATCGAACTTCTTTAACCGTTTACGTTTACTTTCTGTCACTTAATTTGCGTTTATATAGTTAGTTTTAGGTTAGGTTCAGATGTAGTTCCAACGTAAGAATAAAGGTACTTAGAATCGTTTACGACACTTTTTTAAATCGAAAATAGCGACCAAATCGTAAAGTATTGTCGATTACATATTACACGTTAGTTACGAAGTTACGAATAGATCGCGGATTTTTATGCAAATATATATACATTTTCCTGGATACAACCAAAAGAATTTTTTGAATTAATTACTAGTTACAGAAATATATTAGCACGCGTTTCTGTTCTAATATATGCATTTATATGGGTTAGTATGTTATTCATTTATACTGCATTATCTTGCAAAATTAAGCGCAGAAGAATGATTCATCGTCGACTATCGCAAACGTTTGGTCATCGTCTAGTATAGCAATGAAAAGGAATTAAGACGTCTACAAAACAAGTACACTATAAGTACATTATATTATCTTTACAAAATCATAAAAAAGTAAAATATAACAAGTTATATAATGCAATAATAATTGAATATGGGAAAGCGAACATAAGTGATTCGTTTCTACGAAATTCATTCGTTCATAGATAATTTACCAGGCGATATATTTATTTTTCAATTTAAATGCGACGAGATGTCCAGCTATGATAAAAAATAAAGAATTTTAAAAGACCGATGACCTAGGCACGTATTATCTGATAATGATATAGTAACACAAACAAAGTACTACGATGATGTAGCGATGTTACTATAAAGTGGTTAAAATTGCACAACCATTATCGCGTCGCCGATTAAAAATATTTCAAAATATTAGCGCGGTGTAGCTTGTTACGACGCTGACGAGGAGAAGCCAGATGAATCGATCGCCAAGTTGAATCATTTTTGCATAACACGCCGCAAGCGGAAAAAATAAATAGAAACATAAAGGAAACAATGATAAATCAAAGATAAACCGGGTTATATAAATCAACTTTACGCGAACAATTAAAACTTCTGAGGGCACAGTAAGTAATTTGTCGCACAATTATAAGACTGACTTTAAATTTCTTCGAGTTTCATCTATTAGTAAGTACTTGCTTTAAGTATAAGTATAATTTACCTTCTAATTATAATCTTACCTTTAAATAAAGATATAATAGAATTTATTGAGAGTGATTTTTCCTCTCTAGCTAAAATATCTTGTCTACTATTTCGAAGCTTTCATTGTGCCACCTTTGTTTTTCTTGATTCAATTTAAAATATTTGGTCATTATCTCGCAACAACCTAGATAATCAAGCTATGTTAGATCACAATAAAGACTAATAGAAAATATGGAATTATTTTTAAAAAATTCGTTTCGTTTCAAAATCCAAACTATCAAAATCTATCTTGTGCACTTCGCCGGCAAATCAACCGGACATCGAACAACCGACACGTTTTCGAGGAACACTCGACTCGCCCTTATCGATCTTAAGGGAAACGTAAGATAGAGTTACCGCCTCGGTAACCCCTATTTTCGGCCTTATGATCGTTTCCACTTCGCAGTGATGGTTTAATGCCGTCTAGACCGGATGGGTCGCGAGTATATTCATCAAGTGAAATCGCCTATTACGTCCCTCGAAATCGGTATGCGTTTAGGAGAAAACTGGCTGCAGGACAACGTCTCGAACGCGAGAAGAAGAGGCGAAGAGCCGATAGGAAATAGAAAAAGAGACAGTGGAACAGGAGTAGATAAATAGGAGGAGACACGAAAGGTTCGGAGAAAGCTTGGCAAAGATTCAAACAGTGATTGCAAGGGCCTGCCTGTCTCAGCGAAGCGCGTCCGGAATATTTCCCCTTTTCTCTGTGTCTGGACCTTTGTTCATCTCGCCAACTTTCTCTCTTTCTCCCTTCTTCCCGATCTTATTTATCCCCTTCTTATTTCTCGTGGAGGCGCCCTTTTCTCCCGTCGCGTGCCCACGTCCAGTTCGTGCTCCTTTTTCACGATTCAGGTGGAGAAGGACTCGACCGTATTGACAGAAATGCGGTGAAATATTCGGTGACGACTTATATCGCGAAAAAAGCGCGAACGTGGCGATATCCTCGTATATTGGGATTTTGGGATCTTAGCCTCGTAATAAGAGAAGAAGGAAACACCGGACGATTTTAAGCGAATCTATGGCTAGTGGTTGAGGAACTATGATGTTCGGGGGAGATATAAACCTCTTGAGGCTGGAGTAATATGTACCGTGATTCCAAATTGATGATATTTCTTCGATCTCGTTAAGGGAAAACGGTAAATGTGACGATATAAGAAGTGTTCGAATCTTTTAGTGGTGTTCGGAAGATATTAGGGAAAGCCTTGTTATTGATGAGTTTCCAGTACTTGTTGCGAATGCGAGTGAGCACATTTAAAAGTGTGACGATATTGTTGAATGATAAATACGGTAAGTAGTGGTAGGACGTCATTCTGCAAACATTAACTTGAACATGAATTCAATAAAATTGATTTTTTGATACCAGTTTGATATATAAACGAAGAGTGCAATTATTTGGAATAATTGCCGCCACTTTGGATTTCGATGATCTTTTAGTATATTGTCGGGAGTATGATTCTGAACAATTTTTATCCATACGTGTAACCACCACTCGGCCTTAGATTACAAGTATGTGCGAAAAACTATCGGTATCACTACACTGAATTCTTCCTATAATTGTGTTTCCGTGACAACGTATGCGCTAGTATTGGTTGTCAGCCGCCTCGCGGCGGCGACCGGATAAGATAATGCCTAACCCAAACCTAATTCTTATCTTTTGTTTATAGTTTATATAGGTTTGGGTTAGGTGTCATTTATTCGGCCGCCGTAGGACAACCAATACTAACGTATACGCTGTCACGGATGCGTGATATAAGCAGAATTCACTGCAATGGTACCGACAGTTTTCCTGGAAATATCTCCAAATCTAAAGGAAGGAAAGGAAGGAAAATAGTCGTACAAAATATTGATTTCTACGATATGTTAAAGAAATCATCGAGATCCAAGATGGTACCGACTTTCTAAATAATTACCGTGCATTTTATTACTAGGTTTACGGATACGCGTCAATTTGACGTAATCGAAATATGCATAAACCTAGGGTTAAAATAATACGCATTTTATTCCCTTTGTAACTTTTTCTGCTTACTTTTATAACTTTGTTGAAATACATTGCCGTTGAATATTTCTTCTTGTTTCACTTGGTTCTATACAATATCTTTCCATCAAATGACCCCAGCGGAGCCTTGCCTCACAGACAAGGCGTAGAAAAGGGATAGGGGGCACATACGTGTGTGTACGTATATACTTTGGTTTCTGTCCACGAAGCCTCGTGTCACTTACAAAGATGTCGAGTAATGCAAAGGAAAATTCTATACAATCATATTGGACATAGAAGAAAAACGAGAGAATTTTTATACTTGCGAAAATATTGTTGAAATGTTTGTCTTTATTTCTATGGAACTTTTTAAAGTAAAATAAAGAAATGATGAAAAGTCTGAGTTCTATCGTAGGTCTACGAGCGTCACCGCATACGTTATGCTACTTATGCATACATTATGCATACGTTATTATACTGTTACGTTACATAACATTACAACACTTGTCGTAACGGCAGTTACTTCAACGCGCGTGTGATTGCACAATGCACAGAAATCAAAAACTTAATCGTGTGGTTATCTTACGTTCGTCACTGGAGATATGCATATGGAAGGCGCAATTATTTTAAAATATTTTCTCTACGAATACCCTTAAAATGTGGCATTCGCTATCTTCATACCTAAAGTTATCGCACAGACTCGCGAAAGTACTTATTCGAATACTTGTAAGTAAAAGCCTTTTATGAATACGTTACACGTGTTATACAACATTTTGCAATTTCGCTGGTATTATTGTGGTACTCGACTATCATGATCATAATGATACAGTAAAGTTTGAAAGAAATCTGAAAATATTCGGTGGGACGCCTATCAAAGGAAAATCGTTCGGTATCGACCAAAATTAGTTCTGGCCTTTTTCGCTAGATATTAATACTTTTGTTTGAATAAACAAAATTTTGATTTTTACCAACTCTAAACCAAGATATAACAAAAAGAACTTAGAGCGATCGGTACTGCACGGTACTGCGGTATATTAATTTTTTATTAAATATATATTGCAATAAGTATATTGTAATTACTATTATATATACATTTCCACATTCGTATCACACTTGTCCAATATAATCATAACAGTCGTGGCTTTCTATAACGCTAATGAAATTTTTAAATATCGATCATTTGTAATATATTTGTGACATTAAAATTTTGTTAATAATATTACTCTAATTACGCAAAAGGTTTTAAAGATAAGATTCTCAAAGCTTCCACACGAGATCCCACAACAAACTGTTTGAAGTTCCCAACAGTCACGAAATCCCATAAATATCGCGTACAAAACAGAATAGAACAGAAGCTTTCCTGTTAGGAGGCCCTCCGACATAATTCAGTCGCTTTAGAATAAAGGATTTACCCTGCTCAGGAACTACATATATCACTAGTTCTCCGCATGATTTCGCGAAACGCACCCGTAAACTGTTCCCGTGAAATTGCACTGGTATCGAGAGGGGTGAACAGCGTGGAATAAGAAAGCTGGCTGATAAATTCACCCAGCCAGATGCACGTGTATCCCAACGATGGCGGTTGGTTCCCCTCCGCTAACACTTTGCCACAGCATGGCCAGCAATTGCAAGAAGAATAGAATTTATAGCGCTAAGTCACTGTTATCAGTCCTGTAGAGTGCGAAATAATACGCAGTAAAGATATCTGCATTTGTCAGGCTCTGGCTACGGGCAGATGGGAAACTTCGAAATAAATACAACCGCGCGACAATGTTCAACGATAGCGAACCGAGAGACTTGCTAAATTCTCCTCGTATAGTAATACTTTCATGCTACCCGACGTTCCTCGCTATTTTTCCGTGCTTCTTCTAGCGCTTTCTTCCTTCTCACCGAGTGTCGAGAGAGTTTACAACGCGGCGCGTGCGACTCGGTACCTACTACCATCTTTTCACATGGAAATTCTCGCCAACGATTCCCATCGAAACGTCGAAACGCAGCTTAAGGGCGTATTCTATTTTAGACCCTTAGAAAGTCAGTTTCTTTTTTCTACTTCTGGATTTTTGAAAAAGATAATGCCTCAGAGATGTGACCCATGTTCATAAATACTAGAACACATATGAAAACTTATGTAAACTTAAAAACTATTTTAAGAGATTATCAAATCCTCTAACACATTTATTATCTCATTAAGGAAGAAGCATTTGTAAATATTCATAAACATAATTGATTTTGTCGAAGCAGATAAAGGAGCGTACAGGCGCGTTTGTATATTTACAGCATCGGCAATTTTCGTTGGTTCTCTTTCAGAAGATTTGTGAATATTACCGAAACGTAGATAAATATAAATTTGTTATATATTGAACAATGATAAAATAATTTGTACAAATTCCTTGCGAAAATATGTGAAAAAGAAAGCGAGCGCCTGCCACAGTATAATATCCCCATTAAAGTTTTATCCTATCTTATTGAAAAATCTTATTCCACCTTCGCGGGAAATTACCGTGGAAAAACTCGGTATTTTTTGTCGACGTATCAGCGTTCATCCGCATGTATTATCGATGAACACGTTACGTAATTGCAGATGGAAGATACTTTATGTACGAGCGTTGATGAATTTTGCTATTCATACAGCAAATTGAACGAAAAGATGAAAACGAAGAGGGAATACATGGCGAAGATAAAGTTTCCTTTCACGTTAATGAATTTGCGAGGCTGTATTTAACGAACGAGAAAAATGTTTGGATGAATGGATAATGAATGAGCTTCGCTTGTGTTGCAAGCGCGGTATGTGAAATAACGTTTATTGAAATTGTCCGAGACGGGCGAGGGAATTTTTATTAATATGAAAGAATTCCTCGGATACTTGTACATCGAGTGCAATTACTCAGAAGAATAAAGGATACTTGAGTATCGTGAAGAACTATTGTATTGCGCTCATTCAAACTTCTGTTTTCTAATCGATTGTCTTTATTGAATTCTTATTTGATAAGCAAACAAAAATAAACATCATTTTATTTGATTATCGTCGTATTATTGTACAATATCTTATTAATGTATTTTAATCTAACATATGAATTGCTTATCTGTTACATAAATATAATTAGTAATTGTAAAATTTCAGATTAAAGGACAGATTTTTAATGAATAACATTTTCTTTCCGTAAATAAATGAAATCTTAATGCTAAAGAGCTAAGATACGAAATGTAGAATGAAATCTGAACGATTAAAACTAGGTTTAATCGCGTAAATGTAAACGTCGTTTGAGGAATTCAAATATTTGAGATCTAAAATACATGCAATATTTTTTTCACACATTTTTTCTTCCTCTCCCCTGTGTCAAAAATAGCATATTGAAATACTGTCAATAAGGAAAAGGAGAGAAATCTCAACGATCGATGTACCTGGGGTTGCATATCAATTAACTATCACAAGTAGAAGTATTGTCCGTGTATTAAAATATCAATTATCTTGTTTAAGCATTACTCGACGCTGATTAATACATTATCTCCGATAAATACCTGATTCTTTTGTAAAACATAACACGATTCGTTTTCAAGGAAAAGCTTCATGAATATAACTTTGTTTTCCTTTATTTAATCGCTAACTTATATGCACGATCTCAATTTACATGTTCGGATAATCGGCGGATCAAGGAATCAATTTCCGTGTAATCGACACTCTGGATGATCTGTGTCCATGTAATCCGCGTCAGGATAATCAGCGTTTCACCGCATTATTATTTTAAACAGGATATAAAATGACTTCTAACTGTAACGTACAAGCTCCGAGCAAGTAGTTTTTATACGCTCTGTGAGTTTTTAATAAATCATAAGTGGTTTCACAAGACCATCATTAAGAAACTAATCTAATTCCTAGCAGCTTCGACATCTTGATTTAAAAAACAACAAAGAAATTATCTTTTCGTTCGCGTATCACGTCCATTATAAACGAAATTAAATTGATAAACTTCAACTTATAATTAATAAACACGTTATAAACTGAAATTAAACTACATTTTGTTGCTCTATTGGCAGACTAAAGTATCGAATATTGATCTTGCTACTCGCAATAAAGTTATCCCGCAACATTCTCCTTTATTTTCCCCCTTTAATCGTAAATCTCATTAATAATTAGGAAACTCGCGTGGAAAAAGGGAAACGGAAAAGGGTTAGAATGAGACATCTACGTTATAATTCTCGTAACGAATACAAACGTCGCGAATAAATCGGTCAGAAGTCACGACAAAGGAAGTGTTACACAGAGAGACTGGGTTGTTTTTTGGCCGTCGACGAAAACGTGCGCGAAACTTATTCGTCTTTGCCGCATATAAGAAGAGGTTAAGAATCACGAGACAGAGACATGCTGGTTAAGCGACGACGCGAAAGACGAGGAGAAAAAGAGAAAGGGACAGAGAGAGAACGATCGGGTAAGTTGGGAAAGAAGCGTGAAAGGATCACTGGGCGTGTCCAGACAGATCGAATCGAAAACCCGCTGCTT